>NW_019154119.1:4383148-4450169 GCF_002288905.1 Enhydra lutris kenyoni | reverse complement strand
AAGCAGAGGGAGAGGGAGAAGCAGGCTCCCTGCTTAGCAGGGAGCTCTGACAGTGTGGGTGGATCCCAGGACCCCAGGATCATGACCTGGGCTGAAGGCAGGCAGAAACTTAACCAACTGAGCCACCCAGGTGCCCCCTCTTTTTTTTTTTTTTTTTTTTTTTTATTTTTTCCTTTTTTTTTGGGGGGGGTTTAAGTGTTTTTTTGTTGTGCTAAATGGGATAAAAACAATATGTGCGGGGCGCCTGGGTGGCTCAGTGGGTTAAGCCGCTGCCTTCGGCTCAGGTCATGATCTCAGGGTCCTGGGATTGAGTCCCACATTGAGCTCTCTGCTCAGCAAGAAACCTGCTTCCCTCTCTCTCTCTCTCTCTGCCTGCCTCTCCGTCTACTTGTGATCTCTCTCTGTCAAATAAATAAATAAAATCTTTAAACAAAACAAAACAAAACAAAACAATATGTGCCTTTTTAGGTCATTGTGAGGATTGAATGAGTTAATTCATGTAAAGTACTTAAAATAGTTCTCAAAATATATTAAATGCTTAATAAATGTTAGCTATTAAGAGAAGCTTTATAGCATATCATAAACAAGATGTGGAAGGCAGATTAATAGTGTGTTTTTTTTTTTAAAGATTTTATTTATTTATTTGACAGGCAGAGATCACAGAGAAGCAGGCAGAGAGAGAGGAGAAAGCAGGCTCCCTGCTGAGCAGAGAAGCCTATGTGGGGCTCGATCCCAGGACCCTGGGATCACGACCCGAGCTAAAGGCAGAGGCCTCAACCCACTGAGCCACCCAGGTGCCCCAGATTAATAGTGTTTTAATGTTGTCTTCGCCACTTACTACCTCTAACCTCATGTAACTTAACCTTTCTGTGACTCATTTTCTTTCCTCTAAAAATGTGGTTGAGAGTATCTTACCTTATAGTTCTGGCACAGTATGAGAGCTGTAAAAATATTATTTATGGAATCTGAGAAGTTACACTTCAGGACATGTATGAATTTTCTGTATGACTTTAAAAAGTTTGGTCAGAAACCATCTTTCCTGTCAAACCAAATCTTCAGTAATATTTCTTGATAAAATACAAATGCAAAATGAAAACTAGTAGATGGAGGGTAGGCAAAAGGTATAAACTTTCAGTTATAAAATAAGTAATGAGAATGTAATAGATAGCATGGCAATTATAGTTAAAAATATTCTATGCATATTGGAAGGTTGCCAAAAAAATTACATCTTAAAAGTTCTGATCACAAGAAAAATATTTCTCTGTGTATGGTGATAGATGTTAACTAGACTTACTGTAGTAATCATTTCATAGTATATACAAATACAAATCATGTTGTACACCTGAAACTGAGATGTTGATTATACCTCAATTTAAAAAATAGTACTGAGGGGCACCTGGGTGGCCCAGTGGGTTAAAGCCTCTGCCTTCGACTCAGGTCATGATCCCAGGGTCCTGGGATCTAGTCCCGCATTGGGCTCTCTGCTCAGCAGGGAGCCTGCTTCCCCTCCTTCTCTCTGCCTGCCTCTCTACTTGTGATCTCTGTCTGTCAAATAAATAAATAAAAATATTTAAAAAAAAAATAGTACTGAATGTCAGACTACTACAAATCAAAAATCTTCAGTGGGAAATCTCATTCTGTGAAGTATACAATCAATCAAAACTATGATTAGGACTGTTCTGGTACATTATCGCCTTTAGTTTCGAGTGCTTTCTGTTGGGGCACTGGATTGCTCAGTTGGTTAAGGGTCTGCCTTCAGCTCAAGTAATGATCCCAGGGTCCTGGAATCGAGTCCCATTTCGGGCTCCCCACTAAGTGCAGAGTCTTCTTCTCCCTCTCCTCCTGTCCCTCCCTGCAACTCATGCTCTTGCTCTTTCTCAAGTAAATACATAAAATCTTTAAAAAAAAAAAAAAAGTGCTTTTTATTACCAGAAGATACATAGTAACCCCTTATAAAGCTATTTTGAGGGGCACATGGCTTAGTTGGTTAAGCATCTGCCTTCAGCTTGGGTTGTGATCTTAGTATCCTGGGGTCAAACCCTGCATCGTGCTCCTTGCTCTGAAGGACAGGAGCCTGCTTCTCCCCCTCCCTGCTGCTCCCCTGCTTGTGCTCTCTCTCTGTCAAATAAATAAAATCATCAAGAATTAATAAATAAAGCTATTTTGAGCTTTTGGGGAAGAATTTTTTTTTTTTTTAACTCTGGACCAGCAATTTTCGACCTGGTAAGATATTTTTTTTTTTTAAGATTTTATTTATTTATTTGACAGAGAGAGAGAGATCACAAGTAGGCGGAGAGGCAGGCAGAGAGGGAGGAAGCAGGCTCCCCACGGAGCGGAGAGCCCAACGCTGGGCTCGATCCCTGGACCCTGGGATCATGACCTCAGCTGAAGGCGGAGGCTTAACCCACTGAGCCACCCAGGCACCCCGACCTGGTAAGATTTTTGTCCTGCAGAAGATATCCGGCAATGTCTAGAGATGGTTTTAGGTATTGTAACACCGGAGGTGGGGTGGGTGGAGTATGCATGATCTGGGCATCTAGTGGGTAGAGGCCACGGATGCTACCAAATATCCTACAATAATAGGGCAGCACACAACAAAGAATTATCCCTCCCCAGATGTCAATAGACTGAAGTTGAGAAAACCCTGCTCTGGACCAGAAAGGTTAATGACTTCCCAAGTTCACATATCTGCTAGAATCTTAATTTAGAAGTGGGTCTAAACTGTGGAACTGGAGGCATTTCCGTTCAGGACCCTTTAACTAGAAATTCATGTAAATTTTTGGAAAAGTAATGGTAGTGCTTAATATTCTTTTTTTGTGTGTGTAGGGTTTGTGAAACAGGATCTGACAACCAACCTCTTAGTGATGATCGACAAAGAAATTGTGAATATTTTGTTGACAGCCTTTTTGAGGAAGCTGAGAAGGTCGGTGCCAAATGCATGTCTCCCACTGAACAGAAAAAACAGGTAAATGTACCTACTTTTTTCTCCTCCAGTGTTTCTCAAAATAGAGACCATATTTTGGGTCCATGAGTTCAAAACTGTTTTCATGATAATAGTAAGATATTGTTTACCCTTGTCGCTGTGTTGATTTTGTGCTCATACTACAGAAGTGATGGTGGTTAAGACTGACAGTGCCTTGGGAGGGGCGCAGGCAGTGACACCAGACTGTACTAGTCATTACCGTATTTTTTGCTTGCCATCTGGTGGGGAATATGCTAGTTGCTAGTAAGTGTGTCTTTGATGAAGCCGGGCTTGGGATAGCTTTATAACACAGTGTGTGTGGGGAGAGTGCCTTGGAAGTAGATAGCTTAAAACCTTGCAAGCCTGAATTTGCCTTTATTCTGTCTTCACACTTGATTGATAGAATGCTGTTCTGGTAACTCAGCCTTTGTTGTGGGTTTTGTTTTGTTTTGTTTTAAGATTTATTTATTTATTAGAGAGAGCACTTGTGCATCTGTGTGAGCGAGCAGGTGGAGGGACCCAGGAGAGAGAGAGAGAAAGAATCCCAAGCAGACTCCATGCTGAGCAGGGAGCCCCATATGGGCTCTGAGATCAGGACTCGAGCTGAAACCAATGGTCACTGGTTAATTGACTGAGCCACCCAGGTGCCCCATGGTATCTGAGCCTTTGTATGTGGCACGTTTTTACTCACTGAAAGCTACTAGAATCTTTAACTCTGTGTTCTTTTGGGCCTTGATGGTGGGTCCTTTTTTATTCATTCAATCTGGAAACTCATGTTTTACCATTCTAGGACATTTTCTTATGTTGCTTTATCGGTATTTTGCTCTCCTCCATTGCTGGTCTCTCTAGAATGCTTTTACATACATATTGGACCTCTTGGATCAAGCCTCTTAATTTTTTATTGTTTCTTCTGTGTTCCACCTCTTTGTAATTTTGTTCTACTTCAATTGGGATCTATCTTTGACCTTATATATATCATATAAGGTCAAAGATATATATAATACATATATTACATATATCAGTCTTTTTATTCAGTTTCCAATTTCAGTTTCTAAGAGCTCTTTTGTTCCTGAACATTCCTTCTCTTTCAGATATTATAGTCTCATAAGAGTGTATTATCAATTTTGGATTTTTGTTTTTGTTTTTTTCTTTTAAATAGGCTCCATCCCCAGTGTGGAGCCCAACACGGGGCTTAAACTCACAACGCTGAGATCAAAACCTGAGCTGAAATCAAGAGTCTGGACGCTTAGGGGTACCGGGGTGGTGTAGTGGTTTAAGTGTCCAACTGTCAGTTTGGCTTGGGTCGTGATCTGGGGCCAGGATTCAGACACTTAACCAACTGAGCCACCCAGGCGCCCCTGTTTTTCAGTTTCGTCTGTTTTCCTCAGTGTCTTTATGAAGGAATAGTTCTTTTCCTATTTGCTTTGTTCTTTTATGTGAATACCCTGAGAGCAGAGACTTGGTTATAATGGGCAATATAATTAAATGGTTAAAAGTATGGATTTGGGGCGCCTGGGTGGCTCAGTGGGTGAAGCCTCTGCCTTCAGCTCAGGTCATGGTCTCAGAGTCCTGGAATCAAGCCCCACATCGGGGGCTCTGCTCAGCGGGGAGCCTGCTTCCGCCGCTCCCCCCCAGCCTGCCTCTCTGTCTACTTGTGATCTCTCTCTCTCTGTCACATAAATAAATAAAAATATCTTAAAAAAAAAAAAAAGTGTGGATTCAAGGGGCGCCTGGGTGGCTCAGTGGCTTAAGTGCCCTCTTCTTTTTTTTTTAATTGTTTTTATTAACATATAATGTATTATTTGCCCCAGGGTACAGGTCTGTGAATTGTCAGGCATATACACATATCACATACCCTTCCCAATGTCCATAACCCAACCACCCTCTCCATACTACCCCGCAGCAAACCTCAGTTTGTTTTGTGAGATTAAGAGTCTCTTTTTTTTTTTTTTTTAAAGATTTTATTTATTTATTTGAGAGAGAATGAGTGAGAGAGAGCATGAGAGAGGAGAAGGTCAGAGGGAGAAGCAGACTCCCCAAGGAGCTGGGAGCCTGATGCGGGACTTGATCCTAGAAGTCTGGGATCATGACCTGAGCTGAAGGCGGTTGCTCAACCAACTGAGCCACCCAGGCGCCCGATTAAGAGTCTCTTATGGTTTGTCTCCCTCCTGATCCCATCTTGTTTCATTTTTCCTTCTCTGTCCCCCAACCCCCCCACTCTGCCTTTCAGATTCCTTATATCAGAGAGATCATATGATAATTGACTTTCTCTGATTGACTTATTTCACTCAGCATAATAACCTAGTTTCATCCACGTCATTGCAAATGGCAAGATTCCATTTCTTTTGATGGCTGCATAGTATTCCATTGTGTGTGTGTATCTTTATCCATTCATCTGCTGATGGACATCTAGGTTCTTTCCATAGTTTGGCTATCGTGGACATTGCTGCTATAAATATTCAGGTGCACATGCTCCTTTGGATCACTACCTTTGTATCTTCAGGGTAAATACCCAGCAGTTGCTGGGTCATAGGGTAGCTCGATTTTCAACTTTTTGAGGAACCTCCATGCTGTTTTCCAGAATGGCTGCACCAGCTTGCATTCCCACCAACAGTGTAAGAGGGTTCCCCTTTCTCCGCATCCTCTCCAACATCTGTTGTTTCCTGACTTGTTAATTTTAGCCATTCTGAGTGGTATGAGATGGTATCTCACTGTGGTTTTGATTTGTATTTCCCTGATGCTGGGTGATTGGAACGCTTTTTCATGTGTCTGTTGGCCATCTGTATGTCTTTTTTGCAGAAATGTCTGTTCATGTCCTCTGCCCATTTCTTGATTGGATTCTTTGTTCTTTGGGTGTTGAGTTTGATTAGTTCTTTATAGATTTTGGATACTAGCCCTTTTTATCTGATATGTTGTTTGCGAATATCTTCGTTTGTCTTTTGGTGTTGTTGACTGTTTCCTTTGCTGTGCAAAAGCTTTTGATCTTTAGGAAGTCCCAATAGTTCATTTTTGCCCTGGCTTCCCTTGCCGTTGGCAATGTTTCTAGGAAGAAGTTGCTGTGGCTGAGGTCGAAAAGGTTGCTGCCTGTGTTCTCAAGGATTTTGATGGATTCCTGTCTCACATTGAGGTCTCTCGTCCATTTTTTAGTCTATTTTTGTGTGTGTTATAAGGAAATGGTCCGCATTTTTCTGCATGTGGCTGTCCAATTTTCCCAACACCATTTGTTGAAGACTGTCTTTTTTCCATTGGACATTCTTTCCTGCTTTGTTGAAGATTAGTTGACCATAGAGTTGAGGGTCTATTTCTGGGCTCTCTATTCAGTTCCTTTGATCTATATGTCTGTTTCTGTGCCAGTACCATACTGTCTTGATGATTACAGCTTTATAATAGAGCTTGATGTCTGGAACTGTGATGCCACCAACTTTGGCTTTCTTTTTCAACATTCCTCTGGCTATTCGGGGTCTTTTTGGGATTTTCTCTTTGTCACTGAGACTTGTAAGTTTTACTATTAGATAACGGGGTGTGGACCTATTTTTGTGGATTTTGAGGAGGATTCTCTTTGCCTCCTGGATTTTGATGCTTGTTGTCTTTGCCAAATCAGGGAAATTCTCTGCTATAATTTGTTCCAATATTCCTTCTTCCCATCTCTCTCTTTATTCTTCTTCTGGAATCCCGATTATTCTAATGTTGTTTCGTCTTATGGTATCACTTACCTCTCAAAATTTCCCCTTGTGGTCCAGTAGTTGTCTCTCTTTTGCTCAGCTTCTTTATTCCCTGTCATTTGGTCTTCTATATCCCTAATTCTCACTTCTGCCTCATTTATCCTATCAGTAAGAGCCTCCGTTCTTGATTGCATTAATACCTTTTTTTATAATTTCAGCTTGGTTAGATTTTATTTCTTTTATTTCTCCAGAAACGGATTTTATTTCTCTAGAAAGGGTTTCTCTAATATCTCCGTGCCTTTTTTGAACCCGGCTAGCGCCTTGAGAATCGTCTTTCTGAACTCTAGATCTGACATTTACCAATGTCTGTATTGATTAGGTCCCTAGTCGTTGGTACTGCCTCTTGTTCCTTTTTTTTTTTTCTTTTCTTGTAGTGAGTTTTTCTGTCTTGTCAATTTATTCAGATAAGAATAAATGAACGAGGGGCGCCTGGGTGGCTCAGTGGGTTAAGCCTCTGCCTTCGGCTCAGGTCATGGTCTCAGGGTCCTGGGATCGAGCCCCGCGTCGGGCTCTCTGCTCAGCAGGGAGCCTGCTTCCCCCTTTCTCTCTGCCTGCCTCTCTGCCTACTTGTGATCTCTCTGTCAAATAAATAAATAAAATCTTAAAAAAAAAAAAGAATAAATGAACGAGGGCACCTGTGTGGCTCAGTGGGTTAAGCATCTGCCTTCGGCTCGGGTCATGATCTCGGGGTCCTGGGATCGAGTCCACATCTCATCTCGGGCTCTCTGCTCAGCGGGGAGCCTGCTTCCCCCACTCTTTCTTTGCCTGCCTCTCTGCCTACTTGTGATCTCTGTCTGTCAAATAAATAAATAAAATCTTAAAAAAAAATGAATGAATGAGAGAATAAAATACTAAAACGGTGGCAAATACCCCAGAAAAAGTATGCTAACCAAATCAGAAGAGACCCCAAACCGGGGGGGAGAAGAAAGGGAGTAAAAAGAAATGAAACAATATATGTATATATGTTAGATTGGTGAATAGAACACAGCCACCCACTTGATTTTGTATTTTGGTCTCTTAGAAGAAACTACCTCCCAAAATTTTAAAGAAAGAAAAGCTTATATATATACAAAAATAAGGGTAAACACAATGAAGGGATGGGATATGACTGTAAAGATAAAGGTTTAAAAAAATTTCTAAAAAAGGAGTGCATAAGATAAGTTGGTTGGAAAAAGAAAGAAGAAAAAGAAAAAAAAAAGAGCAGAGAATGTGTTCAGGCTGGAGACTAGAACAAAGCCCTGTGCTAGATTTAGGGTATATTTTGATCTATTAGAAGAAATTATATCCCAAGATTTTTTAGAGAAAAAAAAATCTATATGTATACAAAAAAATAAGGTTAAATACAATGAAGGATAAAATGTGACTATGATAATGAAGGTTTTAAAAGATTTTTTTTTTTTTAGAAAGGTACTGTTGTTGTTTTTTAAGATTTTATTTATTTATTTGACAGAGATCACAAGTAGGCAGATAAGCAGGTTGGGAGAGGGGAAGCAGGCTCCCTGCTGAGCCGAGAGCCCAATGTAGGGCTCGATCCCAGGACCCTGAAATCATGACCTGAGCCAAAGGCAGAGGCTTAACCCACTGAGCCACCCAGGCACCCCTAGAAAGGTATTGTTAAGATAAACTAGTTAAAAAAGCATTAAAGGGGCGCCTGGGTGGCTCAGTGGGTTAAGGCCTCTGTCTTCGGCTAGGGTCGTGTTCCCAGGGTCCTGGGATCGAGCCCCACATCGGGCTCTCTGCTCAGCAGGGAGCTTGCTTCCTCCTCTCTCTCTCTCTGCCTGCCTCTCTGCCTACTTGTGATCTGTCAAATAAATAAATAAATAAATCTTTAAAAAAAAAAAGCATTAAAAGAGGAAAAGTTTTAAAAAATAGAATAAGAAAAAAAAATAAAATTAAAAAAAATTTAACTTTGCAAGACTAAAGGATCATGGGGAGAAAGCCATGAATTCCATGCATTGCTTTCCCCTAGCTCTGGAGTTCTGCTGTTCTTCTTGATCTGTGAGCTTGGTCTTGGCTGGATGTTTTTGCTGATCTTCTGGGGGAGGGGCCTGGTATAGTGGTTCTCAAATGTCTTTGCCTCAGGAAGAATTGCACACTGCCTTTGCCAGGGGCCAGTCTAAGAAATCTGCTCAAGTTCACTCTTGGGAGTTTTTGTTACCTGAACACTTTTCTGTAGAGCTCTGGAGGACAGGAATGAAAATGGTAGCCTCCCAATCTCCGGCCCCATAGGAGCTGAGAGGTCAGGGCCTGCTCCTCAGTGCGCCCTCAGAGAAAAGGGGTCAATCCATCCTGTCTCCCTGGTCTCTGGCTGTGTTCCGAGCTCACCTGGCCTGTGACTGAGCATTTCTGTCTCTGGCGCACAGCCCTGTTTGGAGTCTCCAAACGCAGCAGATTCCTGCCTCCAGAGGAGAAAGGTGAGTCTCCCTGCATCTGTCACTTGTGGGGTCCCTTCTCAATGAGCAGTGCCCTGACTGTGCCTCGAATCACAGTTTAAGATAACCCCAAGCTGAGAGCTCGCTCCTCCACTGCATCTCTGTAGTTGGCGTCCCTGCTCCAATACCTGCAAGCTCTGCCACACTCAGACACCCCTGATCTTTCAGTGACTCTGCGGGTCCTGAGATCACACTGTCCTTGCAAGGGCTCCACCCCTGCGTAGCCCCTGGAGTGACATCCCTCAGTGGAGCAGACTTCTAAAAGTTCTGATTTTGTGCTGCGCTGCTCCACCGCTTGCTGGGAGCCAGCCCCTCCCCCCACGGTCTGTATTCCCGTCCTTTTCGGATTCATTTCTCTGCACAGCCTACCTTTCAGAAAGTGGTCAATTTTCTGTTCCTAGAATTGCTGCTCTTCGTCTCTTCGATCTCCTGTTGGGTTTCTAGGTGTTCAGAATGGTTTGACAACTATCTAGCTGAACTCCTACGACCTGATGTCCTTTCAGTCTGCTACTCATCCGCCTTCTTGCCTCTTCACCTAAGTGTCCTACTCTTAATCTCAGCTCAGGTCTTCATCTCAGGATTGTGAATTCAAGCCCCACGTTGGGCTCCATGCTGTGTGTGGAGCCTCCGTTCTCCTGTTTTGTTTTGTTTTTTTTAAGATTTTATTTATTTGAGAAAGAGCATGAGAGGGAGAGGTAGAATCTGAAGCGGACTCTGCACTGAGCACAAAGCCCAACGTGGGGCTTGATCCCACAACCGTGAGATGATGACTTAAAAAAAAAAATGTGGATTCAAGCCCCAGCTCCACCCCTTACTGACTGTGTGACTTTGGATAATTTAATCAATCTGTGTTTCCATTTCTCTCTCTATATAAAGGGATAATAATACCTACCTTGTGTGGATTTTGGGAGGGGTAAATAAGTTTATATAGGGAGAGTGCTTTAAATAGGATTTGTTACACACTAAATACATAGCTAGGTAGGTAGATGTGCTAATAATATATGCTATCGTTACTATGATTATTTTCCTAACATCTTAATGGAGTGTTTCTTACTTAGTAGGTACTCAGTAAATGTATATTGAATAAATGCTGAAGACAAGGGAGAGGTTCTACTAGTCTGATATCTTCCTTCCTTCCTTTACTTATTTATTTGAGAGAGAGAGAGAACATGCAGTTGGTAGGGGAGGGACAAGCAGACTCCCTGCTGAGTAGGGAACCCAATTCAGGGCTCATGGGATCATGACGACCTGAGCTAAAGTCAGATGCTCAACCAGCTGAGCCACCCAGTCACCCCTGTTCTGATACCTTCTAAAACAGTTTTTTTGTTGTTGTTTGTTTTGTTTTGTTTTTAAGATTTTATTTATTTATTTGACAGAGACACACAAGAGAGGGAACACAAGCAGGGGGAGTGGGAGAGGGAGAAGCAGGCCTCCTGCTGAGTAGGGATCCCAATGCGGGGCTCGATGTGGGGCTCTTTTCTAGGACCCTGAGATCATGACCTGAGCTGATGGCAGACGCTTAACAATGGAGCCACCCAGGCACCCCTTAAACAGCTTTTTAATCAGTCCTGCATTTAATCTAAAGTAGCCCTGAATTAAGTAAACTCTGTGCCCAACATGGGGCTTGAACTCAAAACCCCGAGATCTAGAGTTTCGTGCTCCCTGACTGAGCCAACAAGGGACCCCATATACATTATTTTTGGATATTTTATATGTGATGTTCGCTCTTAAGAATGATACATTAGATTTTGGAGAGGGTTTAGGGGGATTGGCAGAAGGTGGTCAAAAGGCATAAACTTCCAGTTTTAAGATAAGTAAGTACTGGGGATACAATGCATAATGTGATGACTATAGTTAACACTGCTCTGTGATACCATAGGACAGTTAAGAGAGTAAGTCCTTGAAGTTCTCATCACAAGGAGAAAATTCTTTTTTCTTTTCTTTTCATTGTGTTTGTATAAGATGATGGATATGAACTGAGCCTATTGTGGTAATCATTTCACAATATATATAAATCAAACCATAATGCTGTATGCATTAAACTTACATAGTGATATGTGTGTTTCTGGAGAAAAAATTGTAGTTGTGCTTGGTAATGGATGTTGACTAAACTTACTGTGGTAATCCTCTTCAGTATATGCATATATGAAATCATTATGTTATATGGCTAAAACTAATGTTATATGTCAGTTATATCTCAGTTTTTACAAAGGAATGATACATAAAATATATACAATAGAAAAATTTTCAGACTTTTAATCTAGAATATTTTATTAATAATGCATTTTGTTTCTTAACTGCTTTGCAGGTGGATATAAGTATAAAATTATGGAAAAATGGATTCACAGTCAATGATGATTTCAGAAGTTACTCTGATGGTGCAAGTCAGCAGTTTCTGAACTCCATCAAAAAAGGGTAAGTAGTCTTTGTAAATAGAAGGATTATTTTAGGCATGTTTCATTTGGAAGAATCCATGTTATTGAATATAACTGTAGTTGGCATGAATCCCAGAAGCACTATAAAAATATGGATAAATTTCATTATGTAACTATTAAAAACTTCTGTATACCAAAAGACACTTACATATAGTCAGAAGACAAGTGCTGGACTGGGGATACTTGTTACATATATGAAATGCAGATGGAATATGTACATAATTTTTAAAAATCAGTAAGAAAAAAGGGACCTTTAATATATTTGTACCATTTTATCTACTTAATAACAGAATAGCATGCATTTGGTAAAATGAATGACATTTGTATATTAACATGGGAATATTTCTGTGGTATATTGTTTTTAAAAAACAGTTTGCAGGGGTACCTGGGTGGCTCAGTTGTTAAGCATCTGCTTTAGGGTCAGGTCATGATCCCAGGTCTTGGGATCGAGCCCCACATTGGGCTCCCTGCTCAGCAGGAAGCCTGCTTTTCCCTCACCCACCCCCCTGCTTGTGTTCCCTCTCTCACTGTGCCTTTCTCTATCAAGTAAATAAATAAAACCTTTTTTAAAAAATTAAAAAAAAAAACAGTTCACAGAATACTGAATAGTGTATATAGATCAGTACCATTTGTGGAAAAATAAAATAATTACATGGAGTTTTAATGTATGTATAGAGAAAAATCTAGGAGTTGTAACACCAGTTTTGCCGGGTTTTGTTTTGTTTTGTTTTGAAGTACGCTGTAGGCCCAACATGGGGCTTGAACTCACGACTGCAAGATCAACAAGAGTTCCATGTTGGGGGTGTCTGGCTGGCTGGCCTGATACAGGGCTCAATCCTAGGACCCTGGTACCATGACCTGAGTCAAAGGCAGACGCTCAATGGACTAAACCACTCTGGTGTCCCTATTTTTTTTTTTTAAAGACTTTTTTATTTTCAGAGAGAGAGCATGTGTGCACCGAGAGGGGGGCAGCAGAAGAAGGAAAGAAGCAGACTCCCTGCTAAGTGTGGAGCCCCATGCAGAGCCCCATGTGGGGCTCAATGCAGAATCGATCCCACGACCCTGAGATGATGACCTGAGCCAAAATCGAGTCTGGTGCTTAACCGAGTGAACCATCTGGGTACACCTATTATTATTTTCTAAAGATCTATTTAGGGGCACCTGGGTGTCTCAGATGGTTAAGCTTTTGCCTTTGGCTTAGGTTATGATCCCAGGGTCCTGGGATCGAGCCCCACATCAGGCTCTCTACTTGGTGGAGAGCCAGCTTCTCCCTCTACTTCTGCTGCTCCCCCTGCTTGTATTCTCCTACTCTCTCTGTCAAGTAAATAAAATCTTTTTAAAATAATAAAAAATAGGGGTACCTGGGTAGCTCCGTCGGTTAAGCAACTGCTTTTTTAGGTCATGATCCCGGAGTCTCAGGATGTAATCCCGCATGGGGTAGGAGGTCCCTGAGTTTGCTTCTCCCTCTGACCCTCCTCCCTCTCATGCTCTCTCTCTCCCTTTCTTATTCTCTCAATAAATAAATAAAATCTTAAAATAATAATAATAAATAAAGACTGACTTATTTGAGAGAGAGAGTGCATGCTCCTTCAAGCGGGGGGAAGGCAGAGGGAGAGAACATCCAGGCAGCTCCCTGTTGAGCAGGGAGCCCAGCGCAGCTTGGTCCTAGGACCATGGGATCATGACCTGAGCCTGCAACTCTTGATCTCAGGGATGTGTGTTTGAGCCCCATTTGGGTATTAAGGTTACTTGAAAATAAAGTCTTAAAAATTAAGCTACATTTAGAGGCACCTGGATGGTTCATTTGGTTCAGCCCCGAGCAGGGAGCCTGTTTCCTCCCTGCTCATGCTCTCACTCACTATCTCTGTCTCTCTCTCAAATGAATAATAAACAGAATCTTTTTTAAAAATTACATTTAGTTTTTGTTTTGTTTTGTTTTTTTAAAATTTTGTTTATTTGACAGATAGAGATCACAAGTAGGCAGAGAGGCAGGCAGAGAGAGAGAGAGGAAGAAGCAGGCTCCCTGCTAAGCAGAGAGCCCGATGCGGGGCACAATCCCAGGACTCTGGCATCATGACCTGAGCTGAAGGCAGAGGCTTTAACCCACTGAGCCACCCAGGCGCCCCACATTTAGTTTTTTTTATTGTAAAGATTATATGTGTCTTATTTCTATATATTTTTCAATTCTGTTTGCATTCTGAGAGTAAGTTTTTTGGAGAAAGAAAAAAAATCGGGAGCTTTATCACTCTGTTTCTTTACCTTCCAAGGGAGTTACCTTTGGAATTACAGGGAATTTTTGATAAAGAGGAGGTGGATGTTAAAGTTGAAGACAAAAAAAATGAAGTATGTATGTCAACGAAGCCTGTATTCCAGCCCTTCTCAGGACAGGGTCACAGACTAGGAAGGTGAGTGGGCTCATAATGTGCTTTCCACATACAGGCTTGACTAATGTTCAGCTTGTCATTATTTTATGATACAGACCCGCTCTGTAGAGCTTATCATTTCTCGCATTGGAAATGAGATTTTTCATGTTAACTTTTATGAGGACTCCTGTTTATCTTAGTGTAAATTAACATATGCTGGCAGTACACTAAAAAATCATGAAGGCTTTTTAGATTTTACCAAATTAAAGGACCTGTATTACTGAGGACTTCAGACAGAATTGATGGGTAAATCATTTTTCTCCTTTGCACCCACCAACTTGAGCATAGCTATTAATGTTACAGAGTACATATGCTAGCTTCAGATTATAGGGTTACATTTTATAGTTACCAGTGCCTTTAGCATTTATGTTCTATATTACGTATCTGAATTTTGTGGTAATAAAAATGAAAAAATGCATAATAAAATTAGTACCCCTATCAAAGCCTTTAATTGTTAAATTTTGTAGTCTTCATCATATCTAACTGTGCTTTATGACAGTTTACAAAGAGGTTAGGTGTGTGATTATTTTGATGAATTCTCATAGATTATCAAGATTGATAAAATTATCTGTATATTCATCCACACATACAAAAATACTCACATGTGACTTACAGAATGACCAGGAAATACTTTGCTTCATTTGTTTCCCCCTTTATAATCCAAGGACTAATTTCTATAAAGAACTTAGAATTTTGTTAGTGTTTTTATTTATTCATTTATTTAAATATTCTTAGCACCTAACATGGGGCTCAAACTCACGACCTTTTATCAAGAATCCCAGTCACAAGCTCTTCCAACTGAGCCAGCCCAGCCCACTCCCCCACTTTGTTTTTGTTTTGTTTTACTTGTTTGTTTATTTTTGTTTTAAGAACTTATTTCTTACGGAAATTTTAACCTGGGGAGTAGTAGATAAAGGTAAAGTCTATAGATCTTTCAACCCTATTAAATTGTCTATTCTGTAAGGCACTATTAAAATAATTATAATATATTTACATAGCACTCTACAGTCTTACAAATTACTTGGATATGTATAATTTCACTAGGATCCTACATTCATCATATATGAAGGACATAAGTAATATTAGTATCTTTATGTTATTATTCAGGAAACAGCTGTGACTGTAATAACTTCCTAAAAGGTACACTTAATGTAAAAGTTTTATAGTATTTGTTCAGTGATTAAGTTCTGCTTAATGAACAACTTGCACCTGACTTTGTTGTCTGGCTTTAATAGTGCCACACCAAAAATTGTTTCTAAGGCAAGGAGTATTGAAGTTGAGAATAAAAATAATTTGTCCGTTCAACTAAACAATCTGGAACCCATCACTAATGTGCAGATCTGGTTAGCCAATGGAAAAAGGATTGTCCAGAAATTTAACATTTCTCACAGGTGAGTCTTTCATTTCATTATTTGTCTGAATTTTTTCATGTTTAAATTTCTTTTCAGTTCAGTTAGCAGTTTTTAAGAACTAACCAAGGATCTTACCAGTTCTCTAAACAATATGTCATGACAATAGAAGTTTTTGGACATTAATGAAGTACTTTCAGTTTGTTTTATGGATTATCATTTTTATCAATTGATTGGCCTTCCTGTATAACTAGATACGTAGTTTTTTTTTTCTTTTAAGATTTATTTCTTTCAGGAGGGGAAGGACAGAGGGAGAGGAAGAGAGAGAATCTTAAGCAGACTCCCTCATGAGTGTGAAGCCCAACACATGATTCTGTCTCATAGCCCTGAGGTCATGACCCAAGCCGAAATCAAGAGTTGAACACTTGGGGTACCTGGGTGGCTCAGTCAGTTAAGCATCTGTCTTCAGCTCAGGTCATGATTCCAGGTCCTGGATTTGGGCCTCGTGTCAGCCTTCCCTTCTCAGCATGGAGTCTGCTCCTACCTCTGCTGCTCTCCCTGCTTATGCTCTCTGTCTCAGACAAATAAAATCTTTAAAAAATAATAAAATTACATATTTAGGGGAACCTTGGTGGCTCAGTCAGTTAAAAATCTGCCTGTAGCTCAGGTCGTGATCCCAGGGTCCTGGAATTGAACCCCACCTCAGGCTCCCTGTGCCTCAGGAAGCCTGCTTTTCCCTCTCCGTCAGCCCCCTCCATGCTCATGTTCTTTCTCTCTCTCCTTTTTCCCTCAAATAAATAAATAAAATCTTAAAAAAAAAAAGATTCTTTCTCTCCCCACCTTTCCCTTTGCCTCTCCCCACACACTGTCTTTAAACACACACACACACACACACACACACACACACACACAAACATAACTAGCTCAGAATATATTTTAGTATACCTTATTTGCCTTTTCCCTGATCATATCTCTTTTCATTTTGTGCAAGACATACTGTATTCTGAATTTATGTTAATCATTTTCTGCTTTTATTCATAGTTTTATCAAGTACAGACATATCTTAAAAAAATACTGAATTGTTTTGCTCATTTTCAAATAATTAGTTTGAATTTTAAAACAGTCATAAAGGGGCACCTGGGTGGCTCAGTTGGTTAAGCAACTACCTTTGGCTCAGGTCATGATCCCAGGGTCCTGGGATCATGACCTGAGCCAGAGACATATGCGGATTGAGCCCCATGTCAGGATCCTTACTCATCAGGAAGCCTGCTTCTCCTTCTCCCTCTGTGTGCTACTCTGCCAGCTTGTGCTCTCTCTCTCTTTCTGTCAAATAACTAAATTTTAAAAAAAAAATCATAAATTGGGGCTCCAGGGTGGCTCAGTCAGTTAAGTATCTAGCTCTTGGTTTCTGCTTGGTCATGGTTTCTGGGTCATGAGATCGAGCCCTTAGTTGACTCTGCGCTCAGTGCTGAGTCTGCTTGACATTCTTTACCCATCCTTCTCCTTCCCCTTCTTCTTTTTTTTTTTTTTTTAAGATTTTATTTATTTATTTGATAGAGATCACAAGTAGGCAGAGCAGCAGTGGGGTGGGTGGGGGGGGGGGAGAAGCAGGCTCCTTGCTGAGCAGAGAGCTGGAAATGGGCCCCAATTTCAGGACCCTGAGATGACCTGAGCTGAAGGCAGAGGTTTAACCCCCTGAGCCACCCAAGTATCCCATCTCCTTCCCCTTTTTCTTCTCTTCTATTCTTCCCCCTACCCCCTGCTCCCACTCTGCCTGAAATAAATAAATCTTAAAAATAAAATCATAGGGGTGCCTGTGTGGCTCAGTGGGTTAGGCCACTGCCTTCGGCTCAGGTCACGATCTCAGGGTCCTGGGATCGAGCCCCACATCAGGCTCTCTGCTCAGCCGGGAGCCTGCTTCCCTTCCTCTGTCTCTGCCTGCCTCTCTGCCTACTTGTGATCTCTCTCTCTGTCACATAAAAAAATAAAATAAAATTTTAAAAAAGATAAAAATAAAAAAAATAAAATCATAAATAGAAAAGTTTTTAAAACACTATAAAGAATTTTTTCCCCATAGGCTTCAAGAGTAAGTTGCTAATCTGATGACCATCACCCAAAATACTTTCTTGTGTGTGTGTGTGTGTCAGAGAGAGTGAGCACAGGCAGACAGAGTGGCAGGCAGAGGCAGAGGGAGAAGCAGGCTTCCTGATGAGCAAGGAGCCCGATGTGGGACTCTATCCCAGGACGCTGGGATCATGACCTGAGCTGAAGGCAGCCGCTTAACCAACTGAGCCACCCAGGCGTCCCCAACCAAAATACTTTTGTGTGTTTGTGTTTCCCACAGAGACTTTATCACATATAACCACATTTTGGCCATTTGAGAATTTAACATTAATACACTTCTATGAGCTAATATTTGGGCCCTATTCAAAGTTTGCCATTTAATCTGATATCATCCTTTTTACCCAAAGGCCATTCAGAATCACACATTACCTTTTAGGTGTCACGTCTCAATTTGAAATAATAGTTCATCATACTTTTTCTAAGAAACCCTGGTTCTTTTTAGTGGACAGTGGTGCCGAGAAGCCAGGATCTGGGTAGTAGGTATGCTTACTGCTTGGTGGCACCACTCCCAGGCTTTCTGAGTGGAGAGAGCTATAACTGTATACACACATATATATACATACATACGTACCCATTTACATGTGTATTTTCTATGTCTTTGCATAATGAAAAGCATGAGTTCACATAGATACCTCCAGACTCAATAAACCACCATTGAGTTTATTCCAGTTTTTTCCTTTCCATATGTATAACTTAATTTCTTCCACAGTGAATAGCCGGGCTTCAATTTTTTTTTTTTTTAAGATTTATTTATTTATTTTAGTAATGGTAAGGGGAGGGGTAGAAGGAGAGAAATCCTCAGACTCCCCACCAAGCACGGAGCCAATGCTGGGCTCAATCCCAGGACCCCGAGATCATGACCCGAGCCAAAACCAAGAGTCAGACTTGGTTAACCAGCTGAGCAACCCAGGCACCCCTCGATTATTCTTAATATAGTTACTGATTGATTAATCCTCCTCTGTGTAACCAGTCTCTTTTTTCCCTGTTGCCACCTCCCCCACTTGAAGAATTCTTCACTCTGCTTGGTCTTTATCCTGATTGAGTTCCCGTTTCAGTTCCTTTATCTTCCTGCTGCATCTCTGACACATCCCCCAGGCCACAACACCCAGTGTCAGTGACTTCTTCGTGCTCGCTGGCTCTGACACTCAGTACCCCTCTTCCCCCCCATGCCTGCTTAGTCTCTTCACCGCTTCCTGGTTCTGACATGCTGCAGTCGGCTGCTCCTTCCAGCCCACTCCGGGCCACTTCTTCTCCTACCCCTCAATTTGGATATATTCCTCACCCTACTTTGCTTCTGACGCTCTGTCCTGGACAACTTCTGTAGGACGTACCCCTAACCTGGCTTACACTCTGACCACCCCTGCCTTACCTCCCCCTGCACTGACACCCTCCTTCTGCTTCTCAGGCTCTGACACCAGGCAGGTGGGCAGCTTTCCCGTACAGATGCCTTCTGAACCCTGCTTAGACTGATTACCTGTTCTGGGCAACCTCAACTCCTGTCATCATTTCTGGCTCCCATGTTCTGTGCTCCTAGTGGCTTTTGGGTCCGGTTCAGTAAGGGGAAAGAAATGCTGTTTTGCTTTTTATTTAAAATTGACATGAATGGAATCATATGTGTTATACTACAATTTTTTTTGAGACTCATCCATGTTGATGTGTATTGCTGTCCCTCAGTTATTTTCTATACTATATTCCATTATATGAAATCAGTTATCCATCCTATTTTTGTTAGTAGTGTTCTAGGTTTCTATTTGTTTATGTGGATGTATCAGTCAGCATTGCTCAGTAAACAGCCAGAAAAATCTCATGGCATGGAATAATAAGTATTATGTGTCAGTTGATGTGGATTTGCTGATCTCAGCTGGGCTCATTCATATGTTTGCAGATCATTTAAGGGAGCACTAGTTTAAGCTACAGATCTGAGTCTAGGTCTACTCCTGTGTCTCTCACCCTTGAATCATCACCCTGCTTGTCAGTGTTCTCATAACAGGGGCAGAGGCACAAGCGCATTTACTTGTATCACTGTACTAACATCCCATGGACTAGAGCAAGTCACATGGCCAAGTCCTGTTTATTGTACACTTTGTAGAAAAGACTAATTTCCTGACCTAACTGCTGTAAAATCTTTTTTGTAAAGCAGATGATCTGTTCTGGGCTCTTCATTCTATTTGAGTGTTCATCTAACTTTGCTTTTGCCAACTCCATGTTCTCTCTCTCTCTCTCTCTCTCTCTTTTTTTTTTTTTAAGATTTTATTTATTTATTTGACAGACAGAGACAGTGAGCACAGGAACAGAACACAAGCAGGAGGAGTGGGAGAGTGAGAAGCAGGCTACCCGCCGAGCAGGGAGCCTGATATGGGGCTCGATCCCAGGATCCCGGGATTATGACCTGAGCCGAAGGCACACGCTTAATGGACTGAGCCACCCAAGCACCCCTCCACTTTCTCTTAATTACTATTACTTTTTATTTATTTTTTTTTAAGGTTTTACTTATTTATTTGACAGAGAGAGATCACAAGTAGGCAGAGAGGCAGGCAGAGACAGAGGAAGCAGGCTCCCTGTCGAGCAGAGAGCCTGATGTGGGGCTCGATCCCAGGACCCTGAGATCATGACCTGAGCTGAAGGCAGAGGCTTAACCCACTGAGCCACCCAGGCACCCCTAATTACTATTACTTTTTAATAAAATTGAGTTACTTCTTTATTTTCCTGCGTATTTTATCAGTTAGCGGTAGAGCTGTCCTAAAATCTACAGCTATAATTGTGGATTTGTCTATTTCTCCTTTCTTTCTGTTAAAATTTACTTTATATATGTTAAAGCTCTGTAGTTAGGTCTGTACAGAGGTAAAATTGCAGTTTTTTTCTGATTAATTGACCTTTTTAACACTGAGAAATGTCCCTTTTAATCCCTGATAATTTTTTGTCATAGTTTACTTTATCTGATACTAATATAGTCACATAAGCCTCTTTATGATTAATGCTTGCATGGTGTACATATCTTTCTCTTTAATTTCATTATATCTATGTATTTATGTTTCTGTATATTTAAAGGTATTTCTTGTCAATAGTTACTTGAGTATAGTTTTTATGTCTAGGTTAACAGTCTTTTTTGATTCTTGTTTTCTGTTTTGTTTTTAGCTACTACCTATTGAATGTTTTCTATATATTAGGCTCTCTTCAAGGCATTTCACTTACATTATTTCTAAATAGCAAACTACCCTGCACAGCAAGAATCAGAGAGCTGATGATCATAATAATAAAAGAAGCATGTGTTCATAATTTTTTAACAATTTCTTTATAAGAGAGGGTGGGGAGGGGCCACAGGGGAGAGAGAGAATCTTATGCAGACTCCACACCCAGCGTGGAGTTCTATCTCATAACCCTGACATCATGACCTGAGCGGAAATCAGTAGTCCATCACTTAACTGCTTGAGCCACTCAGGTGCCCCAATAATAGAAGCAGCATATGTTTAAATGGTGCCTTCGGATGTTCTTCTGTGACCCAAGTTCTTTCAGATGGGAGGAAGGCAACCTAAACATGTGAAAAATGGAAGAGGGGATTTGTTATTCCAATCTAAGTTTCTGTATTTTCAGGGAAATAAAATACTTTAATTTCAACTTCTTTGTCTAGAAAATACTTGCAACATTTTTAGTAACAAATAGTCACCTAGATTTTTCTTTTCTTGAATGACTAAAGCATTTGAAAAACTCTGGCCAACAGTATTTATTAACTGATTATTAATCAGACTTTGTTTTTATTTTTTAATTTTAAATTTAAAAAGTTTTTAGGATACATCTGTAATTTTATTATAAAACCATTCTTTGGGGATTCTTTAGTTTGGCATAGTAGCCCAGAAGTAACAGTTGCATTCCTTGCTTCCTGAACTAAAATTTAAGTTACATTATATCCATTACATACAAGTTACTTGCACTCATTAATGCTGCAGATCCTGACCCATACTCCCTTTATGGAGGAGCTGATGCTAAGGGATTGAGTAAATATACAGAAGTTCCTTCTTGAGACTATTTCTTCTCCCCCCAAATTACTTTGCTTTATAAATAATTAGGGGTGCCTGGGTGGCTTAGTATGAAAAGCGTCTCCCTTAGGCTCAGGTCATGCTCCCAGGGTCCTGGGATGGAGCCCCACATTGGGCTCCCTGCTCAGTGTAGAGCCTACTTCTCTCCCTCTTCCTGCCCCCTTGCCTGCCTGTGCTCTCTCTCTGTCAAATAAATAAAATCTTCAAAAAATAAATGAGTAAAATAAAATAATCAAGTTGCCAGTCTGAATAGCAGCACCCAAGAAGCATCACAATTGTTTTTTTGTTTTGTTTTGTTTTGTTTTTTATAAGATGAGGGAGATTTTTTTTTTTAAGATTTTATTTATTTATTTGACAGACAGAGAGATCACAAGTAGGCAGAGAGAGGCAGAGAGAGGAAGGGAAGCAGGCTCCCTGCCTAGCAGAGAGCCCGATGTGGGGTTCGATCCCAGACCCTGGGATCATGACCTGAGCCAAAGGCAGAGGCTTTAACCCACTGAGCCACCCAGGTGCCCCTTTGTTTTGTTTTTTTAAAGACTTTTTTATTTGAGTGAGAGAGGGCATGAGAGGGGAAGGGTGAGGGAGAAGCCAGCTCCCCGCTGAGCTCAGAGCCAGATGTGGGACTCGATCCCGAGACTCCAGGATCATGACCCTGAGCCAAAGGCAGTTTACTTAACCAGCTGAGCCACCCAGGCACCCTCACAGTTGGTTCTTAAAAAGCAGTGCAGTGCATGTCTTATACCACAGGCAAAGGGAGTGATCACTTTAGTTTGAAATTCCTGTAGTAGATAGAGTCTCTTCAAAAATTAAAGCATTCCATCAACTTTTTCTAGATGGTGTTATGCTATATGTTTGTCAGTGGGTCACTTTCTATGCTGTGTTTGCTTTGAAAGGATCTTCAGTATATCTCCAATACTCCTTTCTTAAAGTGTCTTTTTTTTTTTTTAAGCCAGGATTTCAGACAACTCTAATGCTTATTAAGAGTGTCCTCCTTGCGGTGGTGGCTGGCTGGCTCACAAGCTCAGTCAGAGCTTGTGACTCTTGATCAAAGGGTTGAGTTCGAGCCCCACGTTGGGTGTAGAGATTAATTAAAAATAAAATCTTTTAGGGGCACCTGGGTGGCTCAGTGGGTTAAAGCCTCTGCCTTTGGCTCAGGTCATGATCCCAGGCTCCTGGGATGGAGCCCCACATGGGGCTTTCTGCTCAGCAGGGAGCCTGCTTCCTCCTCTCTCTCTGCCTGCCTCTCTGCCTACTTGTGATCTTTGTCAAATAAATAAATAAAATCTTTAAAAAAAAATCTTTTAAAAAGTGTCTTCTTAAATGTCCACAAGAAAGGCAATTAGGGGGACCTGTGACTTGGTTGCAAATCAAGGAATGGATTTAGTAGATTGGGATATTTGGAAAGACCACAGTCCTGTAAAATCCCTTCCAAATAGTTGCATGCACTTTGATTATGTGGTACTAGTTTGATCATTCCTAGAGTGTAAAGGACTTCTCTCTCCAGTATAGCCAGTAGTGTTAGAAATTACGAAATATCTTTGGGTCCAGGCAGTTATTTCTCAAATCCTCCTTAAGAAATTGGTCTACACAGGGACGCCTGGGTGGCTCAGTTGGTTGGACAACTGCCTTCGGCCCAGGTCATGATCCCGGAGTCCCGGTATCGAGTCCCGCATTGGGCTCCCAGCTCCACAGGGAGTCTGCTTCTCTTTCTGCCCTTCTCCTCACTCATGCTCTCTCTCACTGTCTCTCTCTCTAATAAATAAATAAAATCTTAAAAAAAAAAAAAAGAAATTGGTCTACACAAACCATAAGTGACTCTTTTTTTTTTTTTTTAAGGTTTTATTTATTTATTTGACAGAGATCACAAGTAGGCAGAGAGGCAGGCAGAGAGAGAGGAGGGGAAGCAGGCTCCCTGCTGAGCAGAGAAACCGCTGCGGGGCTCAATCCCAGGATCCTGGGACCATGACCTGAGCCGAAGGCAGAGGCTTTAACCCACTGAGCCACCCAGTCGCCCCAACAAACCATAAGTGACTCTTAATCTCACAAAACAAACTGAGGGTTGCTGCGGGGAGGGGGGTCGGGAGAGGTGGTGGGGTTATGGACATTGGGGAGGGTATGTGCTATGGTGAGTGCTGTGAAGTGTGAAACCTGGCGATTCACAGACCTGTACCCCTGGGGATAAAAATACATTATATGTTTATTAAAAAATAAAAAATTAAAAAAAAAAGTGCTGTTCTAACACCCCCCCAAAAAAAAGAAATTGGTCTACATTGGAGCGTCTGGGTGGCTCATTTGTTAGGTGTCTGCCTTTGGCTCGGGTCATGATCCCAGGGTCCTGGGATTGAGCCCTGCATTGGTGGGGAGCCTGCTTCTCCCTCTCCCTCTGCCTGCTGCTCCCCCTACTTGTGCTGGCACTCTCTGTCAGATACATAAAATCTTAAAAAAAAAAAATTGGTCTACATATTGTAGCTCATTATCCCAAAGCTTAAATTCCTGAATAACCCATTGCTGATGTTCCCAGCAGTGGTAATTCTTTGCATCCTAATCAAGAGTATGGGCAATAAACTCAGGGCCCTCATTCCACTAATACCTGTGGTGCTAAACTTCATAGTTTTTGGCCTGTTTCTCAAATATTACAGTGGGGTAGTTCCTTTCCTCTTGTCAGTCATTTTGAGGTGACTTTAAGAGAACTTTCTAAAAATGCCCCATTGCATAATTGGCTGCTTTTAACTCAGTATCATCTCCTGTTAGTTTAAAAGCTCGTTCACGTCTAGGGCATCTGCATGGCTCCATCAGTTAAGCATGCAACTTTTTTTTTTTTTTTTTAAGATTTTATTTATTTATTTGACAGACAGAGATCATAAGTAGGCAGAGAGAGAGCAGAGGAAGCAGGCTCCCTGCTGTGCAGAGCCCGATGTGGGGCTCGAACCCAGGACCCTGAGATCACGACCTGAGCCGAAGGCAGAGGCTTAACCCATTGAGCCACCCAGGTGCCCCTAAGCATCCAACTCTTGATTGTGACTCAGGTCATGATCTTGGGTGGTGGGGTCGAGCCCCGCTTCGGGCTCTGCGCTCAGCAAGCAGTCTGCTGGAGATTTTCTCCTCTCCCCCGCCCCTGTCCGCATGCACCCATTCACTCTCTCCCTCTCTCAAGTGAGTAAGTAAATCTCTTTAAAAAAAAAAAAAAAATGCTCATTCACTTCTTTCATCACACTGCAGGACAGCCCAGAAATAATCCAGTCTAAATTTTCCACTGTAAATGATCTGGATCACTGGATTGAGGCCATCATTCTGCTCTGTCGGGTGCAAGATGTAGGTGGGCGAGTCTGGGCTCAGGTGCCCACCATCCATAAGGGTGCCGCTGCTTCTCTGGGCTCAGCTCCCGTAGCTTATTCCTGATGCTGCTGCTAGGGCAGGGGCGGCTCTGGCTAACTGGGCTTGCTTCCCTTCATAGCCTCCCCAAGCCCAGCGATGGTCACCATCTCGCCGTGGTCCACAGCAGAGGTGGCCCAGGCTTTGTTTTTTATTTTTAAAAAAACTTTTTAAGCTTTTTTTTTTTCCTTTTAGTAATCTCTACACCCAGTGTGGGGCTCCAACTCACAACCCTGAGATAAGAGTCTCACGCTCTTCTGACTTAGCCAGCCAGGTACCCCTCTGCCCCCCAGCCCCCCACCACCACCCTTTGTTTGTAAATTGGAATGTTTAGTCCACTTTTGACATTGATATATAATATCCTGAACTAATTGAGTTTAAGGCTACTATCTTGCTCTTTATTTTCTCTTTACCCCATGTCTTTTTATTTTTTTAAAGATTTTATTTATTTGACAGAGCAGGCTTGTGCGCACAAGCAGGAAGAGAAGCAGGCAGAGGGAGAGGGAGAAGTAGACTCTTCACTGAGCAGGGAGCCCAATGTGGGGCTCAGTCCCAGGACCCTGGGATCGTAATCTGAGCCCAAGACAGACACTTAACCTACGGAGCCACCTAGGTGCCCTTTTCTTTCTTTCTTTCTTTCTTTTTTCTTTTTTTAAGGTTTATTTTATTTTGGAGAGAGTGAGCATGAGTGGGAGGGGCAGAGGGAGAGGGAAAGATAATCCCAAGCCGACTCCATGCTGATCATGGAGCCCCACACGGGGCTCAGTCTCACGACTCTGAGATCATGACCCTAGTTGAAACCAAGAGTTGGGTCCCCAAGTGACTGCACTACCCAGGCACCTCTATATTTTTTTTTCTTTTTTCTTTTTTAGATTTGTTTATCTGGGGGTGAGAATATGGGCAGAGGGAGAGAGAGAGACTGTTCTAAGCAGACTCCATGCTGATTGCTGAGCCCCACTAAAGACACCAAGAGTTGAACACTTAACTGACTGTACCACCCAGCACCCTGTCTTACTCTTTATTCGTCCTTTCTTGCCTCCTTTTGAGCTTAATCCGTACTATTTTTACACTCTTACAGCTTTTTAGATTTGCATTTTTTTATTCTCTTAATGACAACATAGAGATCATAGTGTATGTCTAAAAATTTATACTGCATGGTTCCTTTAATCTTTACTTTAAAAAAAAAAGATTTATTTATTTATTTGAGAGAGAGAGCGAGCGCATGAGAGAGGAGAAGTCAGAGGGAAAAGCAGACTCCCTGCGGAGCAGGGAGCCCGATGTAGGTCTTGATGCTGGGACCCCAGGATCATGACCTGAGCCAAAGGCAGTTGCTTAACCAACTGAGCCACCCAAGTGCCCTGCTGTTTTCTTTTCATATTTATAACATTTGCTGTTAGCTTTAGCCTTTTGTTATCCCAACTTTTGGTACCCAAATAATACATGAGACTATGTCCTAGACTTTTTTGGCAACTCACACAGGCTTAATAGACTGACAGTTAATGAATTTTTGTGAATTGATTAGGAGAATTCTGTTTTTCATGATAATGGCATAGTTCATTAATTCTGAGTTAAACATTTTTTCACATTTTAGCCCCTGTGAAATGAGAGTTTATCCTAAAATCCATGGTTGACCACATGACAGTCATTACATAATTATCTTTTTCTTGGCATCTGCCTCAACACATGCAGAACAAGTCTCAGCTGAACAAAAAACATCTCAGAGACACTTTCTTTTTTAAAGAAGTTCTTTATCATCAACACCTGTTAATACAGAGGGCTGGTATTATGTGGAAAAATAAACGTACCAGGGGCACCTGGGTGGCTGTTGGTTAAGCATCTGACTTCAGCTCTGGTCACGATCCCACGGACCTGGGATCAAGCCCCGCATTGGGCTCCCTGCTCAGTGAGAAACCCGCTTCTCCCTCTCACCCTGCTCATGCTTTCTCTCTCTCTCTCTCTCTCTCTCTCTCTCTCTCTCTCACAAATAAATATTTTTTTTAAAGATTTTATTTATTCACTTGACAGAGAGATCACAAGTAGACGGAGAGGCAGAGAGAGAGAGAGAGGGAAGCAGGCTCCCTGCTGAGCAGAGAGCCCAATGCGGGACTCGATCCCAGGACCCTGAGATCACGACCTGAGCCGAAGGCAGTGGCTTAACCCACTGAGCCACCCAGGCGCCCCTAAATATAATTTTTTTTTAAGATTTTATTTATTTGACAGACAGAGATCACAAGTAGGCAGAGAGGCAGGCAGGGGAGGTGGGGGAAGCAGGCTCCCTGCTGAGCAGAGAGCCCGATGTAGGGCTTGATCCCAGGACCCTGAGATCATGACCTGAACCAAAGGCAGACACTTAACCCAATGAGCCACCCAGGCGCCCCTCAAACAAATAAAATCTTTAAAAAAAAAAAAAGAGAAAAATGTGTACCACATTATGACTGAATCAAAAGTGATTGAAAGGATCTGAGTCTGAACAATGTTCAAGTATTAAGAGTGGCTTAACCATTTTATTCTAATAGAAGCACATGCTTGATCTGAGAAATGTTTACATGAAATTGTGCTTTCAATAAATATAAAAATTCTAAGTGTTAAAGTATTTTGTCATAATCTGGATTTTTTTTAGCAAAACATAAAGTGATGTGTCTTAAAAATCACTGGCATCTTAGTTGTAGTGAACTCTGTATGCGTTCTCTCTAAATACATACACATAGGGGTGCCTGGGTGGCTTAGTGGTTAAGCGCCTGCCTTCAGCTCAGGTCATGGTCCCAGGATCCTGGGATCAAGCTCGCATCAGGCTCCATGCTCAGCAGGAGGCCTGCTTCTCCCTCTTCCGTTCCTGCTGCTTGTGTTCTCTCATTGTCTCTCTATCAAATAAATAAAATCTTTAAAAATACATACATACATACATATTTAGGTGAACATAACTTTGAGCTACCTCTAAAATTGCAGATATTGTAGTGTTGATTACAATAACTGAAATTCTACCTACACTGAGCTAGGAATTTTCTAATTGTGTTTGAAACACAGCATGACCTGGTATTTAAGAGACATAGCCTATATCTGTGTAATAGTACTATAGTAGTACATATATGATCCATTCAGAACCAGTTACAGATAAATAAACTTTATATTATAGGAACTTCCAGATACACACATGTACCCAAACAGAAGATACAGTAATTCCTCATTCAATTCTAGTGAACTGTTTTCAAGGAAATCTTAGATTTTGTATAGTTTCCTATTAAATATTTTAATGTATAACTCTAAAAGGGAAGTACTCTATAAAAATGTAACCATAAAATTATATAGGACTGATGAGTCACTGTACTCTACCTCTGAAACTAATAATATATATTAATTAAATTTAAAACAAAACATAAATAAAAATGTAACCATAATACCCTGGTCACACTGAAGATAATTAATAGTAATTCCTTACTATCCAGGATCAGCCTTTAAAAAGATGGCCCAAATGATCAGTTCTATCATAATTTGACTATTCCGTGTATTAACATAACTAGAAAGATATCTTCAGCTTAT
Source organism: Enhydra lutris kenyoni (assembly GCF_002288905.1). Classification (NCBI taxonomy): domain Eukaryota; kingdom Metazoa; phylum Chordata; class Mammalia; order Carnivora; family Mustelidae; genus Enhydra; species Enhydra lutris. The sequence continues at coordinate 4,421,779 of NW_019154119.1, read as the reverse complement.
TATCTTACCTTAAATTTACTCAGGTTTTCATAAAATTATATTAATAGTTTGTGCTGTTTTACAGGATAAGCCACATCAAAGACTTCATTGAAAAATACCAAGGATCTCAAAGAAGTCCTCCCTTTTCCCTGGCCACAGCTCTTCCTTTCCTCAAATTGCTAGATGAAACACTCACATTGGAAGAAGCAGATTTACAGAATGCTGTAATCATTCAGAGACTCCAAAAAACCGCTGAACCTTTTAGAGAACTTTCATAACATTGGTTTTTGATACATTGAGTGGAAAGTTTGCAGAGAAATGATGGTTGTATATGAACATCCAAACCAAAATGAGGGAAAGGAAGTGAGATTCACTGGACTTTTGGTTTGAGCACTATTTAACTCCCTCCTGATGAGAAGATTTTTGAATAAGTACAAGTTAGGAAAGTGAACCATGACTGGAAACTATATTCAGTGCACTTTTCCCCAAAAAGCTGCTCAGAAAGAAAACTACACTTATTTTCAAATACCAGTTATTCAACAATAAGGTATATTAAATCACTATATATCATATAGAATCTTAATGTGGTATAAATTAGCAAATGTATTCACAGCACCATTCATTCAGATATTCCCAACCAGCAGTGGTGTGTTCAGATGTTAGCTGTCTCAGATTTTTGAAATAACAATATATTAAGACAATTATACATGGCAGGTTAAAAACATCAGTGTAATGATTTTACATCTGAGATACAGTCAGAAGGCTGGAAGGAACTGCTTTCACCAGAGCTATGCCTGAACCTCAAAATGTTCTCAATTTTTACTTTCTAATGGTGAAATACACTCATTTGGCACAGTATCTAAAATGTATTTTAAGAATAAAACTGTGCAGCTTAGTATAATGTCAGTATTAATCTGCCTACTCACATTTTGACATTTTCAAGAAGTGTAATTTTTAAAAATTTCTTTTCTATGCAGGAACCCTAGTTCAGCCATTAATTTTGTTTTCTTTTGAAAATTAGGGATTTGTTTTTAGCTAACATTTTTGAGTTAGCCTTTCATTTGCTACCACTCACTTAGAATCTAATGCTTGTGTTGACACATTGCTATTTAATATTTTTTAACTGCATCAGATAAAGTATGGCTTTCTATTCCATATATACCAGAGCCAACGTGGGTATATATTAAAGGATTATTTATTACATTCTGGTGCCACCAAGGAAAACATGTTTTGTATCTTAGTCTTTTAATTCAAACTGGTTAGACTAATATATTTCACTGTCAGATTGAATTCCCTTGCCTGAAGATAAGTTTAAGAAGTTTTTTTTTTGCAAATTACCTATTGAATCTTACTTAAAGCAGAATTTACATTGAATGTGCCAAGGAACTAAGTAGCCATACCTATCAGCAGTAATGTTCACAGGGCACTGGGTGTCTGCTGGAAAGAGCAGTTCTCAAACTTTTTGGTCTTAAGACCTTTTGTTTATGTGGGTTATATATATGATACTGAAAATAAGTTATAAAATATTTATTCATTAAAAATAATAAGCACATGTTAATATAAAACCACATTTTATTGAAAATGCATTTTCTAAAAAATTCAGTGAGAAAAGTGGCATTGTATTCCATTTTTTGCAACTGTCTTTACCATCTGACTTAGAGAAGACAGATGGACTCTTGTATCTGCTTCAGCTTTCGTTCTGTTGGATGTCGCACATTGTGTGGCCTCTGGTAAATGCTGCTGTATATTCACGAGAGAAGGCGGGCGCAAATAATGTCTTAGTTTGGTTATGAAAATAGTTTGACTTAGGGACCTCCTGCAAGAACCATTCTTACAAAGCAGTTTACAGTGATTCTCGAGTCTTAGTGGAAGAATCACTTGGGAAGCACTTCAGAGTATCTGTTCCAAGCATCTGCCGCACACATTCTGATTCATGGTATCTGGGATGGATCCCAGATCTCTGCATTTGTAATAGCTCAAGTGATTTTTAGGTATGTAGTAGAAGAACCATTCCTTCACTGTGCTTCCACCCTAAGAAAATAAACCTGCGTGTTTCACCAGGAACAGTGGAAGACGACTCTCCACTCAAATGGGACTTCTGGACCTTTTACGTTTAATTCTTTCTTTCCCACGGTTGGTTCTTAGACTGTTCCCCTTTAACTCTTAATCATGGTATAAACCTGTACTTCCTCTTCTCTAGGCAGCCTCTTCTGAGGCTGGAACATTTAAATGAGATTTTCATTAGAAGCTCATGAATAATAAAAGGGAAATACAGACAACTAGATGACCCTGTTGGTAAGCTACATCTTGTGTTCGGTCTGGAACAAGACTGCTTCCTTTTCTAGCTCGCAGCCTTCCATATGGTAGACGCTTATCTTTTTATCAGGAAGAGAGGAAGGGCAAAGGAGAACCTTTTCCTTTTGTCATTTACTTCCAGAATTGAACAGATATATAATAGAAAGTACTGTCACTATGTTTACGGCTGTAGTAGAGCCCACTCCAGTGAACTATAACGGTATTCTTAAAACGAGGGGATGGTAAAAATCAGTGAACTCTTTCAGATATAAAAGTAAGATGATTCTTAATATATTTTTCAAGAGTCTGTAAGAAAAAGTTTCCTATAGGCCTGTCACGAAGCTTTGTATAATTTAATTTGCATACTCTATGTGATTCTCCATATATTTCTATAAAAGGGCTTCTCATTGGAAATACTTTCCTTGTACCTATAAAAAAAACCTTCTTTGTGGATTTTTCAGTTTTTAATTATCTGTCCAGAATATACATTGGAGGTTTTCTTGTGTGTACATGTAGAATATACCCCAGTGAGAAATTCCTATGGAGAAAGACCCATCATCAGCAATACTTCATTTCTGTAACTGTGAACACCTTCGTTAATGTGAATAATAATCTCAGAGGTTTTCAAAATGAGAATCATCCGTTAAAGCTTTCTACCTTAAAAATAAAAAACTGAAAGGTTGTTAATTCAGTGTGTGGATTATGTAAAACATACTGATGTTAGAAAATATAAATTGAATTTGGCAAGGCAAGGGAAGGCAAACTTGAAAATAATCAAAACATTTTAGGTGTGGAATACAGTTTGACCTACGTAGTTGTTTCAAAACTCATCAGTCTCTTGAAAATCAGTGTTTAGGCTGATACAAGAAGTACATTTCTGGTTTTATGGATTTTGATTTAATAGTTAAATTAGTATGCATTATGTAGGCTGTAAAACTGGTCTTATTTTATTTTATAGACTTTTTTCATTCAGAACACTTTTCCTTATATTTCATTGTGTTGAAAATACGGTATTATGCATCTGTTTCAGTGCCTTATTTTGAAAGCAATCTTTGGCTAACAGTTGAATGTTGTCTTAAGAATGAAATAATAATTCATTAAAAGGATCTGTGAAATAATCTACAGTTGCTTCTTACACAGTAGTTGCATCTGGGTGTATTTGTTACTTTTATTTGGCACTGGCAAAGTCATTCAGTTTGAGAATCAACATTTATTAGGTGCCTTCTGTTTGCCAGGTACTTTAATCGGTGTTACTTTCATTTAATCCTCAGAAATGTTAAAATGTGATTATTTTTAATACTCAGAGGTAGGTTTTTTAAAAAACCACTTGTGTCCTGAGTTGAATTAGGATGAAGATTCCTTGGTAGGGTTTACTTCTTTGTTCTAAGTACAAACCATTTAATTAAGAAATTGCTCATCACGCTAATCTTGAGATAGAACTGGCTTTTTCAATAAACTAATATCTGGCTCTTTGTCATTAGCTTTAAATATTTTTTTCACAGATAATTCATATTCTTTGTAGAAAATTGTAAAATGCTGAAATGATCTTTAAATCACCTATTTCACCTTTCAAATAATATAACCACTGATATTTTGGTGTGCATCCTTTCAGGTATTTTTAAGTGAATCAGTTTTTATATTAATTAAAAGACTTCTTGGTTATTGCAGTGCTGTTTTATATATTGAAGTCTAACATACTTGTCTTTAACTAAAAATTACATTCAGAACATGCAATCACTTTTAACTAGAATAATAGCTGTTAGGGACAGATGCCTTTAAATTACATTTTTGTGCAGAAGCCAAAAAAATGCAGGGTTTCTTCTTTTACTCTTTTTCTTTCAAAATTAAAATTATGGTAGTTTATGCAGCAAAGTACAGATATTGGGAATGAAGTGCTTCCAGACCTAAAAATGCTATCAAATGATGTATGTAAAAGTAGATTATCCAAAGAAACTGCAGCTTGAGTTTATTTAAGTTTCCAAGGAATTAAATATTTAACACATGCATTATCTAAGTATCCTTCCACAATCAAGAAAACGGAAGGTACCCATTTTGTAGGTTAAAGAATTGAGAGGCATATTTGCAGTATATACAAATACTGAATCATTACTTTGTACACCTGAAACTAGTATACTGTTACATGTCAGTTATACCTCTAATTAGAAAAAAGAATTGAGGCATAGAAAATGATTTTAGACTGGGTAGTATATACTTTAGGATTACATTTAGCTGTGACAGAAAAATCTAAAATAATAGTGACTTAGAGAACAAAACTTTATTTCCATGCAAAAGTCCATAGAGAAGCAGTTCAGGACTGGGAGATCAACTTCATAAAACTTCAGGCTCCTGTGCTGTTAATCTGCTGATGCCAGCACTTAACCTCAGGCCACAAGAGAGCTGCTTTAGCACCAGTCACATCTGCGTTCCATCTGATGGAAAGCACACACACCTTTACTTTTAAAAGCAGAAAAACGAAACAAAAAATGGCTCTATTAGGATGTAATTCACATACCTTACCATTCACCCAATTAAAGTCTACAATTCAGTGGTTTTAGTATAGACACAGAATTGTGCAACCACCACCACAGTCTAACTTTAGAATATTTTCATCCTATCTTCAACCCTGTACTCACTCATTAGTCAGTCTCTACCCAAAGTCCTAGGCAACCGCAAATCTACATTCTCTCTGCAGATTTACCTATACTGGACATTGCATATAAATGGAAGCATACAGTACATGGTTTTCCCATCTTCTCATTTAAGGTTTCCCAAGTTCACCATGTTCTTTTTTGGAATAATAGTCCATTGTATGGATATATACCTGCCACACTTTATCCATCAGTTGATGGACATTTGGGTTTCACTTTGGGTTACAAGTAACGTGGCTATGAACATTTGTGTTCACGTTTTTGTGTGAACATGTTTTTTTCTGGAGTATATACTTAGGAAGAATTGCTGAGTCATTGGGTGATTCCAGGTTTAACTTTTTGAAGAGCCGGATTTCCATAGTGCCTCCACTGGTTAACATATCCACCAGCAAGGTGTCATTTCTCCACACCCTCCCTGATGCTTGTTCCTGTAGGCTTTTTTAATCTAGCCTTCCAGTGGTGTGGTATCTTGCAGCTTTGTATTTCCTTAATGACCTAAGAATCTTCTCATGTGTTCATTGTTTGTGTTTGGAGAAATACCTATAGAAATCCTCCCATTTTACAATTAGGTTGTCTTTTATTGTTGAATTTTAAGAATTCTTTATATATTCCAGTACCAGTCTATGATTTGCAGATAATGCTCCCATTCAGTGGGTTATCTTTTCAGTTGTTGGATGGTTTGCTGCACAAAATTTCTCACTTAGATAGTCCAACTTACGATGTCCTAACAACAGTTGTCTAACCCAAGGTTATGATTTGCTCGTTTTCTTCGAGGTGTTTTATAGTTTTAGCCTTTACACTTAGGTCTGTGGTGCATTTTCGGTTACTTTTTGTGTGCGATGTAACCCCTTACCTTTGAGGGGGGACTTCTCTGGTCAACTGCCTCTACACTGCTCTGCTTTCGTTCAGTGGCCCGAGTTACGTGGCTACACCCATCTCATCTGCGCGAGGCTGGACAATGTGTGTTTCAGGCATCTTGTATCAAATGTAGATTGTAAACCTTTTCGGCCATAGTCCTAAACAAGTCAATTCTATTGCTTCGCTTTTCAAATAAATGGATCTGGCGATTTTTCACCCGCGAGGATTTAGCAGGGTGATCAGCGCGAACGGGCGCTGGTTCTCACTCCCTCCGGGACCTGCTCCTAGGACTGCAGTCCCGAGGGACTTACCGGCCTTCGCCCCCTACCTACCCCAGCCCCCAGCGAGTTTGGGCTCCCGGGGGAAACGAACCGGCGCCCTTCGCGTCTTCCCGCTGGCTCCCGCGGCCCGCCCCTCGCCGCGCCGCGCCCACTCGGCCCCCGGAGCCGCCCTCCCCGCGGGAGCCGGGGCGCCCGCCGGGCGATAACGCCGCAGGGCCGCGGCCGCGGTTGGAGCTGCCGTGCGCCATGGCCGCGTCCCGCGGAGCGCCCCGGGCCCCCGCCGTCGAGGCGCCGCCGCCCCAGCCGGACGCGCGCACTTTGGACCGCGGCTCGGTGAGCGCAGGGCGAGGGGGGGAGCCGGGGCTGCGCGAGGGAGGTGGCGGGAAGGGGCGCTGGCCCCGGCGTTCAGGCTTCTGAGCCCCCCCAGTAGAGCCGAAAGGCCGAGATACTCGGGAGCGCCAAAGAGAACAGGGAAACTGAGTCCCAGGCTATTGAGGTAACTTGCTGCATTGAGTCAGCTAGGCTGGCAGGACCGGGGCCAGTCTCTGGTCTCCTGATTCTCAAATTAGGGCTCTTGCCCGCCACAGTCCAGGTCTTCCCAGAGCTCTCTGGCCCCCCGGGAAGGTAGGACTTCCCGCTGCGTGTGGGGGGCCGCCTCCCCTCCCCAGTCTCCGAGAGCAGCTGGCACCGGGCTCGCTGGAGACTGTCCTCAAGACGACTTCTGGCAAGTAAGCCCCGCAGTGAGGGAGGAGGGCAGGTGGGAAGCCGGGGGTGTCCTCAGGCCGTCCTCACCCCTGCGTGGATGGGGCCGCGCGCCAGCCGGTCAGGGTGGCTGTGTCCAAGAGGGGGCAGGACCCAGGAGCTTCGTGGGGACAAAGCTCCATCGCTTGCTCCATGCTCAACGCGACCGTGGTCTGTGGCTTCACTTCAGCCCCTCAGTTCTCTCCCTTAACTCAGTGCTTCCTGTCAGACACCTCAGAGTAAAGGCCTGTGGCCCCCAAGAAAGAAAGGGAGATAGGGAGGCCCCCTGGGGACCCTCCTTTCCCAGGGAGATTTAGAAATTCAAGAGGAGATGGATGGCAGGAGGGAAAGCCAACCTTGTTCAAAGAAGCGCCAGCATTTAGTTCTCATAACGACCTTCTCCCGTCTTTCACCCCATTTTACTTGGGAGGAAATGAAGCCCAGTCCCGCTGAAGTGCCCTAGAAGTACCTTCTAGTAGGGCTAGAAGTGGCACACAGAATTTGAATCCCAGTTAGTCCAATGCTAAAACTTGTGCTCGGTTAACTGCGAAAGACTTAAGAAGTTCAAGTAGGTGAAACTGCTGTCCACAGGGCTCCAAGAGTAGTTTCAGCCGGAAGTTCTCCTTCAAGCGACTTCTGTGTGCCAGAAGCTTGCTAGGAGGGTTGGGGGGAGGGGGGCAGAGGCACAGGGGGTGCTGTGGGGTTATCATACCGGATTCTGCCTCTTACTAACAATTTCTGGAAGTTGAAATAATGTTCACACAAGCGTCAGAAAAGGAGATGACATCCTGCCTCGTGTGTGGTTTTCTTCCGCGGGTAAGGAGAGTGTGCAAAGGATATGATAAACCATTATCTGGCAAGAACCTCCCTTCAGAAGTGCCCATGTGGGGTGTCCTGCAAGATACTAAAATGGGTGAAGTCATAGTCCTCTCCACTCTCCCTCCCATCCCCAAGCAAAGGATCAAAAGGAAGGACTCCCAGCATCTTTTGAAGAAACAGCCTTTTCCCTAGTCTTCATGACATTGATTTCTTCAACAAACGTATATAGCATCGGCTATATACCAGACATGGTGGTGAATAAAAATTATAGCACATGCTCTCAGAGAGTTTACGTTCTCTTGGAGAGGCAGGAAATAAATGAGAATGTATTAGGTATTAGGTACACTAGAGAGAGAATTGGGTAGTCAGGGAAGGCCTCTGTGAGGAGATGACATTCAGGCTTGAATGGCAAGGAGTCAGCTCTGCAAAGACTGAGAGGAAGAGCCCTCTAAACAGAAGCAACAGAAAGTGCAAAGGCCCTGAGGCAGCAACGGGCATGTTGGTATTGAGGCATAGCAAGGAAGGTACCAAGGTTGAGGAGAGCTGTCTGAAGTGAGGTGGGAAAGGGGCTGGGGTCTGTTTGGGTGGGCTCCTGTAGGCTAGATGGGAAGGACTTGGAATTGTATTCAAACTGCAGTGGCAAGCTGCAGTTGGAGAGTTTTAAGCAGAGATGAGACAGGATAAAATTTGTGTTATAAAAAGATCACCTTGGCTGCTGGATAGAGTGTGGACAGTGGGGAATGAGCAGAAGCTGGGAAGCCACTTAGGAGGCCACTGATAGATTTGGTGAGGGAATTGGAAAAGAGAAATCAAGGTTTGTGGCCTGAGCTGCTGAGTGGACATTGGATATTGGGGCCATTTAATGCAATAGGGACAATAGGGTTAGGAGTTGGTTTAGACAATGGATGGAAATCAGCAGCTGTGTTTTGACCATGCTAAGCTGAAATGCCTGGTAGGCAACCATGTGGGTCTGTTAGTAGGCAGTCGAATATTCCAGTCTGGAGTTCACTGGATAGCTTAGGGCTTATGAGATATGTATCTGTCTCACGCACACGCACACGCACACATGCACTCACATGCACACACACACCACTTGGAATCATGAACATTACTTTATTTCAGTGGTGGGCTAGTAAACAGTCTCCCCAGGAAAATAAAGAAAGCAACTCTGATTTGTAGTGTTTGCTGATTCCTGTGGTATAAATTCACCACAGCTGATTTCAGGCTGCCAGTGGTTCGAGGACTGGCCAAGGTCCTGGACATTTAACCATCAGCTCCTGCAGCAAATAACACTCAGCTTCATCAAGACACCTCTTGAAATTGGCAGGAATACTGTGTTTGACACAGAAGGCTTCAGGAGATACAGTGCTTTATTCAACGTCACACCAGGAGTTGGTAGCAAAGTTGGGAGCCTCCTGACCCCCCAGTTCACTCTGGCTTGCTGACTCAAGAGAACAAAGCAGACTGCAGGAGGAAGCACTAAGAGGGGAAAAGGAAGAACTTGTCCCGTGGAATGTGGGATCTTTGAGAGGTCATAGCTTAGGATTTTTTCCCCCTCTCTGTCTCACTTCCCTTTACGATGATCTAGGGCAAATGAGGACTGAGAGGTTTCTGGAGGAGCCCTCAAGACAAAGGGACCTCAGGATGCTTATGGAGGCTCAGGAGGGTACGGGCGACTGTTGTGTATCTGCGCAGGCTGGGGGCTTAGCTCCTGTGTTCCCCCCCCAGGACAGCAGAGCCGGTCAGCTCTCATTCTGTACCAAGGTGTGCTATGGCATTGGTGGGATCCCCAACCAGGTGGCCTCCAGCGCCACAGCCTTTTACCTGCAACTGTTCCTGCTTGATGTGGCACAGGTGAGTGTGGGAAGCAGCCCAGGGCCCCCTATTCCCATCTTCCTTGGTACCCAGTTCTCCCACCCCGACCTGTACTACCCTGGATAGATGGCACTTCTGTCCCCAAACTGACAGTAAGTCAAATGCCTTTGAGGGCAGCCCCCTTAAGGATGTTTACTGCAGGCTGTTTGTGGTGAAAAATGGGGAAACTATGAATGCCCAACAATATAGAAGTAGTTGATTAATAAGTTGGGTAAGAGCCACATAATGGACAGTTGTGTAGTCATTCAAAAGGAAGAGCTAGTCTGTACCAGTTGGCTTGGAGGGAGTTCCATGATGCACTGTCAAGTGAGAAAAGTTGCTTTCACAGTATACAAATTGATTCTATTTTACCAAAATAAAGACATGCCCCATATATATAGGTACATGGGTATGTGAAATATGACTATACGTGGTTCAGATACAGGCATGAAGAAAATAAATTACAAATAAATTACAGAAGGACATACACAGGCTGTTACTGTTGCCTATAGGAGGGAATGGTGGAGGATAGAGAGCAGAAGGAAAGATTTCTCATACTGTACCCATGATTTTGTTAAATGACACTCATATGATCTCATTTATGTAAAATTATAAATTATGAATGCACAGAAATAAATGCCTGAAAGGGTGATCACCAGAATGCTCTGGCAGTTATCTCAGGATGGGGAGACTTCAAAGGAGTTTTGCTCAATATTTTTCTGTACTGCTTGAATGTTATTTTATAATGAGTGTGTCATTTATGTAATCAGAAAAATTAATAAAACATTGTCACTGTGAAACAAAAAGTCTACCTCTGTCACCCTTCTTGTACAGATGAGGGTCCCCAAGCCTTCTCCAAAAGCGACTGGGCAAGAGTGGTAATGGGAATGTGGCAATGTGTGGCTGTCGGCTCCTCCCCTCCCCCTCTCTTCACTAGCGCAGCTGTGCCCTGAGAACCTTCTGGATTTGTAGACAGGGAAAGAGACCTCACAGACCTTTCTCCTGGCAGGTAGGCAGGCCCAGACACCCTCTCTGACTCTGCCAGGACTCGGCCATCCTCCCACCTGTGCTTTTCAGATCCCTGCTGCCCAGGTGTCACTTGTCCTATTTGGAGGGAAGGTGTCTGGGGCAGCTGCCGACCCTGTGGCTGGGTTCTTCATCAACAGAAGCAGGAGGACAGGGTCTGGACGCCTCATGCCCTGGTGAGCAGCCCCATAATCCTCAGGGTCCTGGCTTCCAACCCTGGCCTGAGGCCACCGGGTTTGTGACAGCCCCGCTTCTTAGTGGAAACCCGTGTGGACGGTGAGAGGACCGGATGGTTATAGGTGGCGGCGCCGGACTAGGTTAGGCTGAGCCAGGCAGGAGTTCAGAGACATTCTTGGGGACTCTCCGTCACCAGGATGCACAGGGCTGGACAAAGCCTTGTAGGCTCCCGGGCCTGACTGGGGGGTCTATGTGTAGCCAGGGTGGGCTGGAGGCCTTGGAAGTCCTTATGGAGGATAGGCCTCGCTGGCGCTCCAGGGTCCTGGAGACTGAGAATGGCAAGGCCAACCCCCAAGTGCCCCCCCCCGAGTTCTGCAGTGAATGGCCCCACACCCCCAGCTACCGCCAGAGCCCATCAGCCACCTCTCCCTCTCCTCCTCCGCGGTGGGCACACTGGTAGTCCCAGCCCAGGGCTCCTGTTGGGGGCAGATGACTTCTTCACCCAGAAGGGTGTGGTGGTTCCAGGTTTGCCCTTCATAGGCCCCATCCCGCTGCCCCACCTCCGCTGTGCTTCCACAGGGTGCTGGGCTGCACGCCCTTCATCACCGTGGCCTACTTCCTCCTGTGGTTCCTGCCCCCCTTCACCAGCCTGCGGGGCCTCTGGTACACCGGCTGCTACTGCCTGTTCCAGGCCCTGGCCACGGTAAGCCGGTGGCCCCGCTGCTGGTCAGTGGCCACCGTGAGGTGTTGTGTGGAGGGGAGAGGGCAAGTAGCCCCGAGGGACCCACTGCCCGCCGCGGCTCACCCCTCCCGCCCTCCGCCCCTTACTCTGGGTTTGACGGATCCGCCAGGACGTGCCAGTCGGGGTCGTCGGGGTTGGGACTGGGGGCGGCGGGGGCCAGCCTGAGCCCGGCCTGGGCGACCGCAGTTCTTCCAGGTGCCCTACGCGGCGCTCACCATGCTCCTGACCCCGTGCCCGAGGGAGCGGGACTCGGCCACCGCGTACCGTGAGTGCGGGGCGTGCGCGCGGGTGGGAGGCCGCGGACCCCGGGCCCGCCAGCGCGCGTCACCCGGCGCCGCTCTGTCCCAGGGATGACCATGGAGATGGCGGGGACGCTGATGGGAGCCGCCGTCCACGGGCTCATCGTGTCGGGCGCCCACGGGCCGCACAGGTGCGAGGACGTCGCGCTCGCCGGGTCGGCCGTCGTCTCCCCCGACGCGGTGAGTGTCCCTGCGGCCCGGCCTCTGGGCGTCGCTCGCCTCTCCCGCCCTCCTCCTCCAGCCGGTGCCCCCGCGGCCCGCGCCCGCTCACCCCGCTTCTCCGCCCGAGCGCCTTCTCATCGGAAAGCAACAGATCGCAGAGCAGCAGGAGGGGAGAGGGGTGGGAAAGGGCCACAGGCAGGGGCAGGAGAGAGGGGCTGGCGTCCCTGTGGCGCTCGGGGTGACACCCCTCCTGTGGCCGGTCCCACCCCGGCCTCACCCGCAGTGTGCACGGAGAAGGGGAAACCTGAAAGCAGTTTCCCTTCGTCTCCCCGCAAACCAGATCTCTCCTCAGCAGCTAAGTCCGCGCATCTGTTATCCATCCAGTTCAGCTCTTCTTCCCTTAAGCAAGTGATGTGATTGTCCCCGGAGTCCCGGGAGCCAACATTTACTCCTCCCTCTCCAGCCATGACCCCCACTCCCACCCATTACCAAATCCCATGCTCGTGTTGGGCCCCAGATCTTCTGCACCTGGCATCCCCCGCGTCTCCCGGTCACCCCAGTACTGCATCAGCCTCCCACGGAGTACCGCAGCCTCCAGCGACACCCCCAGCCCGGTCAGGGTGACATTGGAAAGGAGTTCCATCGTGGGCAGCCCCCACTTTCAGGACCCAGCCCAGGCTGGCTTCGGTTTGTGGCCTCTGCTCAGTGTTCCCTGCATCATTCTTCTTTGTCATTTAGGAAATAGCTCAGGTTCACAAAAAATTATCCAGCTGCGGTTCTCCAAGTGCGGTCGCTGGACAGCAAGCAGCCTCAACATCACCTGGAAACTTGTTAGAAGGGCAGATTCTTGGGGCCCTGCCTAGAACTACTGATTGACAAATTTGGGGAGGGATCCAGCAGTCTGTGTTGTTCTGAACGAGCCTTCCGGGGGATTCTGACCCCCACCGGCGTTTGAGAATCGGTGGTATGAGAACAATACCACACCAGGGGCCCCGCACCGGCTCAAGAAAACATTACAGTGGAGTCCTGTGTATCCACCCCAGCCCTCTCCTCAGGGCCAGCTACAAAATTGGCCCATGAACACTGACTGCAAAGTGCAAACACAGGGCTCTGGAAAGAGCAGGGAAGTCTGTCTGTCCTTCCCATGGCCCACTGCCCTAACCGAGGGATTGTTTGAGTAGAGATGTGTAACTGACCCCACCCAGGTGCCCTCAGACCCATCATGGAGGCGGGCCCAGGACCAGAAGGTGGTGGCCTTGCCCCTCCCAGACTGACTCTTTCCATGTGTTTGCCCATGTCCCCGCTCAGGCCTCCACAGGCCTCCTCCCCAAAGGTACTGGGTCGCTCTCTGGGTGGGGGTGACAGTGGCCTTGGGTTGGCCTGGCCTGGCCTGGAGTGCAAAGGAATGGGTAGCAGGAGGCTGAGAAGGTCACCCCTAGAGGTGGAGCCTCGTGTGAGCCAAAGCACAAAGCTCCAGGTACCCCGGTGAGGGCCTGTCCACCTCCTTCTTTCTTCCCCTCCCCAGAGACAAGCTCAGCCTGAGCAGGTGACTGTTACTCCCATGCATGTCTTTACATGGATTTTATCACTTATGTATCTTCCCCTGGACATAAGGTAGCACCATTTCTGTTTTCACCATTTATCTGGGATCTCGTGCCTCACGCTATGCTGTAGCTTTCTGCTCGTGCGTCTGTCTTCCGCATTTTAAGCCCCTTACTGGGGATGGACAGGAGTCAAACCAATGTTTGCCTTAAAAAATGAGAGCGAAAGAGAGAGGAAGGGCGCCGACCCCTGGTGGCATAGATGCCCTCCTGTTCACGCAAGAGGCACAGAGGCAGCAGAAGGACCATTCTGGGCCCTAACATCTCTGTCTCCTGCTCTGGTGATTGGGAGGAGAGACACCCAGCATCCTTGGGCTTGGACTGAAGGTCCCTCTGCCCCACTGGGAAACACTCCTGTCCTGGGTGTCCCCACTTCCATAGGTTGGAGACATCACCCCCAGCCCAGTTCTGTCCTGTCCCACAGACTCGTCTCTACTCCATTGCAGCCGCCGTGCTTGCTCTGACTTACCCTGTGTGCACTAGTTTGCTCTGCCTCGGGGTGAAGGAGCGACCAGGTAAGGGGGTGCAGCCGGACCGTGGGAAGCCGAAGCTGGGACAGGATTCCTCTTGGGCCTGTGTTTTGGTTTTAGACTCTGCCAAGCCCAAGTGTTGTCCTCCTGTGTTGCAGACTCCTCCGGCCCAGCCTCAGGCCAAGGCCTGAACTTCCTGGCTGGGCTGGGCCTCACTGTCCGGCACCGGCCCTACCTGAAGCTGGTGATCTCCTTCCTGTTCATCTCAGCAGCCATTCAGGTACCTCTGGCCTTGGCTCTGGCCATACTGACCCTGTGAAGGTTCAGGTACAGCCTCTCGGCCCCACCGACCAGAGTTGGGCTTAAATCGAGAGAAATGGTGGCTGGCACAGGTTCCAGAAAGTCTGGTGCAGGGAGGAGAGAGACCTACACAGAACTTGTGGGACCAGGGAGAGGGTCAAGGTTAGGCAGTAGGAAGCTGACAAAATCCGGGTAGTAAGGTCCGCTAGCCGGGCAAGGGGGAGGATGGACTAGGAATGGTATTTATACCTGTTTCGGGGCTGAGTGTCCTTTGTGGGGGAGGGGACTGCATGTTGCATGACGAGAGCAACAACTGGTGTTTGAGGTCCCAAAGAAGAGGCCAGACTTGCGACCCAGGCCTTCTGAATTCCTGCCATTGCCGAGACACGCCCACTTGCTCTTGGCCTTCTCAGGTGGAGCAGAGCTACCTGGTCCTGTTCTGTACACACGCCTCCCGGCTCCATGATCACGTCCAGGGCGTGGTGCTGACCATCCTGGTGAGTGGTCCTGGGGTGATGGAGACAAGCTCCCGCAGAGACCGGAGTCGGGGACCTGGTGTGGTTCTTGACAAGACATGTGTAGCCAGAATTCCAGTCAACATTCTGGACTCCTCTGTGATCTTGGTCACCTGCACTCCAGCAGAAGGTGGGATCGAGGCTGGGGTCATAAAGTTCATAGCCACTGGTTCCAACCAGGGGGCAAAGTCAAGGTCAAGCATCCCACCTAAAAGCCAGGGCTTCCGGAAGCTGGGTGGGTTAAGGCATTGGCAGCCCCGCCCAGGCTGGGATGATTTCTCTCTGTTCACAGGTCTCAGCTGTGCTGAGCACCCCACTGTGGGAGTGGGTTCTACAGCGATTTGGGAAGAAGACATCAGCCTTCGGGATCTGTGTGAGATAAGAAGCAAGGCCTGGAGTGGGTGCAGGAAGGTGTCAGGGTCAGGGAGGTGGCCTTGGAGCCTGAGCTTCCTGGGGGCCGGCAGGGCTGATCTGTACTCTCTTGTGTCTTCAGTCCCTTGGAGAGGACCAGATGCAGGGGCTAGTAGTAAAGACCAGTGAGTGTGGGAATGATAGAGCAAGTCAGGGACAGGTGGAAGGATCAGCTGGTGTATCTGTCTCCCCAGGTGATGGTGCCTTTTGCAATTCTGTTGGCTGCTGTACCCACAGCACCTGTGGCATATGTGGTGGCCTTTGTGTCTGGCCTGAGCATTGCTGTGTCCTTGCTGCTACCCTGGTAGGCTGGGTGAAGGGGAAGGGATGTGTCCATCCTCATGGGTATGCCCTCTTTCACATCCACCTGTCGTCCCAGGCCCCCTGTGCCCAGCTTGTGCTAGGGAGGGGCTCTCCTACCTGCAGGAGATGGAGGCCACCAGTTCCGTCCTTGGAGCTCTCCTGGAAGGGCACTGGACGGCAGGAAGTGTGGGCAACCGTATTGGGGGAGGGAGCTGAAACGCAAGCACCTGTGGCCAGGCTCTCCGTGGGCTAGTCCTGGTCCTGGGCAGCAGGAACCCAAAGATGAATCTGACTTGGTCTCTGTCCTCAGAGAGCTCTCAGGCTCGTGGCTGTCAAGGGGATAAAAGGGATAACCCTGCAGCCCTCTCCCGCAGGTCCATGCTTCCAGATGTGGTGGATGCCTTCCAGCAGCAGCATCAGCATGGCCCGGGCCTGGAGACCATCTTCTATTCATCCTATGTCTTCTTCACCAAGCTTTCTGGCGCAGGCTCCCTGGGCATCTCCACTCTCAGTCTGGAGTGAGTCCCAGGGTCGGGCTGTATTAGAGGCACAAACACCGAGCTGGGTGGGAAGAGGGCAGAGTTCTCAGTTCCATCGGTGCTCCCTGGCCAGTCCAACTCTCCCTTCCATCATGGTTAAGCTGATCTGGCTGGGGAATGACTCCTGGATTCAGGGTGGTGTGGGGGTGGAGTATCGGGGAGCCTTCCTGCCAGGTCCGGTGGGATCGGAGCTGGAGGCGTGGGGATGCTGTTTCTCCAGGTTTGCGGGCTACGAGGCAGGAGCCTGCACGCAGGCGGAGCGGGTGGTGGTGACCCTCAAGGTCCTCATCGGGGCCGTGCCCACCTGCATGATCATCACCGGTCTGTGCATCCTCATGGTGGGCCCCGCACCAAAGGTGCCGAGCCAGGACCCCTCCCGCCGGCAGAGCCTTCAGAGGTGGGCACCCCACGCACATGGGTACACACGGCGGGGTACCAGCAGCCAGGCGTGCACAAACGTGTGCCAGCGTGAGACTAACAGGCCCGCCGTTGTCCCTGAGACATTTACGAGGTCGAACACTTCCGCCTTTGCAGACTCCTCCCACAGATTCGTCACTCTTCGGTGATGCCATATGCTCCTGGATTTTTTTTTTTTTAAGATTTATTTAGTTATTTTTTCAGAGAGAGTGAGGGAGAGCATGAGTTGGGTGGGGGGCAGAGAGAGAGGACGAGAAGCAGACTCCCCGTGGAGCACGGAACCCAACACGGGGCTTGATCTCATGACCCTGAGATCATGACACGAGCTGAAACCGATTGAGCCACCTGGTTGTCCCTGCTCCTGAACTTTCTTTTTTTTTTTAAGATTTTATTTATTCATTTGTCAGAGAGAGAGAAGAGAGAAAGAGAGAGAGAGCATAAGCACAGGGAGCAGCAGAGGGAGCAGCAGACTCCCCAGCTGCTGAACTCAGTCCTGGGACTCCAGGATCATGACCTGAGCCGAAGGTGGTTGCTTAACTGACTAAGCCACCAGGGCAACTGAGACACCTAGGCGTCCCCTCTTGGATTCTCTCCAGCTACTCTGCACATCCCTTCTTAGTCTCCCTCCCTCGATTATCTGTTGGATGCAGTATGGAAGGGCTCCCTCCTCGGCCCCTGCTCCCTTTGCTCTCCATAATGCAGGCACCTGGTCCCCGAGCCTGATCTTATGCCTGGTGACTCCTAAAGCCGCCCCTCCCCCCAGACTTCCTACAAGTTCCAGATCCACATGTCCAGCTCTCATTTGCACTCACCCCCTGATGTCCCACAAGCATAGCGTCAGTTTCAAAGAGACCCAAACTACTGAACTCATCTTCTTTCCGAGTGGGGCTCCTCCCCCTGTGACGACACCATCCTCTCGCCTGGAAGCCGAAAGCTGGGTCCTCTTCTACTCTTTGCCCCGCAGGTTGTGCTGAGCCACACTCTGAACCTTGTACTTCTGGCTTCCAGGGCACTGATCCCGCTGCACAGGGATGAGAGGCCTACTGGCTTTCCTAGGGGACTGTGGGGATCTTGAAGCTGGGGCTGTGTTTTATTCGTTTCTGCCTGCCCAGCCCAGCCCAGCACAGAGGCCAAGGCCACGCCGGGGCCGCAGTGTCAAGACGTCTGGCCTGGCAGCTTTCAAGAGCATGTGGCCGCCTGCTTGGAGATGCTCCCACACCCACAAACACCAGCACACGCCCACACAGAGGAACACACGGGGTCGGCAGGAAGTGGCACTGCCGTCGGTCCCTCATTCTCCGCGTGGATGCTCGGACTGGCCAAGTAACACACGTCCACAGGGGTCTGTGGCCTGACACGGTCCCCCTCCACCCTCATCCGTCTCTTTGGTTTCTTTCCCTTTTCCAGGAGGACCAGCTACAGCCTCGCTTGAGATCTGACCTTGTGTGGGCTGGAAACGCAGGAGCCAGCGTCTTCCGGGCTCAAAGTCCTTCTTTCTTCTCGGTCCCTTAGCACGCCCATTTCAAGGGTTACGTGTGACCCACTTTCCCCCTGGGATATGGAGTTTCAGGGACATCTCCTGAAGGGACTGGCCTGGGCCCCAGGACCCTCACCCACCACTTCTTGCTTGTTGACCACAGACCGTATCCGACAGGCCTGTGCCCCGGACCACCCAGCTCCAGGCGACTCTAACCTGCAAAGCATCCCAAAAACAACTATTCCTGAAAAAAGGAAGGCCCACCCCCTGCTCACCTGACAGGACAGACACACAGACGTCTTGTTCTTCCTGACACCCCAGTGGACACCTGAGAGGGAGGCTGACAGACACCACATGAACGGGCAGAGTGGGACAGAGGGACTTGTTGGGGTTGACGTCAGGAAAGACGCAAATAGAGACACTGAGACCAACAGACCCCAGAAGGAGCAAATGGGGACAACAGCGGGGGAGGAGACCGGGCAGATCACAAGAGGCGTTTCTCAAGGCTTTCGGGTCGTTCGGATAAGCCGGCAACAGTTTCTGGAATCAGACACAGACTGAGCTACCAAACATCAATCACCTTTATGAACAAAAGTTATTTTTGCGGAAATATTTTTCTGAAATTGTATCTTATAAAAGCACAGGAACCACAGTTTTCTAAAGGCCATATCTTTGGGGAAGAAAGATCCACTGAGGTTTATTTTTAAAATACATATATCTATTAAAGGCTTTGTCTTCTACTAGGTCTATAAAATATGACTATGGCCATCCCTTTCATCCCACCTCCTGGGAAACCACTGCCCAAGGAGGGAAGGGAGAGGATGCCTGATGTCACTGCACCTGGCTATCCAGTCCCCTGCTCTGTCCCCTCCATGGGGTCAGCTCTCTGGAGCTCCCCGCAAAGGCTAGCCCCCCTCCCACTTCCTCATAAGACCTTTGGTTGCCTCTTAGTTCCAGACTCTCGCCTAAGACTGTCAGAGCTCAGACTCACACTCAGACGGGATGTACACCTCAAAGCATGAAACATCTTGCTTCCTCTGCAAACACCATAGCCCAAGAAGGAACCTGACCTCCGAGTGAGAGTGCACGGTGTGACCTGCTCTGTATGACGCTTGAACTCTCTGCCGTTTTGCCCCTGACATGGGTATCTGATCCTTGAGGTCACAGGGCATCAGGGAAAGAGCTGGGTCAGCTTCTCTTCATTGCCCATCTGACTTAGGAACGGGCTAACAGGAAGCTCTGCTCCCTCCTGGCTGTGCGTGGCACACGCACGCACGCACACACACAGAACAGTTTCTTAACAGTGGAAAATAACGGGCTGTGAGGACACAGCACCTGCTAAGACAGAAGGTGACATAAAGTCTCTACCATGTTACCGTGCTGTGCTTTGGAAACATGGGCGATGCAGGTAGGATGAGAAGCTTGTGCCAAATTCTATGTTACCTGTTTCCCAGGAGTGTAATCTCAAGGAGCTGAAGTATACTGTCCCAATACAGCTGCAGGGGGCCACCTCTGGGGTCAGGGGTTAGATCTTAGAGACAGCAGGAGATGAGGGGGAGCCCCAAATGTATTATTCCACTTCTCTTTTTCAGCAGCCCTAAGAAGCAGGTGTATTATTCTCATTTTCAGATGAGGAAAAAGGCTCAGAGAGATTAAGTAACTTGTCTAAGATCAGCTGGTGGCAGCAACGGCCTTGAAACTAAGTGGGCCTGACTCCAAAGCCTGTGGAGATAGCGGGTACTGAACGCATTTGTTGGAGGAACGGCCAATGCCCAGAGGCCAGCATCCCCTCCTCTGACCCTCTGCTCCGATCCCACAGTATTATCCCCACTGTTTGGGAATTATTATTCCCAATTCCGCCCATTCTTCCTACTCTGGGTCCTTCAACTCATATATGCCCACGGAGCCTCCTGGTGTGTCCCCGACCCTCTTCTGACACCCATTCTCAGAGCCAGACCTCCTGTTTCAGAAAAGAGAATGTCTCCTTGCCACCAAGGCCCACCCTGAGACCTATCACTGACAAAGAGCAGGCATCTCCCTTGCCCCTTCCCTCTCTGCTTTTCTTTTTTTTTTGAGAGAGCAAGCGAGCGAGTACATGGGGGTGGGTTGGGTAGTGGGGCAGGGAGAAAGAATCCTAAGCAGGCTCCACGCCTAGCCCAGTGCAGAGCCCAGCGCAGGGCTTAATCCCACAACCCTGAGCCCATGACCCGAGCCGCAATTAAGAATCGGACACTCAACAGACTGAGCCACTCAGGCGCCCCTACACCTCTTTCTTTCTAACCCTGAACTGTCTGCTGAACTTGAGAAGCCCCCTGAGGATTCTCCAGGTAGGGTGAAAATGTCCTCTGTCTAAAGCGGAATTCATCACTTCCCCACATCTGTTCTGCCACTTGCATTTTTGGGTAAATTACATCATCATCTATCAAGTCACCGCAACCAAAAACTTGGTGTTTTCTTAATTTTCTTTCTCCCCCACTCATTCTACCATGCACTCCCCATGCACTCCCCATGCACCCCAAGTGTGGATTAAGCAACAGGAAGAAAGGGTTGCAGCTTATAGGTTATTATCAAATGGTAGAAGTTATTTGGAATGGGACAGAAAATTGTCCCCAGATATGGCTGGGTGTGGCTCTAACCCACGTGGCAACTGACAGAGGTGCCTGTGAGGTGTCTGAGTTGTGTCTGTGTGTCGGTTTGTGCACTCCTACAGGACTCCGTTCAGCTGGGTACAGGTTTCCGTGTTCACCTAGTGTTCCTTTGGGACAACACTGGTACATAAACAAGGAAATCATGTTACACTCTAATTGTTCCTTAATATAGTAACTGTGTTGGAGCGAATTTGTGTTTTCAAAACAAGCATTATAACAGAACTGATTGTATATGTGTGTGAGTGTAAACAACAGAAATCCTAAATGATCTCATAAACATTCAAGGAATGAAATAAATATTTTAAAGTAGTCCCACAGGGGCGCCTGGGTGGCTCAGTGGGTTAAAGTAGTCCCACAAAGTAAACATGAGATCCAAATGATATTACCAAGGGCTATCAGACTTTCATAAAGGATCATTTCATTCCTTCTGGAAATTTTTTCAGGGAAGAAAAAAAGCACAGATCCTGCAACTTATTATATCAGGCCAGAATAAGTTCAATACCAAAACCAGACAAGCAAAGTAAAAAAGAAAGGAAATTTACAGGCTGATCTTGAACACAGAACATGGAAGTAAGAATCTGAAGCAAAATATTAGTAAATGGAGTCTGGCAATTTCTAAAAAAGTAAACCCATCATGAACACACTGGGTTTGTTCTAAGAATGACAAGTTTGTTGCACATGAGAAAAATCTATTAAGTGAAACTTACCTCATTAACAGATCAAAGGAGGAAAAAAGTTGTGTTCTCAGTAGATACAGAATCATTTGATAAAAAGCTAATACCCACTCATGATAAAAGTACTAAGCAAACCAAGAGGAAAAGGAAATTTTTAAACCTGAGAAAGGATATCTACCAAAAACCTATAGTGAGCATCATTCTTAATAGTGAAATAGTCCCTTTAAAATCAGGAATAGGGGTGCCTGGGTAGCTCAGTGGGTTAAGCCTCTGCCTTCAGCTCAGGTCATGATCTCAGGGTCCTGGGATCGAGCCACGCATCAGGCTCTCTGCTTGGTGGGAAGGCTGCCCCCCCCACCCCCCGCCTACTTGTGATCTCTCTCTCTCTGTCAAATAAATAAATAAAATTAAAAAAAAAAAAGGAAGAAACAAAATTGCCATTATTTGTAAATGATATGATTACCTACACAGGAAACCCAAGAATCTACAGATAAATTATTAGAATAAAGGAGTATAGCCAGATAGTTGGACATAAAATCAACAAGAACAAATTACATTTGTATATGACCGCCACAGTTATAAAACAATTTTTAAACAGTAGCAACAACAACAACAAAAAATATAAAATACCTAGAAATAAATGAACAGGATGTGAAAAGACTTCTGCTTTTGGCCATGAGGGACTAGGAGAGACCAGACCTAGTCTCTCAGCTGAAGCAATTAAGAAAAGCTGGAGAAAATATATGAAACAACAGTTTTCAAGATGCTGGGCATGAAGCAACAAAGGAGGAATCTCTGAACGATGGGAAACAAAGGAGGTGACGCTTAAGATTACCCCAGCTTGTTTTCTTGAGTTTCCAGATGACGGTGAAGAGAACCATCTGGAAGCCAGAGGACTCTAAGCTGAGATGAGTTGGGGACACCAAAGTGGCTAGGGTTTGCAGGACAGAATATTGGATGGGAGGGAGCTACACTGACAGAAAACTCAGAGGGGTCCCCTCAAATGCTCAACAGAATGTTGAATAAAGAAATAAATGTGGGGGCGCCTGGGTGGCTCAGTCGGTTAGGCCTCTGCCTTCGGTTCAAGTCATGATCCCAGGGTCCTGGGACTGAGCGACACGTTGAGCTCCCTGCTCTGTGGGAAGCCTGTTTCTCCCTCTCCCACTCCCTCTGCTTGTGTTCCCTCTCTCGCGTCTCTCTTCTCCCTGTCAAATAAATAAATAAAATCTTAAAAAAAAAATAAATGTGAAAGGCAAAACTTTCCTAAAGGGAAAGACTGATAAATGTGACTTCCTTAAAATGAACGGTATGTTCAACAAGACCCAGAATAGAGAGAAAAGACAAGACACAAACTGGGTGAAGCTATTAGCCACATGCATTAACAACACCTAGAATATAAAAAGAATCCCTACAACTCAAGAAGAAAAAGACAACCCAATAGAAATCGGGGCAAAAGAAACAAACAGGGATTTTGCAAAAGAGAAAACTCAAATGGCCAGTAAACACATGAAAGATGTTCAGTGTCCTTGGTGGTCTGGAAGTAAAAATTAGGATCATAATGAGAAACCACTTAAAACTAACTACTCCATTGTCCCAAGAAGACTTGAGCATGAAAAACAATAGGAACTCTGATACATCGCTGCTGGGAGTGAAGACTGATGTGACCAACTAAGAAAATAATTTTAATTTACACACCCCCTGTGCTCCAGCAATCCCACATCTATGTCAAAGACCCTAGGGAGAGGGCGGGGATGTCTCAGTCGGTTAAGCGTCTTGACTCTTGATTTTGGCTCAGGTCAGGACCTCACAGTTGTGAGACTGCACCCCACCCCATGTGGGGCTCCCCGCACAGCATGGAGTCTGCTTGAGAGCCCTCCCACCCAGGCTCACAAGGGTGCCTGCACTCGGGGGCCCTGTCTCTGAAAATAAAGAAAATTAAGAAAAAAAAGACCCTAGAGAGACTTCTCAAATACTTGCTTCAGGACATACTTAACAAGACTATTCAAGGCAATATTGTTTATAATTGCAAAAATAAAACCAGGGGATGGTACCAATGTGCACAGTAGGAAAATGGATATATTATGGTAACTCAAAACAGCAAAAATAATAGAACAAACACAAAACAAGCATGATTCTTAGAAATGATATTGAGTGAAAAATGTTAGGCTTCAGAGGACTATATACAATATAACACCATTGTATAAAGTTCAAATACAAGGGGACATGTTTATGCCAATGTGTGTAGGTGGTTGTGGTAAAAAAAAAAAAAAGAAAGGAAGGAATGATCACTACAACAATCAAGAAGATTAGTTACCTCTGGGGTAGAGTTCTCTCTATAGAAAAGGATCCAGAATGGTTTCTAGTAAACTTCTGGTTCTTAAATGAGGCGGCAGGTGGCTCATTGTATTATTAAGCTTTCCTGGGGCACCTGGTTGGCTCAGTTGGTTAAGCAGCTGCCTTCAGCTCAGATCAAGACCCTGGGGTCCTGGGATTGAGCCCCACGTCCAGCTACTGGCTCAGGAGGGAACCTGATTCTCCCTCTCCCTCCACTACTCCCCCTGCTTGTGCTCTCTGTCAAATAAGTAAGTAAAATTTTTTAAAATTAAGCCTTCTTATACTTTATATGTATTGTGTGCATCAAATAATACTCATACGAAATTTAGAAAAACTTGGGCACCAAATGGGATGTGTAAATAATGTTTTTCCCTATGCAAAATATTCTCAACAGAACATTTAACAACAATTAAAAGATTATAGCTCTTCTGTCCCTATATCCGAAGCCAGCAAATACTGGATTATCTTCTATTGCTCCAATGACTATAATAATAGCAGAGGCCAGGGCGCCTGGGTGGCTCAGTCATTAAGCATCTGCCTTCGGCTCAGGTCACAATCCCAGAGTCCTGGGATCGAGCTGCCCATCGGGCTCCCTGCTCAGCGGGAAGCCTGCTTCTCCCTCTCCCACTTCCCCTGCTTGTTTTCCCTCTCTCTGTCTCTCTCTCTCACTCTTGGTCAAAAATAATAATAATAATAATAATAATAGCAGAGGCCAAGGAGATATTTTTTATAGGAGAGTTGTCATGGAATCAGATTTGTTGTAAAAAAATACATAATTTATGTGCCAGACCGTCCATAAGAATACAGAGACAAGGTCCACAAACATAAAACCAAGAACTTTGCTTTATACCAGCAATGTTTGCAGAGAAAATACCACCAGAAAATTTAAAATGGCCACAACAAGCATTAGTGATTTTATGGACTCATTCACAGGACTCTGACTAGGGAAATGGCAGTCATAACCTGTACGTAACTTGAGGCACCAGCACTGATCCTCCTATGGGGTCTCCAAGCCCCCCAGGCTTCCTAATAGTGTGCTTTTATCCCGCCCAGACACTTTCTCTGCAAGAGGAGCCAGGCCTCAGGCTGTCCTCGGCCTCGGCTCTCAGGCACCTGATTACAGACCAGAGGCCCCACTTCCATTATCCCAGCAGCCGCTAATGCATTTAAACCACAAGATGGGCCCTCGCCTTGTCCCTATCCCAGCTCCATCTTCATAAACGGTAACAGACAGACAGGCGTCCCCAAGGGTATGAAACCTTTCCAGATAATTTTCAAGGAGAGTGGGGAGGGGGGGATGCGTCTGTGCTAATGGAACCTCTACGGCCGAGACAATTTCTCTGCAGAGCTGCCCTGACCATGCACACACTCATCGATCTGTCAGGCTGCTGTCCCTGGAATTTATGATTCTGTTTGAGAAGTGGTGTGTCTGTGTGAAGTTGCAATCAGGGCTCTCTCCATTTACTAAGTTGGTACTTGAGTCCGTAATTATAATAAGCTGGTACTTTTTACCTACCTCAGATTCACTGAAATTTCCAGTTTTCTGAACGACTACTGTCTCTCACAGACTCTTTGCTGGTCTCTAAGACTTGAATGGCGGGAAAAGGAAAACATCAAAATTGAAGTGACAATTGAAGTAAGGGAACTGACTACTGGGAGAAAAATAGGACATTTTTATGATCCCAAAACTGGAATTAAAAAAAAAAAAAGGCATTTCAGGGAGAAAATCGGGGGTGGCAATAGCACGAAATCATGCCTTAGACCTCACGGGTGCTTGCCATCGCACTACTAACATAAGCACACTCTTGAGTGGGGTCCAGAGGGGTCAAAGCACGTGAAATTTCATTTGAAATTTGCCCAGGGCTAGTTTTTAGGAGTATCTGGACCTTAGTTCGCTGGAACTTTTTTTCTTTTAAGATTTTATTATTTATTTGACAAAGAGAGATCACAAGGAGGCAGAGAGGCAGGCAGAGAGAGAGGGAGAAGCAGGCTTCCCGCTGAGCAGAGAGCCCGATGTGGGGCTCGATCCCAGGATCCTGGGATCAGGACCTGAACGGAAGGCAAAGGCTTAACCCACTGAGCCACCCAGGTGCCCCTCACCAGAACTTTTTAAGGAAGCAAGATAGTTAGGCTTAAACTCTGGAAGGTCCAGCCAACATCAGAACTACTTCCTGTTCTAGGTGGTTCTGGGGACAGAGGTCAATCGATTTTTTTGTCTTCTTTTGAGCTCTGCTGATTGCTGCTGGTTTGGGGTAAGAAGGGGATGCTGGAGCCTATGTTGTCCAGGACCTCTTGCTCTCATCTCTAAGCCAAGAAAATGATCTAAAACAACGTTAAAGTACCTTTTAAGTGCTTCTAAGACAGCTTTAACGGTTTTGGGCAAGGGACAGAAAGCCTCAAAGAAACCGAAAAACACAATCCATATGGCACCAGAATACTGTTTTGTTCTGGGAATCCTGCCCTTAGACAAAACCACACAGTCTTGAATACGTAAACAACCACTTTTTGAGCCATCTAATGAAGACTGAGCTCTGCTAGACAGCAGGGAGCTGCAGCCCGGGGGTGGGGGTACAGGGGACAAGGAGGAAAAGCGGCCGAGGCAACCACGGCAGGGGCTTCACCTCTGAGCGACAGTGCAAATCCCAGCCGAGGAGAGTCCACGGTGGACAACAGCCCTCCTCTGAGTGGCCTCACGTGGAAAGCTATGCAGCAAATACTCCACAAAGAAGCATCAGGCCGTACTGCCTAAATGGGTGGGTTAGCCAGCGGCGTCTACACTCTGGACAGTCAGGTCTCTCAAGACTTCGAGAGAAGGAGCAGGATTAAGACTCTAAGAGAGAGTCCGTGAAGACCTTTGCGCTGCCGTCTCGGATGGTTACTTCCTGAGTGGCCGTGAAAGTTAACGGGATAAAGCCTTCGCTGTCAGCACAGAGAAGGATCCAGTGTGAGTCTGCAGAGTGAAATAAACACACAGGCAATTTAGGATATCTCGTCTTATTCTATGAAGAAAAAGAAGACGAATACTTTTTTTGAGGGTAAGAAGAGAGTAGTTGATACTATTGAACTGATCATTATAAGACCGTGCAGATAAGTGGGGAGACGGAAGGACTGAGTACTGCTGAGGGTGACATCATATGGCAGGAGTGGGCACTGATGGTACTGATGGCATAGGCATGGCTGGGGACATCCATCTTTACCCAGGTGAGGCACTTAACACGCAGGGCTACACATAGGATTGTGTACGTGGCACACACGTGTTAGGGGCTGTGTATGGAGTGTCCCTATCTACACGTTCTTAAGCAGTTTCCTCAGGAACAATGTGAAAGTGGGAACGGCTACTCTCTGGAGGAAGCTTTATTGTTCAGAGCCACGCCAACCTCTAGACACCTAAGCGCGCAGAGGGGCTAGACTAGAATGGTCCAATAATCCTGAATGGTTTGTTCTGGGGTAACCCAAGGCCAGTGGCCTTAACACATGCCTGGACCCGTTCTGGTTTTTTCAAATCTACTGTGCCTCACCTTTGACCTTGTAATTTCACTTCTGAAAATCTGTACTTTCTAAGGGCCACATGTAAAATATGCAGAGAGGTTTTTATCAGGGCTACGTATGATGCTGAATGCCGGAAACCACTGAAAGGTCCGAGAAATATGGCAAAGTAAAATACAGTACACTCAGAATGGACTATTAACCCCACCCAGGACAAAGGACAATTACGAAGTCCTATCACAAATTCATACGTCAAAACAGAAAATGCTGGTGCTACAATGTTAAGAGGGGAAAAAAGAAATGGATTTCATGTTCAACATGGTGGCTATCGTGAGAAGAATGAGGCATAAAAAACCCAGCGTGCTGGGCACCTGGGAGAGTGGACATGGCTCAGTTTGCTGGCATTTAGGGATGCCCTTCTCATCCCGTGTGTGCTGCATATTAAAACGACAACTCCTTTAAGAAAAATTCTGTAACACTGCTAGGAGCTCTGGGTTTAGTGCAACAGGTACCTGTGTCACTCCTTGTTATGTCATTCCTCTGCAGCTGTTATATATTGCTTGGTAACTCCTCTAGTTTTTTCCTGCGTACTTTCAGGGCTTCCACTTAGGCTGTAAGTTCCTTAAGGGCAGAACCCATATTTTCTTTTTTCTTTTTTTTAAAGAATTTATTTATTTATTTGACAGAGAGAGAGAGAGAGAGAGAGATCACAAGTAGGCAGGGAGGCAGGCAGAGAGAGAGGGAGAGGGCAGGCTCCCCACTGAGCAGGGAGCCCGATGCGGGGCTCGATCCCAGGACCCCGAGACCATGACCTGAGCTGAAGGCAGAGCCACCCAGGCGCCCCAGAACCCATATTTTCCATGTGTTTTGGCACCTTATGATAGACTTGGGTATACAGCAGACAATGCACAATTCTCGTGAACCGTCTCATGAATCACCGAGCGGTTCGTACACTTCATCTTCATTATCAACGAAACTCAACAAAACAGATGGTAGAGGGATGGGGTGTGGGGTAGAGCCAATATCTGAATTCTACATACCATGGAGCATTTCGATGAGAGAGAGGCCAAAAGTCTGCTGAACTGTCTTCAGACTTAATTTGCCATTGCAGAGGAGCACGGCTCTTTTTTCAACGACAGGACCTACACAGTAAGATTTCTTCACATATAAAAATAAAAGTTGTTAAACTGATTGCAAAAGCAATAGAGTTAAGAATAGAATGTGTAAGTAGTTTTTTACTATCTTTATAACTAGACCAATTGTGGGATGCCTGGGTGGCTCAGTCAATTAAGCATCTGCCTTCGGCTCTGGTCATGATCCCAGGGTCTTGGGATGCAGCCCTGCATTGGGCTCCCTGCTCAGCGGGGAGCCTGCTTCTCCCTCTCCCTCTGCTCCTGTCCCCACTAGTGCACATGCACTGGCTCTCTCTGTCTCTCTCTCCTCTCCTCTAATAAATAAATAAAATCTTTAAAAAGAAAAAAAAGGTAACTAGACCAGTTGTAAATAAGGAGATTTTGGCTACACTATTTTTTTTTTAAAGATTTTATTTACTTATTTGATAGACAGAGATCACAAGTAGGCAGAGAGTCAGGCAGAGAGAGAGGGGAAGCAGGCTCTCCTCTGAGCAGAGAGCCCAATGCGGGGCTTGATCCCAGGACCTTGGGATCATGACCTGAGTGGAAGGCAGAGGCTTTAACCTACTGAGCCATCCAGGCTCCCCTTGGCTACATTATTTAACACAACAAAAGGATTAGATCTCAAAATATTTATGGGTTAAATACCATGACATTCTTACCTAAAATGTTTTAGGAAATTAAAAAATAAAAAGCAATTATGGCAAAACATGTTAACAACTGTTACATCCAGATGGCAGATATTAAAAAGATTTCATTATGTAGTCTTTATTTATGTTTACGATTTTTCATAATAAAGAGTATATGTTTGAAAATTTTCACAATAAAAAAAATTTAATTCAGTTTTAAACTATTCTCTGCTTCTTTAAAAAGCCTACATCCTTGAGTTGGTCAAACAGGAGTACTTTTTTTTTTTTTAAAGATTTTATTTTTTTTATTTGAGAGGGAGGGAGAGAGAGAGAGAGAAAGCAAGCAAGAGCACAAGAGCAGGGGGAGGGAAAAGCAGACTCCCTGTTGAGCAGGGAACCTCAGATGGGCTTTGATCCCAGGATGTTAGGACAGTGACCTGAGCCAAAGGCACCAGGCGCCCCCAAACCATAGTAGTTTTAAGAAAAAACTAATTAGGGGCGCCTGGGTGGCTCAGTCATTAAGCAGCTGCTTTCAGCTCAGGTCATGATCCCAGTGTCCTGGGACTGAGCCCCACATTGGGCTCCTGGCTCAGTGGGAAGCCTGCTTCTCCCTCTCCCACTCCCGCTGCTTATGTTCTCTCTCTTGCTATGTCTCTATCAAATAAATAAAATCTTAAAAAAAAAAACTAATTAAAATATCTCTTCTTGACCATATTAAACAATAATTTGTATATTACTTATCAATGATTTTGATACCAACTTTCTGCAAATATCTTTTAAAATGAAGATACAGAAGTCCACAGTAATCAAATTAGTATGTTATCAGTAAAGTTCTAGATAAAGAGATCAGCATTCTAGTAGTCACAGTATGGAGAATCCAGAATTAGATCCCAGTATATTAAGTTTATAGAAAACAAATGGGGTAGATCAAGTTCAGTGGGATTAAAGACATATTTTTTTTCTTAATTTTTTAAGTAAGCTCTATGCCCAGTGTGGGCTTTGAACTCAAGACCCTGAGTGGACCATGCACCAAAATTTAATGAAAGATTAAAAACTTAAGTGTAAAAACTAATGTAATAAAATAATGCAAGAGAATCTAGACTATTACATGTATATGAATTTTTATAATCTACAAAAACCTCTTATGAACTGGTAACTGAATAGGAAAAAAATGAGCAACGGGCAATTCATCTTCAGTTGGCCAAAAACCACAAAGACATAATCAAATTCACTAATAGTAAAGGAAATACAAACAAATAAAAGTGAAAAGCACTTCACACTTATCAGACTGGTGGGGCTGTGAGGAAAAGGACAGTCTCATAGGTTGGAAAGGGGCATGTGATGATGCAGTAAATAAAAAATCTTTGAGAGGCAATCTGGCAACTCTCGGAAAAGTAGAAACATACATATATACTCTTCAAATTAGCACTTCCAGTTCTGGGAACCAACCCAACAGAAATAAAAGTAGGAGTGCAAATAGCTACACATAAGGGTACTACTACAGCATGACTGGGAGTGACTGATGGCACGGAAATGAAGAGCTAAAGGCAGTTTGAATGTCCACCAAGGGCCCAGCTACAGAAACAGCATATTCTCAGTACAGAGAGTGCACTGTGACCCCATTTTTGTAAAACAATGACACCCCCCCCCCGCATCTAGAGACCTATGTATACAAAGAAGTGTGTAAGATTGTAGGAGCATGAACTAAAATAACAGAGGGAGCCACCTTAAGTTGTGAGTTAAAGTGAGTTATAGCGGGGGTGAGGTGGGGGACCGGGCCAAGTCCAATGGGAAGAGAAAATGTTCATGATAAAAACAGATAAGATATGATTCCATTCACGTAATATGATATGTATGCACATGCGTTCAATTTTTCTAAATCAACCTAACCTTTCTGCACTGCACAAGGAAAAGTTCCCCACAGTGAGACAGCACAATAAGGAGAATTCTTTTTTTTTTCCTAAATGTAAATTGCCAGGATGAGTACAATCGTTCCTATTTTACACCACGCGGGTGATACAATCCCAGAGTATGCTGGCATGCGTGCCCATCTGGCTGGCAGCCAACCACCCCAGAGAGGCAGAACGACTTGCCTGTCATGTAACTCGCCCAGGTCAGGGAAGTTGGGCTACAACACCATCTTGTTCAACAGTGAGTTTTTCTTGCCAGTACCCGCTGGGTATAGGGGCAGCCCCTCAACGGGGAAGTTACCTGATAAGTCACATGCACATAGGGCAGATCCTGAGAGAGAGGATACACAGCAGAGGACCTCTCCTTTTGTAGAAGGTCTGTGAGTTCGGAGAGACGTCGCTGCACTTCCGTCAGGGTCCTAGATAAAATTTCGATTTCCTTAGACAGCTGGGAAACTTCCTTTTCCCTTTGTATGTTCTTGCTTGGAGGCCAGTCAGGAGGTGCGGGAGTTAGGGCGGGCTGGGGTGTGGGGCCGGACCTGGGCCGTGGCCGTGAGCGGTTAACAGGCTGGGCAGCTACAGTGTCAAGGGCGAAGGAGCCGTCCCAGACACTGGCCGGAGGACTTCTGATTTCTTCAATAAGGGGTCTTCTGGGCCGCCCGCTTTGCCCACTGCCATTAGCTGTTAAGAGTCCTCTGTTTGGGGGACCAAAATCTGGGGAAAGTCTCTCAATTCGCTTTTTTCCATCTGTTTTATTTAACAGAGTACTGAGAGTTGAGCCTCCCGTCTGGTTTTCACCCGCTGTTACTGGAAATTCTTCCAACGTTACTTCCCTAACAATCAAACGAAGGATATACTGATCAGTCTTTGAAGAAGGAAGAAATGCCGCATCAATGGGCTTTTGTCTTCCTACCAAAATTAATAGTAACTTATCTGTCAAGAAACATATACCTTTTGGCTTTTCACTTCTCTCTAATTGAATCTGCCGCATGTTTGGCACCCGCGAGGGAATGACAGAATAGATAAAAATGACATTGTAAGTATTGGAAGCTACCGCGACTACCTGGGCTTTAGGATTAAATGCCATTAGATCAGGAGCCAGAATGCCGGGAATGGTGACTTTTCTGGTCTGCGGGACCTCTTTCTCAAAGGTCACAAGGACCAAATGTGAGGCATCCAGGCCAGTTCCCGTCAAGCAGTCCTTTTTTCTTAGACAAATAAGAGAACTACCCTCCAGCTTGGAGGTATTGAAATGTATATGAGTTAGCTCTAGAGGATCTGAAAAGGAAGGAGAAACAGGAGAACCCGAGGTTTCAAAATTCGTTTCGGAATCAACCGCCCCTTGATCCCCGGTGGGTACCCCTTCAGGAACCGGTGAAGCACACAGACGAGTGTCTTCCCCACCAGGCGGGATGTCCGTGGTTTCAGACGCATTTAAGCCACAAATCTTATCTAGTGGAAGCTCAGTGGCTACAGCGACCTGTGAGTCCGCGGTGGCCCTGACGGAGCGCACGTAGCTGTCCACGTCAAACACCGGGTAGAAGGAGCACCTGCACAGAGTCTTCTGAGCACTGTCCCAAATATAGGAATGCAGGCTGCGGCCAGCTGCCACCACCAGCCTCCGGCCATCCCGCGTCCAACAGCCACAGTGAATGAGGCCCCCGGTGTCGATGTCCGCTTTCACCGGGGGAATGTCACCGTGGACACTTGGGAAGACGGACACAGCCTGTGCCGTCAAGACAGCCAGGACAGCACTCTTTGGATGCCACACACAGCCCTGGGGAAGGACGGGGAGTGATTCTCTAATCTCACAGGTCGGCGACATCAGCCATTGGCTTGTCTCCGTAGTGCTGGGACACAGCTGCCCCACAGTGACATAATTCTTGTGCCAGACGGCGAGCAGAGCGGGCACGTCAGCCACACCAGGGGATGCCCAGGACACTCCATATACGTGTTCAAACTGTCCAATGACCTTGGAGTCCCCGAACCTGACGTCTCCGCCGTGAAGCTGTAAATCAGTCAGGATGACCTGGTGCCCATCAGTCCAGACAAGGCCGTGGATAGGGTGGATCGCCTGATACAAGGCATTCAGCCCCGTCCTGAGAAGTCTTCCTTTTCCCAACTCCATCCTTTTGGATACAGGTTGCCTGAAATCGGCAAGAAGGAAAGACTTACCAGGAGAATCTAATCAGACAAATGCAAAATATAGGACATTTTACAAGACAATTGGCTTAGGCCTTTCACAAGTCAATATTTCAAGGGGATAAAAGGAGAAGGAATGTCACAGATTAAAAGACACTACTGAGCCTTAACAAGCAAATGCAATACCTAAACTTTGATTGGCTTTTGCATTGAGGAAATAAACATTTTTTTAAAAGACGTTATTTATTTACTTGTCAGAGAGAGAGAGAGAGAGAGGGAAAGAACGAGCACAAGCAGGGTTGCTGCTGAGCAAGGAGCCCAATGTGGGGCTCCATCCCAGGACCCTGGGATCCTGACCTGAGCGGAAGGTAGACACTTAACTGCCTGAGCCACCCACGTGCCCCAAGGAAATAAAATTTTCTATTAAAAAAAGATATTTTTAGAATTGGAGAAATCTTAATGTGCAATGGATATTAGAAGATATTGTGGAGTTATTCATTTTCTTAAGTGTGAACATGGTCTTGTGGTTTCGTAGGAGAATGTCCTTACCATTGAAATATGATGCTGAAGTATTTGGGGTAAAGTGTCATGATGCCTACAGTTTGCTTTCAAATGGTTTAGTAAAAAACAAAAACATGAAACCCCATACATTTTATAGAGAAATGCAGAAAGAGCAAACGGATGTACCAAAACGTTAATAATTCTTGAATTTAGATTGAGGGTATATTGGTATAGTACTTTCAACTTAAAAAGTTTCATATTTAAAAATTGAGGGGTGGGGCGCCTGGGTGGCTCAGTGGGTTAGGCCGCTGCCTTCGGCTTGGGTCATGATCTCAGGATCCTGGGATCGAGTCCCACATCGGGCTTTCTGCTCAGTGGGGAGCCTGCTTCCCTCTCTCTCTCTCTCTCTGCCTGCCTCTCCATCTACTTGTGATCTCTTTCTGTCAAATAAACAAATAAAATCTTAAAAAAATAAAAAAATAATAAAAATTGAGGGGTGCCTGGGTAGCTCAGTCAGTTAAGTGTCCAAATCTTGATTTCAGCTCAGGTCATGATCTGGGGGTTGTGAGATGGAGCCCCACGTTGTCATTGTTGTCGTATTTGGTGGGCTCTGAGCTCAGCAGGGAGCCTGAGGTTTCTCTCTCTCCCTTTCCCCCCGCCTCTCCCACCACTCACATTTTCTCTTTGAGCTAAAACAAAACTGAGGAAGACTTCTTTCACCCCTAATTTCTATTCTTTTCCTGCCAAATCATATTAATTGATATTCACATCCCTGACTTTATTAGCACTTATTTCCTCAATTCCCTTCAAAATGGCTTTTTCCTCCACAGTGAAATGACACTCAAAAAAGTCACTGTTGGGGGCGCCTGGGTCTCAGTTGGTTAAGTGTCTGCCTTCAGCTCAGGGGGGGATCGAGCCCTACATCGGGCTCCCGAGCCTGCTTCTCCCTCTCCCACTCCCCCTGCCTGTGCTGTTTCCCTCTCTGTCAAATAAATGAATAAAATCTTAAAAAAGAAAAAGTTACTGTTGTTTTTTCTACTTCCTCATATTCAAATAGCACTTAATAATTTTCACACCATTTTCACATTCCCTATCCTTTGCTCCTTGCAGCCATCTTTCACAATAATGCAAAGTAGGTTAGGAAAGTATTATCTTCCATTTTCTCATTCTTAAGTTTTTTTCATGCATTTAAATTACTAAAGTAGTACATGCTCACTGCAATGAAATTCAGACAAACCGGAAGTGTCTAAAATAAAAGAAAATGTTTTTTCCTACCCTATGCCAACACCTCCCCTCCCCAATCTCAAATCCTTGATAAAAGCACTGTTAACAATTTGGTGTGTAGTCTTTGAAATCATTAAAGAAACCTACCAAAAATAAATAAATAAATAGAATTTTAGTATGTGTTAAGTTTTTTTTATTTATTTTTAAAGATTTTTTTATGTATTCATTTGAGAGAGACAGAGTGGGTGAGAGCACAAGCAGGGGGAGGGTCGGAGGGGAAAGCAGCCTCCCCCACTGAGTGCAGTGCTGGATGCAGGGGTTGATCCCAGGACCTGATCATGACCTGAGCTGAAGGCAGATGCCCAACTGACTCAACCAACCAGGTTCCCAGTTCGTTTTTCTTTTCTTATTTATTTATTTAAAAAGATTTTTAATTTTTTTTTTTTTTTAATAGAGAGAGGGAACACAAGCAGGGGGAGTGGGAGAGGGAGAACAGGCTTCCCACAAAGCAGGGAGCCTGATACGGGGCTCCATCCCAGGACCCTGGGATCATGACCTGAGTGGAAGGCAGATGCTTAACCACTGAGCCACCCAGGCACTCTGTTTTTCCTTTAAACAAAAAGTGGGGTGTAAGTCAAAGTTCCCGGGTACTAACAACAGAAGCCACTCTGGCTAATTAAAGCAAAAAAGCAAAAAAAAAAACCCCAAAAAACAAAAAACTAAAACCGGGGTGCCTGGGTGGCTCAGTGGGTTAAAGCCTCTGCCTTTGGCTCAGGTCATGATCCTGGGGTCCTGGGATCGAGCCCCACATCGGACTCTCTGCTCCGCGGGGAGCCTGCTTCCTCCTCTCTCTCTCTCTGCCTGCCTCTCTGCCTACTTGTGATCTCTGTAAAATAAAAAAATAAAATATTTAAAAGCAAAACAAAACAAAACCAAAACCAAAACCAAAAAAGAAGTCTCCAGAACTAGGCTCTGCAAACAAGCAGGAGCCAAGTGGGGCCAGGCAGAACAAGTCATGGCCATCACTCTGTCTCCCACACAGTAGCAGCTGAGAATCTAACTTCACTGCCCCTTCTTTGATGGCAATTGCTTAAGATCCCGAGTGGGGGTCTAGGGAGAAACCTCCCACTGGCTAAGCCTAGCTTCCATGCCCTGTTCTAGCTGCCAGGATGGGGAGAGGGTTTCCCCACAAAGGCTTCTGTAATAGGGAGCTGGGGCTCTGCCTCCCACCAAGACTCACACAACGGGCAGTTGCTTCCAAATCAGGGAAGGGGTTTTCAAAAAATGACAATTACTGCAAGGATCATATGTTACATATTATTCACTAATTTATTTTAAGTCACGGGTACCTTTCCAAGTCAGTAAAAATAGGGCTGCTCCCTCAATCTTTTAAGGAGCTGCAAGGCATACCATAATGTACCCAATGATTCCCCTGGAGGTGGGAATTCAGCTTGTTTTCAATTTTTATTTAGATGTGGATAGAGTCCAGAAGTTTGGAACTCAGTTCTTCCCACTCCCTTCCTCCCAATGTCACCTACTCTAGTACTTTTTTGATGATCATCTGTTTATCACGGTCAGCCCCGCATCTCTTCTCCTGGCCTCCATGCGGAGCTGCAGTGCTATTCGGATGTCTGCTAGCCTTCACATTAAGGCTGATATTAGCCCCGCCCGCACTCATTTCAAACCGGGTGTGCATAAAAGAAAATAATTTTTTTTTTTGTTTTGTTTCTCAGTAGTGGCTCCTTAATGGATATCACCATTCTCATATTCACTCAGGCTAAAAACTCAGGACTCCATCTGACTGCTCTCCTGTATTCTTCGTTAGTCGTCAAGTCCTATTAATTCTTAGAACTGTTTCTGAATCTGGTCCTTGTCATTCCCGCCAGCACTATCCTCAATCAATCACTGTCACCTCAAACCCAGATGACTGCAGTGCTCTCCTCCTACTTGGTTTCCCCCACCTTTGTTTGTCTTCAGTCCATCTTCTGCAAAACCAATCTTAAAATGTTCTTTTAAGTATATCGTTTATCAGCTTGAAAGTTGGCGGATGTTAAAAAAATTGGCAGACGTTACCTACTGCCTATAGCTGCGCTGTTCAATACAGTAGCTACTAACCACGTGTGCCTTATAAATTGAATGAAAATGTTATTTTACTGTATTTTTAAAAAAGATTTTATTTATTTATTTGACAGAGAGAGAGAGAGGGAACACAAGCAGGGGGAGTGAGAGAGGGAGAAGCAGCCTCCTTGCAGAGCAGGGAACCAATGCAGGTCTTGATCCCAGGACCCCAGAATCATGACCCGAGCCAAAGGCAGATGCTTAATGACTGAGCCACCCAGGTACCCCTATTTAATTAAAATTTTTAAAAATCCACTTGCTCAGTCACACTAGCCCTTTCTCTAGTGGTCAACAGTTACATGTGGCCAGTGGCTCTCCTATTGCGCAGGGCAGAACAGAACATTTCCATCAGTGAGGAAAGTTCTGCTGGACAGCACCAGACTATAGGATACAGTCTGAATCCCTCAGTTGGGCATTCAAACCCCTGCCCAGTGTGGACCTACCTATCCCTCCAGTCTTACTTCTGTTTATTCATTTTCGCAGTTACAATGCCTGGTGCATTCAAAACACATAATAAATGACAGGTGAAGTGAAGGCCCTGCTTAAATACCATCTCCTCTGAGAGGTCTTCCTTAGTCATCCTGCTAAAGCTGATACTTTCCTTCTCCTGACCCCTACAGCCCTTACAGTCTAAAGCACTCGGGTGACATCTTCAGTTTATTACCTGCAATTACCAGTTCTTCTTTCCTGGACTGCCTCGCATTTCACAAAGTCCTTACCTGTGTGGGTTCCTAGCACATGTCATTAAGTACTGGCAAGTACTTTCAGATGGATTGCTCTGTTTCCATTATACCCTAAAAGGAGTTTCCAACTGGGTCATGGTATTGCCAGGGGTTGTGTTGTGATAGCATTTTTATTTGTTGTTTTAGGCTCTTATGATATTGTCAGTAAACCTTTTCGAACTGTATTTGGACGCTCTAAGTCTGTTAAATAATCCAGCCTCTTCAATAACACAATGGGGGATATGTATATATTTTTATTATTTTTTAGTTTTGGGGGGGATATATATTAAGAGATATTTCCCTCCCCTACTAGGTTGTATAGTCCTAATGCAACCAGACACTAGCATTTCTCATTTTTTGTACGATTAAAAGAAGAAAAAAGGTTAAGCAACCATTCATATTAGCACAAGTCCCCAGGTCTTAAAGACTGTCACTTAAATCATGAGAACAAACTCATGATTACTGTCACCTAAATCAAGAGGACAAACAATTGAGGTTAATAAATCATATATTTACATGATATAATTTTAACATTCTATAAAACTAATTAATGTAGGAATTTGCCACAATCAAATGTTTCCTTCCTAGGGTAGTTCCAGGGGGAAGACACATCTTTATTTCTGGTGATTATTATAATGTAGAGTCTCTATCAGTGCCATAGTATGAAAATCTTTCCTTGAATCATCTTATGTATAGAACCTGGTTTATTGTTGCTTTAGTGAACTTCAAGTTCAGATGCACCAAAAGTTGGCTTTGCCTTAATATTCAGCCCAAATCTACTATTTGACTTGGATTTCAGCCTTTGGAAAACTGAACAGCCTACTGCTAGCACCCCTGAATGGTGTGTCCACACCTATCTAAGATAATAAGGTCAGATGGGAATAAGGCAGTGATGAGAACAAGTTGGATATTCTAACTTATCTAAATGATAAGTATTCATTTTCAAATATAGACAAACATGATAAGCATTCTTTATTTAAAAGCCAAAAACTGGGGCGCCTGGGTGGCTCAGTGGGTTAAGCCTCTGCCTTCGGCTCAGGTCATGATCTCAGGGTCCTGGGATCGAGCCCCGCATCGGGCTCTCTGCTCGGCGGGGAGCCTGCTTCCCTTCCTCTCTCTCTCTGCCTGCCTCTCTGCCTGCCTCTCTGCCTACTTGTGATCTCTGTATGTCAAATAAATAAATAAAATCTTAAAAA
>NW_019154119.1:4019625-4383048 GCF_002288905.1 Enhydra lutris kenyoni | reverse complement strand
AAAAAAAAAAAATAAAAGCCAAAAACTGCCTCAGGTACATTCTATTTCACGGTTCTATCAGTGAGTTGAGGAATACATATATCTTATCACTATGTATGTGTATATATATACATATATATATATATATATGTTGCAGTAATAAAATGTTGCAATAATAAATGACTGTGCAGATTAATATCAGGACAAAAACAAGAACTTTCACATAGTTGACTTACTGAGAAATATAATAGCAGAATATAAATATTAAAAAAGTACATTAGTTAGGTAACTTAAAAACATTATCTTTTTGATCAACACATGTTTATGAAATTTATTTTTTTTAGATTTATTCATTTAGTGAGAGAGAGCGTGCACAAGTGTGGGGGGAGGGGCACAGGGAGAGGGAGAAAGAGAACCTCAAGCAGACTCCCTGCTGAGCGCAGAGCCGAACACAGGGCTCTATCCTATGACCCATGAGATCAGGACCTGAGCTGAAATCAAGTCAGACACTTAACCAACTGAGTCACCCAGGTGCCCCAATGTTTATGAAATTTAAATAAAAATATAAGCACAGTTATAGAAATTAATTCTAGTTCTAATCTTGGTAAAACTGTTCATTACATTAGTATTCATTAAACAAAAAATATTAAGGAACTGTGTTTAACTTTTATTTTTTTAAGACTTTTAAAAAAATTATTTATTTGAAGAAAGAGACAGAGAGAGAAGGAACACAAGCAGAGGAAGTGGGAGAGGGAGAAGCAGGCATCCTGCTGAGCAGGGAGCCTGATGTGGGGCTTGATCAAGGGATCCTGGGATCATGACCTGAGCTGAAGATAGATGCTTGACCCAGGCACCCCCCTTTTTCAGACTTTTTAAAGTAATCTCTACACCCAACAAGGGGCTTGAGCTCATAACCCCAAGATCAAGAGTCACAAGCTTCACCCACTGAACCAGCCAGATACCCCTACTTTTTAGTTTTTAAATTCTATTTAGCCATGGGTCATTTAATTAAACATCCTAACTGGGAATTATTCATAAGCTGTGAGAATGAATTAAAGGCAGACAGTGAACTTTTCACCAGTTTTCATGAGGTGGAAAATCTCCAAAATTCCTGATAAATCATTTTCAGTCCAGACATAATAATGAAAAAGAGAATGATGGAACAAAGTGTTAAATAAAAATGAGGTACCCAAAATACCTTGCAGCTGAAAGGAAGTGGCTTTTTTAGCACTGAAAGTGTGTATCTTGGTGACCACAAGTACAATCTAGGAGACAATATTGCTGAGAAATTATTTTTCCTACAAAATAAGGTCAAACCTTTGAAATGTAATGATGACTATAATGTTTTAATAATAAATTTTTAATAATAGGAATGAAATTTCAGATTTTTCTTTTGTCTCACAGGTTCATTTTATGATTGCCTCTGTGGAATACTAGTTTTTACACTTGGCCATTTATGCACCCAAAATGTATTTTTCGGGCACCCGTAGTTCAAATTTCCCTTATCACAAGCAAGATACTAAAAATCAGTAATTTAGGCAAAATAATAGCAATGCCCATGGTAGCAGTTCTTGGTTCAAAGTTTCAAGACACTGAAAGGAATCAAGTAAATAAAAAATTTGCACCCTGACTACTAATCCTGTGTCTAAGTTACCGTAATCACAATTTTTGGGTGTAGCCGGCTATGATGCTGGGATGAATTCGGGAGAGCCAATAAAATATGCAACATGCACTTAAAGCCTGAAATGAATCAACTCATCATGGACTCATCATGGAGTTGATCAACACAGTGGATGTCTGCCCCAAATTCTTTTTGTAAATAGATTATGTAACAATTATATATACTATCATACATGTGCATAAACATTAAAATCTTATAAAATTAAGTACCAAAATCCAATTCTAAAACACACTGTGTTATTTGACAGAGTGATTTTTTTTTTAAGATTTTATTTATTTATTTGTCAGAAAGAGAAAGAGCACATAAGCAGGCAGACGCGGAGAGAGAAGCAGGCTCCCTGCTGAGCAAGGGCCTGATGCAGGACTAGATCCCAGGACCCTGGGATCATGACCTGAGCCGAAGGCAGAGGCTTAACCCACTGAGCCACCCAGGCGTCCCAACAGAGTGATTATTTTTACTGCAATTCAGGATCCAAGATGTCTTAAAAGAATCTCCTTTTTAAGGTATTCAAACAGTTTTCTTTCATCTATATTCTTCCTTTAGAAGAAGAAACAAACAAACAAACATGGGTACTTGTATATATTTACATAAAGATGCAGACAAAAATTGGGAATGATACACAGCAAAACTGTTCAAGATAGATAACTAAAATGGAGTGGAGTGATATAAAAAATAAGATGGGACTCTCTTATTTCTGTATGTTTTGAAAAAATTGTTTTATAATAAGCATGTATTCAAATAGTCTTTTCGTGATTGAAAGAAGGAAATAAAGATTTAAATGTGACCTCATTAAGCTCACTGGGCCACCTGGGTGGCTCAGTCGGTTAAGCAACTGCCTTCAGCTCAGGTCATATCCCAGGATCCTGGGATCCAGCCCAGAATCGGGCTCCCTGCTCAGCAGGAAGTCTGCTTCTCTTTCTCCCTCTGCTGCTTCTGCTGTTTCTGCTCTCTTGCTTGTGCTCTCTCTCTCAAATAAATAAATAAAATCTTAAAAAAAAAAACTATTTTGAACCAAACACCTGAATTTTAAAATGGCCAAAGGATATCAACAGGCAATATACAAAATAGTACAATTAATAAACAATCCTTGAGTGATGTTCAATCTTACTAGTTATCAAAGAATTGTCTGAACTTGCAGTGTCCACTTTTTTTTTTATTTTATTTATTTGACAGACAGAGATCATAAGTAGGCAGAGAGGCAGTCAGAGAGAGAGGAGGAAGCAGGCTCCCCACCGAGCAGAGCGCCCGATGTGGGGCTCGATCCCAGGACCCTGAGATCACGACCCGAGCCGAAGGCAGAGGCCTTAACCCACTGAGCCACCCAGGCGCCCCCTGCAGTGTCCACTTCTTTACCACTTTTTTTAAAGTAATCTCTACACCCAGCCTGCGGCTTAAACTCAAGACCCTGAGATCAAGAATCGAACACTCCACCGACTAAACCAGCCAAGCACCTCGTCACCACTCTCTTCGTAACCCACTCCAAAGTGACCCTAATACCACTTCTTTGAAATAGCATTCACCAACCCACCAGAGGCATCTATGTCGCTGAAACGAATGGACGTTTTTCAACCCTGTTTTACTGAGCAGTATATGTCAAAGACAGAATTTGAGAAGTTGCCTTTGGACTCTAAATGCACAGAAATGCAGTCTCTACCCGGTGCCTGAGTGGCACAGATGGTTTGGTGTCCAACTCGTGGTTTAGGCTTGGGTGGTGATCTCGGGGTCATGGGATTCAGCCCCACTTCAGGCTCTGCACTCAATGGGGAGTCTGCGACTCTCTCTCCCTCTCCCTCTGCCCTCCCACTCATGCTGTCTCTTTTAAATAAATAAATCTTGAAAAAAAAATGTATTCTCTACCAAACTGCCTGGTGATTTGCTTTTAACTTATCTGCAACTTATTTCTCATACCTCTTTGCTAACATTG
The DNA here is from genome assembly GCF_002288905.1 of Enhydra lutris kenyoni. Lineage (NCBI taxonomy): Eukaryota > Metazoa > Chordata > Mammalia > Carnivora > Mustelidae > Enhydra > Enhydra lutris. The sequence continues at coordinate 4,379,464 of NW_019154119.1, read as the reverse complement.
TCCTTGCCTGTAGAGTTGTTTACTAAGAAGGAACGGTCTAGGGGCGCCTGGGTGGCTCAGTGGGTTAAGCCTCTGCCTTCGGCTCAGGTCATGATCTCACGGTCCTGGGATCGAGCCCCGCATCGGGCTCTCTGCTCAGCGGGAAGCCTGCTTCCTCCTCTCTCTCTCTCTGCCTGCTTGTGATCACTCTCTCTCTGTCAAATAAATAAAATCTTTAAAAAAAAAAAAAAAAAAAGAAGGAACAGTCTATTATGCTTCCACATGATGTCAGATTAAGTGGGTCTGTGGTGGCTTGCTAAATGGAGGAGTAAGTCCCCTGTTGTTACTAATGAAGAAAACTGCCATCTCTAACCCACTGGTCTTATATAAGATAATATATGTTTCCCTCTAATATCTACTTATGCACTTTTAAAAGACTTTTATTGATAAATAATGCATGATACATTTTCCTGGGCAGAAAAAGTTCCTAACGGGCCAATTATATCAAAGGCAATTTATATGATATGTTTTAGGCCACTCAAGTCAGGCTAATGTCATTGAAGGTATGTATGACCAGGGGTAGTATAGGGTAAGTATTTATAAATAAGAGAAGGACAAACATGATTATGTTACTGAGATTTTTAGAAAATTTAATTTTAGTATTTTCATCCTTAGTAACAAGAAGAAATTTGTCAAAAACCTAACACAAATTATAAAAATTCGTTCCAAACCTTTGTACTCCACTGCTAGTTCAGGTCTTGATCACCTCTCCCTTTTTAGCAGGGTAGGTCAAGGAGATATTCTCTGGATGCTAGGCTCTTCCTTCCCACAGAGGCTGGATGCTCTACGTGATTGGGCAGAACCATCTTTTTTTTTTTTTTTTTTTTTTAAGATTTATTTATCTGAGAGAGAGAAAGAGTGTGCGCATGCACGCGTACATGCGAGAGTGAGGGGAAGCGTAGAGGGAGAGAATCTTCAAACAGACTTGATCCCAGGATGAATGAGATCATGACCTGAGCTGAAACCAAGAGCTGGATGCTCAACCCACTGAGCCACCCAGATGGCCCAGAGAAGAATCACCTCTTTTAAAAAAACCATAGCTATGGTCATTTTGTTCTTCTGTTCAAATACTTTGTCTCTACAGTCTACACATATTAAAAAAGTTCTTACAGTGTTAGCAGGGTATTTCAGGCCTTCTATTTTCTGAGATCGATACAGCTTTCCAACCTTACCTCCCAGATCACAAAGAGCTGCTGAGGAATTAGGAGGCATTAGCACACATTCATGTGAACGTGCAGGACAGACCTCAGAAAGAAGAAGCCTGGTAAGTTGAATAAGGGGCCACGATATAGTTTGAATGTCACAATGAGAAAGGGAGCCAAGTTTGTAGCTACTTCAGTAGAGAAAGAGGGCCTGATTCAAGAGAGATTTCTAAGGCAGATGGAATACATCGTGATATCAGATAGGATATAAGTGGTGAGGAAGAAAGGAGAATTAAGGACAACACACAAATTTTTTGCTTGGGAAATTGTGAACCATTAATCAGAGATATAGGGCAGAGTGTGCTTCAGAGGTAGGAACGGTGTGCAGTGTGTGATAAATTTTGTATTAGATCTGCTTCATCTAAGATGTCTATAGGGTAGCAATGTACCTTAGGCAGTCAGAGGTCAAGGATTTGGGAGTCACTGTCACAATATAGGTAGTTAAAGCCAAAGCAGTGGACAACCTGGCAGTGAAAGATCACAGTGAAAGAGGACAGAGGTCGAAACAGGCTTCAGGCGTTTCCCAATTATCTTGCATTTTTAAAAAAAGATTTTTATTTATTTATTTGACAGACAGAGATCACAAGCAGGCAGACAGGCAGCGGGGGCAGGGGTGGGGTCAGGCTCCCTGCTGAGCAGAGAGCCTGACAGCGGGGCTCTCTGTACCAGGACCCTGAGATCATGACCTGAGCCAAGGCAGAGGCTTAACCCACTGAGCCACCCAGGCACCCCTTGCATTTTTAAAAATATTTAAATTCTGCCTGAAGCTAACTGTATACTTGTTGGTCTCTCAACCCTCAGACTATAAGATTTCAGGGAGTTTTAGGGAAAGAAAAGCTCACTGTTTTATTAGTTCTCTGGAGAGATGGTCAGAACCAAAACCTGGTGCTCAGCCTGTGGCCATTTAATTCTGTTTTTTAATCTTTAAAGACAACTCATGGGAGTATCAAGGGGCTTAGGCGAACCGGACCACTTCCAGTTGGTTTAAACAGAGCTACACAACCCCCAATTTGTTTTTCTGTTTATTGTGTTTCCACTATAAAATAATTTCAAGTTCTTTACACTTTTTAAAATTAACACACAAGAAAGGTAAAAAGGTAAAATCACACACACACACACAAAACCCCACATTCATCCAAAGGAACAAAATTATGATTACATCCCTCTGAGCTTTTTTCTATGTAGTTTTGGTTAAGTTTTTTTCACTCATACTATACAATTTCATATCACGACTTTCCGCTTATTACATATCGTTTTTCCATGCCATTTAAATTTTATAAATTATTTTTAGAAGCCACTTGATATTCACTAAGTCAAGTCGTATATTTCCTCACTGTTGCGACGCTTGGTTTTAAGGTTTAAAAGCCAACTTTACCTTATGGTAAATAAGGCTGTGATAAAGGTCTTTATGCATAAAGCATGTTCTTCATTTCGAATGGTTTCCTTAGGATACATCCCCAGAAGTGTCACTAATGAGTCACATGGAATATATTCAAATATTTAAACCCATCCCTCGCTTGTCCACAGCCGCCAGTCCTTCGCCCGCGTGCCTCCTACTCCCATTCTTCCCATCCTCTCAGCACGCCTGGGTCTCCTCCCCATTCCCCAACAGGTGCCGGTCTCCCCACCTCCCTCCGGCCCACACACAACCTCCTGACACCAGCTAAGCTGGGCAGCAGCAAAAACAAATACCTTCAGTATCACTGCCCACAGAAAATAAGACTCCCGGGTGCCGCGGGATCCCGAGCCCAGAGCGAATACCGGAAGCATCAGCTCCCAGGCCTCTGATAGGTGATCGGTAGCGGGCCCGCCCCACAATGCCTTCTGCTTATTGGCTTTTGCTTGTGTCACGTTAGGGGAGGGTCTTTCCCCTGACCAGTAAGCTGGGGATTTGCTGCACAGATCTCTGGGAGTAGTAGTTTCTGTAAAATTTAATCTACAATAAACCAGCCACAGTTTGACTCTGCGTAAGAGTAGAGCCTTCCTCCACTTCTCCTCGATTCTTAGTCTAGGAAAGAGTACAGGATCCCTAGAGTCAACACGGTTTCTTAACTTTTTGGGGGAGAGGATAGGGGAAAAGGGGTAAGAAGGTGTTGAGGACTTATTTAAATGTGATCAAATCTACCCACAACAATGTTCTTATCCGCATACAAGATATTGTGCATTCAACCGAAGCCGTTCCATGGACCTGTCCGAGTTACAAACCCCTGTTCTACACTTACCCCAAGAGTGCCTCCCCACGGCCATAGTCCAAGGACCTAGTGTGTCTCTAGACTTCAGCTATACACCTGGTAGACTCTAGGCCACGCCGTGAAGCAGCCCATGGGGAATTTCAGATGCTGACCCTCACAGTACAGTTGACCATCATCTTCCTTGAACAAAACAGCCAGTCCTCCTTCAGCGATGCTGATAACCTGAAGTCTGACCTAACCACCTAGACAGTGGGGGCGGGGGGCGGGTGGGGAATGGAGGAGGAACACTCCAGGGCCCATTCTGGATGCCTCTGATCAGGCTTTTATCCTGATCTAGTACCACTGGTCAGAATCATGCCTTCGCGTCAATTTTTAAAACAAGGCATGGAAAAATGAGAGAAAAAGAGAGGGAAAAATTAAAGTTCCATTCATTCTTCAAGCAAATGTTATCTCCTCCAAAGATCTTTCCAGATTCCTGGAACTCTTTTGGGTGGAGGTGAGGGGTCTGGCGTGGAAGAGGAGCTCAGGATAGAATTTACTCATTCATCCCACAGCACGAATCACTCCACGCTGTAACTAACTCTCTGTGTCCCCACCTGTCCCAAATTTCGTTCTCCGGTGACAGCGATTCTGTCTTAATTTAATTGGTATCCGCAGGGCGCAGTTCTTTGCCTTGAAAGGTGGGAATTTCCCTGTGAGTGGGGCAGAAGGGATGGTGAATAGGGGTTTAGGGTGGTTGCAGTAGGGTAATGACTGGTTTCCTCCCTTCCTGCCATCCCACTCCCTCCCATCCCCCGCCCCTCCTCCCCCCGCGCGTCCCCAGAATGCTCCTACATTCCAGGCAATCGAGCTAGGGTAAATACCTCTCAGGTGCTTTCTTAACGTTCTGAACTCCAGTGAGCGCATCTACTTAAAGTGTTGGTTTAGTTGCCGGCTTTCCCCTAGTCTGTGGGACCGGTTTGATTCCCTAGAGCTTAGCACAGAGTACATGCTAGATAAATGTGTTGAACGGATGGATAGATCGATGGATAAATGGATGGATGGATGCATAGATGCGCGGGTGTCTCATGCCTTCCTCACCATCCTCCGCAGTTAATGAACGTAAGCCTGGCCAAGCTAGGGAGCAGCAGCGTCAGGGTCCCTTCTCCCGGGCCCCGCCCCAGTCGACCCCACCTTTCCGCGCCGCTCCGCCCCGCCGCCCCCTTCCCCGTGGCCCCTCCCCGCGCAGGTCCCGACTCCCGCCGCACCTCCTCCGGCTCTGCAGTGGCGGCGGGGAGGCGAGCCGGAGCGCCAGCGGGGCCAGGGCCGGAGCCGAGCAGGGGTCGGGGCAGCAGCGGGGACCCTCGGAGGCGGGGCCAGTGGGACTGCGATGGGCGTGGAGATCGAGACCATCTCCCCGGGAGACGGTACCGGGCGGCGGAGCCGGGGGAGGAGGAAGGGTCCCGGGGAGGAGCCGGGCGGGCGGGGGTCTGATTCAGAGGTGGCGCGGAGGGTGCTGAGTCGGGGGCGGGCATAGGATGGGGGCGGCGGGAGGAGACCCCAGATAGGATTGTTGGGGGTCTAGCAGACGATCCTCCACCATCCCCTTCCGCGCCGGCTCACCTAGGGGATCGAAGGCGGTGGCCAGGAGGCGGGGGTCTGCGGCCCGCCACCGCCCCGGGGGCTTCGCGCCGCCGCTGCCGCGGCTGCAACCTCTCACTTATCTGCTACTGCTGATTTCCCAGGGCAGGGCTTTAGCTCTGCTTTCCCTGTCTGCTAGGTGAGCTCTGGGGACAGCTGGAAGGGATCCCTTCTGCTTGGGGCAGCTCTTTCTAACGCGCCCCCCTCCGGGCCTCCGGTCAGGCGGCCCCTGTGGGCTGGGCGGTGAGACGTAGTGGGGACCCAGCCAGTCTGGGAAGGAAGAAGCGCTCCCTCCGCCGCCTCTGCATCTTGCTTTATCCTCCCCGCCCCACTCAGCCTCTCCAGCCATCCTGTACACTCCCATGGCTTTCATTACCGTCTGCAAACCGATGGCCTCCAAACTTAAGCCTCCAGCCCAGACCTACGACCCGAGTTCAAGGTGGTCTATTTATCCAACTGCTGCTCGACCTCTGCCTGGATGTCCCATGGATACCTAATTCAGAAAGTCCAAAACAACTCATGCTCCTTGTCCTCCCTACTCCCAAGCACTCCTCTGTTATTCCCTTTTCCCTGCCCCCGGGACTGGCACCACTCACTTTACAGGCCAGACATCTCTTGCATAATTGGGTCTGGATGTGCAAGAATAGCCATTTTTAAATTTTTAAAATGAAACTTAATCCAGTCCAGAGCCTCCATTTCTGCAGAATTTGACAGACAGACTTCATGTGAGACATAACTGACAGCTCCCACCCTTCCTAGGAAATTAGAGCACCTCTTGGTTCCAGGCCACCCTCCTTGTTAAAAGGCAGTGGTTTCTAGAGGGTCCCGGCCCCTTACCCCATCACCAGGCAGGTACAGGTTTCTTTGTCCACGCTGGGAACCATGATGCTGGGTCCCAGGAAGCGTCACCCTGAGACCTCGTCACACCCCAGAGCCCTGCCACTGAGTTCTGCCAGAGGGCTGGAGGCCTCTTCTCCCTTCCCTGGCTCGAAGTAGCCTTTATAGTTTTCTCTGGTTATCCTCTCTCCCTGGCCAAGGACAAAGGGCATTTTCTCTTGAGGGAGATTAGATTTTTAGAGAAAGCCTGAAAGAGCTTTGGCCTTCTGCTTTCAACAGTCTAAACCCCTGAGTCCAGCAAGAAGACACAGAAGGGCTGAGCTGTTGTGCTGTTAGCACTGGGGACACCGCATCTTGGTTGAACCCCACAGCAAGTCTGACAGGACTCGTCCTTCTGCTGAACATCTCTAGGCTCCATCCCATTAGTCCCTGCCTTGGTTCCAGCCACCATCATCTCTCACCTGGATTTCTGCACATCTTCTAAACTAGTCACCCCACCTCCAGTCTTGCCTCTTTGCCTTCCATTGGGTCTCCCTAACTCACCACCTATTTTCCACACCATAGCCTGAGGACCCTTTAAAATGTATGTGTGACCTTTCCCGTCCCATTCTACTGACCCCCACCCCACCCCCTGCCTTGTGTTTTAATGAGCCTTCCCTTTCGTTCTCCAGACAAATGGTGATCTAGCCTAGTCTTACCTTCCACAGTCAATCCTCCTCTCTTACTACAGCCCCTACCCCCACTACCACCTTTTTCTCCAACTTCAGCAAGCTCCTGCAAAGTGGTTAAACACACCAGTCATTCTGCAGATATTTATTGAACACGTACTCTGTGCTAGGCCCTGGGGTTACAGCAGTGAGCCAGACAGGGCTCTCACTAGTGCTCGACTGGCCCTTTGAATGTGTTGTTCGCTCTTCCCAGATTATCTCCCTTTATTTCCTCTGGCAAACTATTAATCCTTTAAGACCCAGTTTAACCCTTATCTCCTTTCTGATGCTTTCCCTGACTCCCGTAGAGTCCTCAACGTGTTGACTCAGTTGTTAGCCACCCTAAGCTTTGCCATCCAGGCCTGTGGCTTTAAATTCCGCCCAGATTTATACCTCCAGTGCAGACTCTCCATCTGCCTACTTGCAGTATAAACTCAGATGTCTAATAGGCATTTCAAGATTGCCAACTGCTCAAATCTGCTCCTCCCCAGTCTTCCCCACCTGGAATTAGTTCACGGTCCATCCAGTAGCCCAAACTGAAAACCCAAGCATTGTACTCAATTTCTCCTTCTCCCTCCTCCTGGACCCCATCCCCACTCCGTTAATGTACCCTGTCAGCCTCATTTCCCAAATATATCTATTTTGCTCTATTCTCTGCTGCCACCACATTAATTCAAGCCATAATTGATTTCCTGTCTGGATTATTGCAAGAGGCGCCTAATCGTCCATCCTACACGCAGCAGCCAGAGTGATCTTATAAAATCTTAATTCAGATTATGTCATTCTCTTGCTTAAAATCCTCCAGTGGCTTCTTATTGCACTTGGAGTTGAATCCAGCTCCGCGATGCCCCCCCCACCCCCACTGTGATCCGGCTCTTTCCCACTTGTCTCCCTCTCTTCTTTCCAGTCACAGGGCCTTCGGTTCTCTTCTGCAAATGCTCCAATCCTTTTCTGTCTCAAAGCTGATGTGCATGCAGCTCCCTCTTCCTGCAGTGCTTTTCCCAGCATCTTACTCATCCTTCAAGATTCAGCCCAAATGTCACCTTTTCTGAGAGGCCACCCTTTTCTAAAATGGCCTGTCCATCGCGTCTTTCTTTAACTTGTCATTGTGTTTCTTTCCTTTAGAGAATTATCATGATTTATAATCGTCTTGTTTATTTGAGTACTGTTTGTTTCTCTCCACTGGAATGTGAACTCCAGAGGAGTAGGGATCTTGTCTGTATGGTTTCCTGCCAGGTCCCTGAAATCAGGCCCAGGCTTCGCATGTAGTAGGTATTCTGTAAATATGTGTGAATGATTATGCTTCTTAATCCTTGATTACAGCCATCATCCTGCACTATAATCTATTATTTATTTATGTGTCTGTTTCCCTGACTTCACCATGAGTTCATTGATGGCTCTGTGTTTCTGGAATCTGGTCCAGGCACATAGTAGGCTGTCAGTCAATGTCTGGGAAATGAATGAAGGAAAGTAAAAGGAGAACTTGAAGAAAGGAAAATAACAAGGAGAGAGTGGAGTGGAGGAATGCAAGGGAATAAAGTTCAAATCAAATAAAGAGAGGTGAAGGGACCAGCCTGGCTCATACAAGGCACAGAGCCGGAAGTAGAGCCGTGGGCATCTCCATGGTGTGGAGGGAAATGTGGGCCAGACCTCCGGGTCACATGCACACCTGAACATCCCAGGGAACTTTTTCCAATACCTTATTCATTCACGTCTCTTTGCAGGAAGGACGTTCCCCAAGAAGGGACAGACGTGTGTGGTGCACTACACAGGTAGGCTCCCCTCACTTCTTGAGCCAGCCCTGTGCATACAGGAAAGGGGGCTTGCAAGGATACCCCTTCCCCACTTGTCTCAGCAGGAGCTGCGTGTGGAACCAGCCTCTAGCTGAGCCAAGCACCTCCATTCTCTTCCCTCTGTGGTGGGCAGCGTGGAGCCTGGCCCTCCTGGTCCTGTCTGATATGTAGAAGTCCCTTCTTAAAGCCCTGAGAGCCCTGATCTTCCCTGCAGACTCGTCTCTCCTCCTACAATGTTGTTAGAGAAGAGGAGGTTGACTTCCTCAGCATTTCCTTTCTTTTTTCAAAAGTAGACTATTCGACTCACTTACTGTTATTGAGTACCTACTGTGTGCGACATGCTGTGCTGGGCACTGGGGACACACAGATGAAAAGGGAGGATTCCTTTCTTCTTTGGGGAGTTTGGAGAGTGGGACAGCCTGGTGATCCAGAGGCTCTCAGGCAGTGTTGGGGGGGTGACAGGAGTGCCTGTCTCAAGGTGCCGTGGGAATGAGAGAAGGGCCCCACATCTCTGCCGATCCCTCTTGGATGCTCTATACTGGAAGGTCAGGTGGGCTGAGGATCATTCTAGATGGAGTTCCTGAGGACTGCTGGCAGGAAGATCACGAGCAGGTATTTGTTCCCAGAGGCGTGAGTGCTCTGCCTTGTGACCTGCTTCCCAATGTGGCAAACTTGGTGACAGCCACTTAGCAGACAGCAAGGCCAGTTTAATTCCTAGGATGTATTCAGATGGGGCCATTTTTAGCAGTTCTCTGGGCCAGTGTGAAGTGCCAGGTTAAATCTAGGCAGACAGTGTGGGTATTTCTCAACAGCTGTGTTGCCGGTCGCTGACGTCAGTGGGCTAGAGCTGTGTTTTATCTCCTGGTGATGTGGCCTAATTACCATGAGTCCTCTGAGGCCTCTGACCTGTGTAATTGATTTATCTGTTCTACATGTTGTAGACAGACCAGTACTTATCAAGTTACTAAAACCACAACATCCTTTTGCAAAGACTTTTCACAGTAGATACAGAGAGCAGGTGATGTGCATTAAACACTAACATCGGACATGTGTGCCTCTAGTTTAGGGAGGGACCATTTCCTCAAACCTAGCAGGGGACTGTATGGGACTTTTTGGTAAACTTCTTAATTAAATATAAACACAGTAGAGAACATAAATCTGAGATGTACAGCTCAATGAAATTTTTTGAAGTGATTACACTTAAATATAACCACCACCCAGACCAGCATCTACATTTCCAGAATGAGCTTCGGCCCAGGCAACTCCCTAATCCTTCCTCCTAGTCATCAGACCTCCTTGAAGGTAACCAGCATTCACACCTTTGTCCCCATCGATTGGCTGGCTTGTCCTCTTATTGAATATCATAGAAATGGAATCATAGAGTATGCACTCCTTTGTGTTTGGCTTATTTTACTCAATATTATGTCTGTGAGATTATGTTGGTTCTTTTTTTTTTTTTTAAAGATTGATTTATTTATTTGAGAGAGAGAATGCACATATGAGCAGGGAGAGGGGCAGAAAGACAGGGAGAGAGTGAGAATCTCAAGTAAACTTTGCGCTGAACATGGAGCCCAGCATGGGGGCTCGATCCCATGACCCTGAGATCATGACCTGAACTGAAATCAAGAGTCAGATGCTTAACAGTTTGAGTCACCCAGGTGCCCCTGATTTATTCTTTTTTATTCCTGTACAGTTCATTGTATGATGAATAAACTATAATTTATCTTTGCGACAAGTGATAAACATTTGGGTTTTTGGCTATTATGAATAGTATTGCTTTGAACAGTCCTGTAGGTGTCTTTTGGTGGGCCTGTGTACACATTTCAGTTGGTATACACCCAGAAGTGGTGTTACTTGGGCATAGGGTTATATAGCAACGCTCAGCTTTAACAGATACTGCCAAATAGCTTCCCAGAGTTGTCATGCCAATTTCCACTGCCACCAGCCATGTATGAGAGTTCCAGTTCCTCGTTGACACTTGACATCATCATGTTTTTGTTTTGTTTTCGGCCCACCAATGTGGGTGTCCGGTGGTATTTCATTGTGGTTTTTGACTTGCATTGTCCTGATGACTAATGAAGTTGAATACCTTTTCATGTGCTTACTGGCCATTTGGATATACTCTTTAGTCTGCTCATGTTTTGTCCAATATAAAAATTGGGTTGGCTGTCTTTTTCTTATTGACTTATGGAAATTATTATTATTATTATTATTATTTAAGAGAGAGAGAGCATGGGATGGAGGAACAGCAGGAGAGGGAGAGAGAGAATCTTAAGCAGGTTTCACACCTGCACAGAGCCTGACCTGGGGCTCAATCTCACAACCTTAGGTTATGACCCAAGCTGAAATCAGGAGTCAGATGCTTAACCGACTGAGCCACCCAGGTGCCCCAAGAATTCTTTATATATTGTAGATACAAGTCTTTTGTTAGTTATACTGATTCAAATCACCACCCATGCCAGCACTTGTCTTTTTACTCTCTTAATGGCATTTTTATGAATAGAAGTTCTTTATTTTATTTGAAGATTTTCTTTATTTATTTTTCAGAGAGAGAGAGAGAGAGAGAGAGAGAGAACGAGCGCACAAGCAGGGGGAGCAGGAGGCAGAGGGAGAAGCAAGCTTCCTGCTGAGCAGCGAGCCCGATGTAGGACTTGATCCCAGGACTCTAGGATCTTGACCTGAGCTAAAGGCAGATGCTTAACCAACTGAGCCACCCAGGTGCCCCTAGAAGTTCTTAATTTTAATGAAGTCCTACATACTGATCTTTTCCTTTATAGTTAGTACTTTTGTGTTCAGTTCAGAAATCTTTGTCCCTAGGTCATGAAGATATTCTTCTGTTTGTTATCTTGTAAAAGCTTTATTATTTTATTTTTCATATTTAAGTCTCTCATTCATCTGGAATCGATTTTTATGTGTGCATAAGGTAAGGGTCAAGGTTCATTTTTTTCTCCATACGGATATGCAGTTGATCTAGCACCATTAATTATTAAAAAAAAAAATCATCCTTTATCTGCTGCATTGCCATGACACCTTTGTTGAATCAGGTAACCGTATATTTGTGCTTCCGTTTCTGGGCTGCATGGTTTCGGCTGAACTTGTAGCAGTAGATGACTATATAGGGTCCGAAGTATATTAAGTCATGTGAAACCTGAAGACGTTGGGAAATGAGAAAGCAGTTTTCAAAGGGAACGTGTGTGTGAATAGTCGTATGTGTACTTGTCCAAGTCTGCGTCTGGGTGAATGTATGTAGATTCGTGGATCTAAATCTTCTCTTCGCATCTGTTTGACCATTGGGTCTTTCTTCTGAATGTGGGTGCATAAGTGCCCATGAGCTCACACGGGTATCTCTATCTTAGCAACCTGTGTGTGTGCCTGAGTTTGTATTCGATCTCCTTAGTATCCATCTGTGTAGCCGCAGGGTTTTCTCCTTTGCCTGATTTTGTACCCAGGGTAAGAGTCCATTTTATTCTACCCAGAAAGCAGGAAAATGAGACTGCCCCTTGCATACATTTAAGTGGTAGGAATTAGAAAGTGGAGTCATAGATGCTCACACACTAAGCCTGTCCTGAACTCCCATGTTAAACATGGCAGAACTGAGGACATGAGAAAGGAAGTGATTTACCTAACTTTACACGGGAGTTATTGCCAGCATGAAGTCAAAATCCCGTCTCTGAACTTACGGGCCAGATTTTTCTCTGGTCTAAAATTGTCTTTTGTTGTGATCTGCGGGGTGCAGGAAGAAATCGTGGGAGGGCATCGTTTATAGAAGGTCTGATCTGGGGCACCTAGGTGGCTCAGTTCGTTAAGCAATTGCCTTCGTTCAGCTCAGGTCATGATCCTGGAGTCCTGGGATCAAGTCCCACATTGGGCTCCCTGCTCAGCAGGGAGTCTGCTTCTCCATCTGACCTTTCCCCTCTCCTGCTCTCTCTCTCTCTCTCAAATAAATAAAATAAAATAAATCTTTAAAAAGAAGGTCTGATCTTTGAGCCAATCACCAATATGATCTAAAAACAGAAAAACAGCTCTTGAGCCTTAGTTGGCAGGAATGAGACAATATTTGTACATCAGGGATGACAAGGCAACTACACTGGGAGACAGCATTGAGCTGTTCCAGGTTCAAATAGGCCCTTTTGATGGGGTCTGGTGGCCACCCTTGACTGGGTCACTTTGCTCTGTTCATTGCCCGAAGGAATGATATGGCTTTTGGGTTTTGCACGTCAGGGGAACCTTGTGAAAAGCAGGTGGGGAGGCAGCCTGAGGCAGAAACATCCTCGGGCCGAGGAAGTGGCACAGAAAAGGCTGTAAAGCACAGAGGTATTTGAGAAAGGTGTGACCTGAATAGGACATGGGGGAAAGGCAAGGCAGGGGGAAGCAGAGAGGGTTATCAGACAGGCAGTCGCGGGGTCTGGAAGTGCCTGCACCCAGTGTAGGCCTTCCGATTCTGCCTCGGGGAGCTCCTGCTGGAATGGAGGAACTTATGTGACAGGGCAGGTGGGGAGATTGGAAGAGGCACAGGTTTTTGCAGAATAAGAATTCCATTTTAGACTGGCGGCCCCAGATCTGGGAGTTAACTCCTGGCCGCCGCCCTTCTCCATCCTCTTCTTGCTTTCTTTTTTTTTTTTTTTTTTTTAAAGATTTTATTCATTTCTTTGACACAGAGAGAGACAGATCACAAGTAGGCAGAGAGGCAGGCAGAGAGAGAGGGAGAAGCAGGCTCCCCGCTGAGCAGAGAGCCCGACGCGGGGCTCGATCCCAGGACCCCGAGATCATGACCTGAGCTGAAGGCAGAGGCTTAAACCACTGAGCCACCCAGGCGCCCCTCTCTTCTTGCTTTCACAGGAATGCTCCAAAATGGGAAGAAATTCGATTCGTCCAGAGACAGAAACAAACCTTTCAAGTTCCGAATTGGCAAACAGGAAGTCATCAAGGGTTTTGAAGAGGGTGCAGCCCAGGTAGGATGGGAATCCTCAGTAGGGGGGATTCGGGGAGTCGGGAGTCTGGGCTCAGTACGCTGCCCTTGCCCTATTACAGACTGCCGTGGCTTGGCCTCTACTGCCAGGAATGCCAGCCAAATTCTGTCCTTGGCTTTGTGCCCCCACCCCTTCCCTCTCATTGCCAGCATGACCCCTTCAAGTCACACTGGGGGCTCTCATTCCAAGCACATCCCTCCAGGCTTGCTCGGAACTAGCTTGGGAGGCCTGTGAGCTACCAGCTGTCTGAAACTGAGGCAGCAGGAGAGTTGGAGGGTGGAGAGACCCAAGTTTGTTTTGTTTTGTTTTAACTTAAAAATTTCAGACTTGCAAAAATATCACAGAAATAGTTCCCATATATTCTTTACCCAGAATCCCCACGTGTGAATGTTTTACACAACCATAGTACAGTGATCAAATTACATGAGTTTGTGATCAATGACACATTAACATTGATACAGAACTATGAACCAATCCATTCAATTTTGAGGGTTGGTTATTCAAAATTTAAAAATCGATTTATTCAGATTTCACCGCTTTATTCAAATTTCACCTGTCCTACCAGTGCCAGGTGTTGATGACTGCCATGGTGAGCCCTTGTTCATGCCCTTCTCCCTCGGTCTCTGAGGCCATTCAGTGCTCTGTTGGAGTAGGTCCCTCAGCCCTCCCCACCTCGAGGTGGCCTCTGATGGCTTCACGTCCTTAATGGACTGCTCCTGTTAACTCCTTGAGTGTATACTTGGATGTGTGTCCTTTATACAACCTCTTTACGTTCTTTTGGAAGAGGGTGAGGAACGATTATGAACAAATCGAAGTCTTGGGGCCATGCGCTAATTGAATAACCAGCAGTGGTTGTTGGATGAATGAATTTGGGACTGCTTTGGTGGAAGTGACTGCCCCACAGTGAAGTCTCTGCTGGTCTGAGGCGGAATCTAAATCCTGCGTCACTCCAGTGTGCCACTCAGAAAATTCATCTCAGATCTTCAGTTACCTTGAGGATGGTGTGGGAAAATGCCATAGTTATCTTACTTTTTTCTTTTAAATCAAGCTGGGTCCTCTTTCTCCTCTCCCCATCTGCCCCCATCCCTGCTAGATGAGCTTGGGGCAGAGGGCGAAGCTGACCTGCACCCCTGATGTGGCGTATGGAGCCACGGGCCACCCTGGTGTCATCCCTCCCAATGCCACTCTCATCTTTGACGTGGAGCTGCTCAACTTAGAGTGAAGGCAGGAAGGAACTCGAGGTGGCTGGAGATGGCGGCTGCTCACCCTCCTAGCCTGCTCGGCCACTGGGACGGCTCCTCCTGCTCGGGGCTCTTGATCAGTGCGCTAACCTCACAGCCGCACAGCATTATCCATGCTCTGCCCAAGTTGCTCCGTATGTGTTTGTCATCGTTCACGCACATCTTTGCTTGAGGAAACTTCGGTTGCAGATCAAAGCATTTCAGGTTGTGCATTTTGCGTGATGCATGTCGTAGCCATTTCTGACCACAGAATACAGATTTCTTGTTCGCACAATCTACACTGCCTTACTTAAGCCAGACACACAAGGTGCTCAGACATGAAATGTACATGGTATACACAGAGGGACTTGAGCCAGTTACCTTTGCTGTCACTTCCTCTCTTAGAAATTCTGTTGGCTGCTGACTTACACAATGTCCTCTTTGGAAATGATATGTAAAATAAAGGCTATGTGCTTGACAAATTCCTGTCCATCCTTATTGCAGGAAGGAAGTGCTTTAAGGACTCCATAAGTCAGTTGCCCTTGGGAAAGAGTGGAAGGGAGCCTTCCAAGTAGCCAGGAATGATAAACAGCTATGATGTGAGTTTTGTACATGCTTGGCCTTGTTCTATATATTTTTAAATGAAATTGCCACCAACCCTCTAAGCAGCACAACAAGGTAGGTATTAACTTGCCACTCACCTCACAGGCTCAGAATTCTTCTCTAATTGAAGGGATATATTATGTTCAAACCCCATAGCCAAGCAATGCGGCATTAAGATCCGAACACCCTCTGTGACCTTGCAATGTGTTTGGACTTAGAGGGACAAGCTCCCCTCACCCAGAGGGAAAAGACCACCATGCCTGAACGAATGAAGGTGTGTTAGGTCTTGGAGCCATGTGCTAACTCACACTGAGAAGTTACTTTTGAAAAGAATGTGTGGTTCTGAGCTTGTTTTTGCATTTATTTACTTTTGCCCTTACACTGGGGTATTATGATTCTGAACTTGTTTCCATATGTACTGCTTATTTTCATCTATATTTACTGTTAACTTATGGGAATTCCCAGTTGGGTTTTATAACCAGCCCACTTACTGGTGTGGTAATGTGGAGCCTGGGGCAATGTGGCTAAGAATTTTTTTCTTTTGACATAGCTGAGAAAAGTTCTTAGCCATAGTCAGGGTTATTCTGTCAGTGAGGACTTGGAATTAAGATTGAGAGGCTGGTCGGTCAGTACTTACTTTCCCGCATAGATTCACTGATACGTGTCACATAATGTCATACATGAGATGCGGGCCCATGTCATCTTGGCGGCTTCATCTACCCCTTTTGTCTCCAGGAAGCCCTGGCTGTATTCCTCTGCTGAGGATCAAGGAGTTAGGAGGCCGTGTTTTAAGATGGAGGAAAAGAACTGAGAAAGGGGGTGCTTTGCTTTTAATTACCTGATCCCTGGTCTCACTTCTGTTGTGGGAGCAGACCAGCCAGAGGGAGCTGCACTCATTCCCTTCTGGTTTTTTCCTTCCTTCAGAATGTCTTAGTCCCCAGCTTTTCTCAATGACACAGATGTCTGAAAATTTCTTAGGACTTTGCCTGTATAAGAGACGTACTCTTGTTTTCTGCTGTGACATCAATAGGATAAAATTAAAAATGGCATCAAAGACCATTTTGGGTGTCCACCGTGGAGCTGAAGAAAGATCTCAGTGTAGAGTATTCAGAGGCTAGGTGGTCATGGGAGACACCCGCGAAGAAAACCAAAACACACCAATGCAAACAACTACTGGCTAGCACCTGGAAAGAATATGCTAGGCCGGGGCACCTGGGTGGCTCAGTTGGTTGAGCGGCTGCCTTTGGCTCAGGTCGTGGTTCCAGAGTCCTGGGATCGAGCCCCGCATCGGGGTCCCTGCTCAGCAGAGAGCCTGCTTCTCTCCCTCTGCCTGCCACTCTGCTTATTTGTGCTATCTCTCTGTCAAATGAATGAATAGAGTCCTTAAAAAAAAAAAAGGAAAAAAAACACAGAATATCCCCCCCCCAAAAAAAAAAAAAAAAAAAAGAGAATATGCTAGGCCTCACAGGCCCTGCGTTCCTGGTGCTCTTCAAAGATGATGCAGAAAATTATGAGACTGTATGCTAACAAGTTTGGACACTGTCCTGTGAGAGCCATTTAGTTGTTAAGCAGGGAAGTGGTAATGTGAGAGCCATTTAGTTGTTAAGCAGGGAAGTGGTAATGAGATCTATGTCTTAGTAGTCATTTTCAAATTTCCAGTCTATTCATACAAAATCTTTCTTAGAAACTCAAAATTTAACCTAGGTGGATATAAAGCAGCTCTGGCACACGTCTATATGCATACATGTGCATGAACACAACACCATCATCCCTTGTACTCTTAAAAGCAGTCTCAGAAATAGCCTGAGATGCCTGGTGTAGAAGATTGATGAAAAGTCCATCCTCAGCATCTTAGCGCACACAGGCTTGGCGCAGAGTCGGTGCTCAATATTTATCTACAGAATTCCAGTTCTTTTAAGTGGGACAGGCCACAAAACTGCCAAACTGGAATTTTTAAAGATTTTAAGTAATTTCTACACCCAACGTGGGGCTTGAACTTACGACCCTGAGATCAAGTCACACGCTCTACTGACTGAGCCAGCCAGTTGCCTCACAATTGGAATTTTTAATTTTTAAAATTCTTTTAAAGGTTTATTTATTTGAGAGATAGAACTGGGGGGAGGGGCAGAGGGAGAGAAACTTAAGCAGACTCCACACTGAGCATGGAGCCCAGCATGGGGCTCAGTCTCACGACACTGAAATCTTGACCTGAGTTGAAGCCAAGAGTCGGACACTCAGCTGACTGTGCCACCCAGGCGCCCTAGACAACTGGGATTTTAAAAGCTCTTAGCCTTAGGTCATGAAATTCAGCTAACAGATGTACTAATCCAAAGGACAGGACTGGCTGTAATTGCCAACAGAAGCAATTTCCCCTTGTTATTAAGTTAAAAAAACTGCACTAGGGCAAGCCAGTCTGCCACTTAGACAAAGCACACTCGAAGTCTGTTTTCCCCTCACAAAAAGTCTTTTAGAAAATTATTTTACACTGGTAAATACCTAGAGGCACACCATGCATTTTACACAAATTAATAAGGAATTCATAAAAGCATTCAGAAGGAAATTAAAGCTATGGCTCCTTTGTCATCTCCCTGCCCTTCTTAGAAATGCTTCTTTCTAGCCTTTTACAGCGCTTTCAGAAAGCACTGACATAATTAATAGGAATAATCTCTTCATTTTCAATAGTAAGCTTTGAGAAGACAGTACCAGAAGTATAAAAGAGCGTATTAGCTTAAAGTAAGCACAGATAGCAAAGCCAAATGCATTTAAAAGTAGAAGAGATGCTTTTTGTCCATTTAAATGATTCAGTGCTTATACCCTTCAAATTGATTTTGGGCTATAGTTATATACAAAACAATTGGTTCATGTTTTTCCATTTGGCCCATGTCTAAACTATAAAAAGAAAATTACAGCTATCTCCTCCAAGTTGCCAAGCTATGATGAATGTGGTAATAAACATACTATTTCCATGCCATGGGAGCGTATGGTTATAAGAATAAGCATTAAATTTTATATATAAGAAAAGCATTATATTCTATTTATGGCAAAGATATACTATGACCTAAGGTCCAAGATATTCAGACACTTATTAACTAAAGGAAAAGACTGCATAACACAATCTTAGACATGTAACAACCGACACCACTACCCAAGAAACATGCTCTCCAATTTCTAACAGTGTGCTGTCATCTGAATGGCCACTTCTAAAACTGACTTCTAAGGACGGCACACTGACATGGACAAAGTGTTTTGTTCACTGTAAGGCAAGTATTATTCATATGTACTGGTATGGTTAATACTGGTGGATGTTACAGCAACTTTTAAAGTAAACGTTTTATTCATTCAACCAACACAATGAGCTTTGGTTTCCTTATCTGCAAAATGGAGATAGCTACCTTCACTGAGTTGTTAACATTCAATAAATGACAACACTCTAAAATCTTCCCTGAGGCTAAGCATTGGATTGAACATCAGAGACATTAAGAATACAAAAAGCTCCCTGCTCTTAAGAAGCTTGGTCTCTGTGACCACCTACCACCAAACAATTCTTGATACAGTTCAACTGCTGATTTGTTTTCTGGTATCAGATAAAAAGGGAAAGTTTAAGAGAAAACACTGACATGTTTTACAAAAAGTTTACAAGTTTATTCATATAACATTCTAACATGTATCAAAGTTTCAAGCAGGTCCTTTTGAATCTCGAATAAGAAATTACAACATTCAGCATTACTTAAAAATAAGAAAAGGGTGATGTGGTCACTTGTGGGTTTTAGTCTAAAATGAAAATGCAGAAAATGTTTATTTTGGTGGATCTGTGTTGATGCCGTATTTCTCCTTGAGAAGCTTCAACTGCTCTTCCTTCTTTTTTGTGTCCATCTTCTGAAATGCCTGAAATGTGGTAAGCACCAAGGTTAACAGTTACTGATCTGTCATCAAATGAATTTCACCAGTAGCACTAGCGAACCAAGAACTCACAGTATACTCTTCCCCTCACGGTACACTACTTCTTAACATGGACTCCCCACAAAATGAGGACTGTGGCCTGATACTTACCCTGTTGGCATTATAGTACAAAACCACCAGGTATCTGTTACAAACATTGAATCCTGAAAGGTGATCACATGCATTCTTGGCATCAAAGATGTCTTCATAGACCACATAAGCTGTTCCTCTAGTTTCGGGTGTGTTCCCCCTGCAGAGTGAAATCAGACTTAATTAAAATACACATTTACTGGAGTTAGGAAAGACGTGGGGTTTGAGGTTGGGTGTTAAGGAGAATAACTACCATGACTTCCAGGGCTTGCCGAAACCTCAGATGGGAAGGCCTTCTGGCCAAGCACCTGCGATTTCATATTGCTGGAACATTCCCTAGGGGTTGCAGCTTTCTAGAAGTTTGCTGTGGCCAAATCAAGAAAGAAGGATACGCAGATTTCTACAGAAATTATGATTCCGTGAGAGATTTTGAGGAGATGAAAAAGGCTGGTATCTTTCAGAGTGGAAAGTGATTTTGGAATGTTAAGAATTTCTTTGGGTTGAGTTCCATGGAAATTTATCACTGACCTGTGTTCCTGAACTATGAAACATGATTGCTGAGCTATGGAATAGTTTCTTTATAAATAAGTAACAAATACTGTGGAAAAAAATACATTTACCTGAGCACTGATGGTTGAAGAACTGTCTTTTAAACCACTAACCACTGAAGATTAAAGACAGTAAGTTAAAGTATTTTGAGATCAACCTGAACACTGTTAGATTATGGACACGTATGCTGGATAAGCCTATTTCTTGAATTAAGGTAATTTTTGCTTTCTTTTTTAAGTAAAACAGCTATAAGTTAAACTTGCTGTGTCAAAACTACTCCTATAGCTACCAAAGCACTAGCAGCAAAGAACTAGCTTGAAACTTTGGCCCAGTCTTTAAGTTTACTGTCCTAGTCTTTCCTACTTCTCACACTAAGAACTAATTCTTTTTTTTTTTTTTTAAAGCTTTTATTGATTTGAGAGAGAGAGAGAGAAAGAGCATGTGTACATAAGGCGTGCACAGAGGCAGAGGGAGGGAGAAGCAGACTCCCTGCTGAGCAGGAAGCCCTACTGGGCCCCGATCCCAGGACCGGAAGACCATGACCTGAGCCGAAGGAGATGCTTAACTGACTGAGCCACCCAAGTGCCCTCAATTCTCAGTCTTAAGTTGGAAAGTACAGCATTTCGTAGGAGTGATGGTTATTAATGAGCAATGATTAGAATGAGGTTTTTCGTATTGCACATTTATGCAACAGAACCAATACTTAAAATTATTTACTACACTATTACCTGGTAACTAGTCCCTTGTTTCTAAAAATTTTAATTTCCTCCCTCACTCCACTCTAATTTCTTTTTTTTTTTTTTTAAAGATTTATTTATTTATTTGACAGAGATCTCAAGTAGGCAGAGAGGAGGCAGAGAGAGGGGAAGGGAAGCAGGCTCCCTGCTGAGCAGAAAGCCTGTTGCGGGGCTCGATACCAGGACCCTGAGATCATGACCTGAGCCGAAGGCAGAGGCTTAACCCACTGAGCCACCCAGGTGCCCCTAATTTCAAGATTTTATTTCATTCTATTTTTTAAAAATTTTATTTATTTGACACAGAGAGAGCACTAGCAGGGGGAGCTGTTGGCAGAGGAAGAGAGAGAAGGAGGCTTCCTGCTGAGCAAGGAGCCCGAACTGGGGCTTGATCCCAGGACTCTGGGATCATGACGCGAGCAGAAAGCAGACACTCAAATGAATAAGCCACCCAGGTGTCCCTAAAATCTTATTTTTAAGCAATATCTACACCCAGTGTGGGGCTAGATCTCACAACCCCAAGATCAAGAGTCATGTTCTCGGGGCATCTGGGTGGCTCAGTGGGTTAAGCCTCTGCCTTCGGCTCAGGTCATGGTCTCGGTCCTGGGATAGAGCCCCGCAACAGGCTCTCTGCTCAGCAGGGAGCCTGCTTCCCCCTCTCTCTGCCTGCCTCTCTGCCTACTTGTGATCTCTGTCAAATAAATAAAATCTTTAAGAAAAAAAATAAAATAAAATAGGGCCAGGTGCCCCTCCCTAACCCTAATTTTAGTTTCAATTGTTAAAGACAACAGAGTCACCATCAATGTAGGAAACAAATGTTTCTGAGTAGTATTTTACTTAGGTTTATCAAATCCATAAAAATAAAACCTATCCGTGTCTGTAGAAAGGGTGGTGGTGGAAGCCCCTACCAAAAAGATGGTAAAATTATAAAGGATATGTAGGAAAACAGCCAACCATTATGCTTTATGGCCAGGAAAGGACATAAAGAGTTAATGCGGTTTCTTTCACTTAGAAGATTCACTGCTTTTCTAAAATATGGTACAGGTGTGTCTGGGTGGCTCAGTCGGTTAAGCGTCTGCCTTCGGCTCAGGTCATGATCCCAGGGTCTTAGGCTCGAGCCCTGTGTCAGGTTCCCTGCTCAGCGGAAGTGTGCTTCTCCTTCTCCCTCTGCCTCTCCTCCTGGCTGATGCTCTCTCACTCTCCCTCAACTAAATAAATAAAATCTTTAAAAATAATAATAATGTGGTATGGTCAGATCCCAACTTTTCATACACTCATTTTTAATAATATATGCACTCTCATGCATTACACAGCCCAGTCTGGCTCAGGAGAAGGGCTGAGCTTTGGCAAACACGGGTGGGAGGGAGTGTGCTTTTGGGTGGGGTCATCTGCCCGCCAGGGTAGAAGGTGGCTAGAAGTGGAAGGTGGACCTTGCTTGTGGATATGGAGCTGCTTCTGGTATAGGTTTTCCTTGCCACCTCCTCTCTTCACCTCACCAGCTTCCTTCGCAGGGAGGGAGGGAAGTGTGAAGAGCAACAAACTGCAGCAGCAGATGGCCATGTGCTTGTCAGTGGGGGGCAGTGGGCACAGGTCCCACTCAGCTTATGCTCCCAGTGTGATAAAGATGGACCCCTCCATCTGTGTTCTAGCCACCCAGTGCCAACTGTGGAATAAGGTCTAAGACTGGGGGCTGCCTCTCCATCTGCCATGGTCCCCGCATAGGGTCAAGCAAAGGTAGGAGGCCAGGGAAAGGGGAGGTACCTGTTAAAATTTGATCCAGTATAAGACCACAGCGCTGGGCCCTCATCAGTGCTTATACCTCCTGTAAAGGGGGACGGAAGACATACAGGGTGCTGGGTTGGTCGGAGGGGGCCAGTGTCCTTGAATGCTTACAGGCTGTTAGGCTAAATAGGCCCAATAAGGGATTTTATAATATTCCTTACTTTCCAGGAATAATCTAACAACTTTTGGACATTTTTAAAAGTTTGTTTAAGTATTCTCTACACCCAACAAGGCGCTCAAACTGCATGATCAAGAATTATGTGCTCTCCCTACTGAGCCAGCTAGACACCCCAACTCTTACGACTTTTGACTTTTAGTTTTCAAGAATTCATCAGCTTGAAAAGAAATTTTTATAATTCAAAAAAAAAAAAAAAAAAGGAATGCATTAGCTATGGAAGTTGGGGATTACCCAAAGGGAAAAAAAACACTGCCTCAAAGATTTTACCAGGGGTGCCTGGGTGGCTCAGTCATTAAACACTTGCCTTTGGCTCAGGTCATGATCCCAGGGTCCTGAGATCGAGCCCTGAATCGGGCTCCCTGCTCAGTGGGGAGCCTGCTTCTCCCTTAGCCTCTCCCCCTGCCTTGTATTCCTTCTCTTGCTGTCTCTCTGTCAAATAAATAAATAAAATCTTAAAAAAAATTTGGGGGGGGGGGTCCAAAAAGTCTATCTATTTCTCCTTTGGAATAAAAACATAAAGAACTTGGGGTGCCTGAGTGGCTCAGATGGTTAAGCATCTGCCTTCGGCTTAGGTCATGATCCTAGAATCCTGGGATCAAGCCCCGCGTTGGGCTCCCTGCTCAGTGCAGAGCCTGCTTCTCCCTCTCCCTCTACCATTCCCTCCACTTGTACTCTCTGGCTCTATCTCTCTGTCAAACAAATAAAATCTTAAAAAAACATGAAACATAAAGAACTTAATATTTTAGTTCTTGTTAACTGTCCAAGAAAGGTCTTATATTTCATTTTTCTCTCACAGCACCATGCACACAAGTGCTAAGAGGTATTTGAAAAGTGGAGATCTACTCTCTCCCACCAATTCTCTAACACCCTTTCTCCTGGAAGCTTAAGAAAAAAATTATCTCCTCCTCTTAAATCTTCTGAGGAACTAGAACAGGGATGGGTACTAACCCCATTTTAAAGATTCTCATCTCAGTGTCCTAGCTGCTGATTATCAACCTAGTATCTTAACCAAATTGTAACTTCAATTTCTAAAAAGTATGTAGTTGGTGCCTGCTGCGTGGCAGGCACTGCGCCAACATTATTTTCTCGATTGGTGGTAAACCCCAGAGTAGGAATGAGAACACCTCATCATGTGCATCAACCTCTCTGGGCCTCCGCTGCTTCATGGGTCAAACAGCCATATCAGGACCTGTCACCTGCCCTACACTGTATGCGTTTTAGTAATCAGGAGGTAAAAGGTATGAACGGGCTTTAAAAAGTTCAAAGCATCAAGTGTCTGCTACATGCCAGGAAGGGCAACGCTTCCTCCCAGTTTGCCCAAGACTGTCCGGGTTTTAGCCCTCAGTCAGGTCCCAGAAAACCCCTTGGTCCTTGGGCCAACTGGGAAGGTGGGTCGCCCTAGGTCTAGGTTCCAGATATACGATGAAGCATGATCACAGCTAGGGAACAACAACAACAACAAAATCTGTTTTCAATCTATAATTCAGACCCAAATTCCTGCTTTTATGAATTTATTCAACAAATATATATTGTGTTCTTTCTGTATGACAGGCACTGGAAATAGAATAGTGAAAAAGACAAGCATCCTCCCTCTCTTCAAGGAACTTTATCCAAGTGGGAGAAAGATAAAGACAGATGAGAAATATTATAAAGGAAGTAGATAGCTGTGACAGAGATTACTGGGAGGACAAAGATGACTTAACGCTAGGGTGGTCAGGATAAACCTCTTTGAAAAGGTGACACTGTAGTGGAGACCTGAAGAATGAGAAGGCAGACAGGAGATGAGCTGGGTGAAAACCATTCCAAATGGAGGGACCAGAGTACAAAGGCCCTGAGCTACTCCGCACCCTTCTAAAGATGCCACTGCTTGATCATCCACCTTGGCTTTCGGAAACACTAACTTCCTGATGTAAGCATCTCTTAATTGCGTACTATCAGTAAATCTTATAACACTTTCAGAAGTCAATCACAACCACGTTCTGTATTATTCATTTACTTATATTTGTATACATGGGGTGTTTAACGTGTATCAGGCATAACAGCTATCAACCCAAAATGAAAAGAATATATGATACCTGTCCTGGAGGAGCTCACAGGCTGGCAGGAGAGTCAAGTACAAAGACAACAGCAAAATCATGTGTTACAAGATGTTCACAGAAGGCGCTATGGGAGAATAGAGAGGGGTGGCTAATGCACACTGGGAAGAAAAGACTCCATGACAAGGTGCTTTCACAGACATGACCTACTTTGATCCTTATTAAAATTCTTTTAGGGTGAGCCTGGGTGGCTCAGTCGTTTAAGTGTCTGCCTTTGGCTCAGGTCATGATCCCAGTGTCCTGGGATCGAGCCCCAAGTCGGGTTCCCTGCTCAGCAGGAAGCCTGATTCTCCCTTTCCCTCTCCCCCTGCTTGTGTTCCCTCTCTTGCTGTCTGTCAAATAAATAAATAAAATCTTAAAAAACAAAAACAAAAACAAAACTCTTTAGGCTAGAGTGGAGGGGGGGGGGGACAGGGTGGCTGGGTGATGGACACTGGGGAGGGTATGTGTTGCGATGAGCACTGTGTATTGTGTAAGACTGATGAATCACAGACCTGTACCCTTGAAACAAATAATACATTATATGTTAATAATAATGAAAAATTCTCTTAAGACAGTAAGTTAGGAAGACTGTGTTTCGTAAGTAACTGAAGCTCAGAGGGATTGAATATTTTGCCCAGTTGTGCATGACTAGCCAATGTCCAACTAGTATCTGAACTCAGGTGTTACCATCAATTCAGTAAATTTAACATGCTGCCTCCATGTTAAAAAGCTGAAAGGCAGTCCATCTACATTAGCTTACATGTGAGAGAGCAGAAAACCAAAAAGCTGGACAACTTGTCTGAGGTTGCAGGGCCTGAAGCAGAATCTTATCTCCTGATCTCCAAGTCAGGGGACCTTCTCTATACCGTTCTTGTACATTTAGAACAGGGTTTCTTAACCTAGGATTCATGTATCCACTGAAATCATATGCAAAATGTTTCATGTATTGTTCTTTGAAAAGGGTCCAAAGCTCTTATCAAATACTCAAAGGACTAAGACTTCCTGAAGAGGATGGCTGGTCTGTAACACCTCATTTCCATCCCCACGTGAGTACCAATGATGATGTATTGCTAGCATTTGGTTGACTTTCTGGAAGGAAAGTAATGATTTAAAAGGAGTGTCCTCGCGCGCCTAGGTGGCTCAGTGGGTTAAGCCGCTGCCTTTGGCTCAGGTCATGATCTCAGGGTCCTGGGATCGAGTCCCGCATCGGGCTCTCTGCTCAGCAGGGAGCCTGCTTCCCTCTCTCTCTCTGCCTGCCTCTCCATCTACTTGTGATCTCTCTCTGTCAAATAAATAAATAAAATCTTTAAAAAAAAATAAATAAAAGGAGTGTCCTCAAGATCTTACAGAGATCTAAAAACCAAGAAGCAGCTCTCCGTTCACAAAAGAAAATGTATTAAGAAAGAGATATTCAAGGGCATCTGTGTGGCTCAGTTGGTAAAGCATCTGCCTTTGGCTCAGGTCATGATCCCAGGGCCCTGGAATCGAGTCCCGCATTGGGTTTCTTGCTCAGTGGGAGCAAGGAACTTCTCCTGCTCCTCCCTGCTAGTACTCTCTTGCTCTCTCTCTCTCTCTCATATAATAAATAAAACCTTAAAAAAAAAAAAAAAGGAAGAGATATTCAGAGGAAGCTGGGTGGCTCAGTTGGGTAAGTGTCCAACTCCTGGTTTTGGATCAGGTCGTGATCTCAGGGTCATGAGATTGAACCCTGTGTTAGGCTCTGCACTCTGTGCAGAGTCTGCTTAAGATTCTCTCTCTCCCTCTGCTCATGCTATGAATGAATGAATGAATGAATGAATGAATCTTAAAAAAGAAAAAGAAAATATAAGAGACACTCAGGGGTGCCTGGCTGGCTTAGTAGAAGCATATGACTCTTGATCTCAAGGTCATGAGTCTGAGACCCCATGTTAGGTATAGAGATTAATTTTAAAAACTAATAATAATAAACTTTAAAAAAAAGAAGAAGAAGAAGATGAAGAAATCCTTTCAGATGAACTCTTAGGTAAGTGGCCCATTTATACTAATTAGAGTATTACCAGCTATGGATCTGTGTAGTGTACTCAATTTAAAATTAGAAAATATGGGGGCGCCTGGGTGGCTCAGGGTGAAGCCTCCGCCTTCAGTTCAGGTCATGATCTCAGGGTCCTGGGATCGAGCCCTGCATTGGGCTCTCCGCTCAGCAGGGAGCCTACTTTCCCCCCTCTCTCTGTCTGCCTCTCTGCCTACTTGTGATCTCTCTGTCAAATAAATAAAATCTTTAAAAATAAATAAATAAAATTAGAAAATTTTATCACTAAATAGTTGTGTGAAGCTATAAAACAGACAACTATTGGGGCACCTGGGCAGCTCAGTTGGTTTAAGTGTCTGACCCTTGCTTTCAGCTCAGGTCAGGATCTCAAGGTCTTGGGACTGAGCCCAATCCATGCTCAGTAGGGAGTCTGTTTAAGGATTCTCTCTCTCTCTCTCTCTCTCTCTCTCTCTCCCCCTTTGCCCTTCCCCTTGTTCCCATGCTCACTCATGCTCTCTCTCAAATAAATAAATCTTAAAACAAAAATTATCACCTCCACACAAGGTTGTAGTGTTGGTGATACAAATAAAAGCACCTATTACAACAAATGATATTTTGTAGATGTTCAGTAAATATCATCTGAAAATATAAACACCAATTTTTATATTTAAATTAAAACCTGAACTTGTGTTGCAATTATTCTCCCATATACTTTTATTTATTTTACTTTATTATTATTTTTTTAAAGATTTTATTTATCTGTTTGACAGAGAGAGAGATCACAAGTAGGCAGAGAGGCAGGCAGAGAGAGAAGGGGAAGCAGGCTCCCCTCTGAGCAGAGAGACCAATGTGGGGCTAGATCCCAGGACCCTGGGGTCATGACCTGACCCGAAGGCAGAGGCTTAACCCACTGAGCCATCCAGGTGCCCCCCATATACTTTTAAATCTTCATTAGAAAAAAGTAATAATAATAAGTAAATCTTGGGGTGCCTGGGTGGCTCAGCCATTAGATGTCTGCCTTTGGCTCAGGTCATGATGCCAGGGTCCTGGGATCGAGTCCTGCATTAGGCTCTCTGCTCAGCGGGAAGCCTGCTTCTTCCTCTCCCACTCCCCCTGCTTGTGTTCCCTCTCTCCCTGTCTCTCTCTCTGTCAAATAAATAAAATCTTTAAAAATCAATCAACCAATCAATCTTCAATAGAGAGCTGTGGTTGGGAAAAAAATAATTTTTCTCAGTTACTGGTAGAGCTCCTTACTCAGTTTATTCAGAAATTCTGGAGTCAGTAAAGGAAACAGGAGAGAAAATTAGAGTTAGTGCACATAAAAAACACAGCATCATATTGATTTTACAAGAGATAGTTATGCGATAAAGGTTCTTTCTTTTCCCACCGGTTCCCCTCAAACCATTCATTATATTTCATGCCTTCTCTAATTTCACAACTACTATTCTTGGCTCTCACTGAGCTAGATCAGGAAGGTGTCATTTTTTTCCATACAAAAAAAAAAAAATCTCATCTTCCAGATTTCAATCCATTTAGTCTCTAGGCTCTTGGTTAGGCCTTGCTGCCAGCTATAATTCTGAGATGATACAATCATTTTCATGAAACGACATTTCAAATATCTCAGTAAGACTCACACTCGGATTTGACGAATAGGTCCGTATTTCCCAAATATATCATACATTTCTTCAGCTGTGATTTTGTATGGCAAATTTCTTATATATAAAATCCGATTTACTTCAGGTGGAAGTCGAATCTAAAATGAGAAATATGTACTATTATTATAATCAGGGGCAGAAGTGCTACTACCTAAAAAAAATTTCTCATAATAAATTCTCACAGTAGGGGCACCTGGGTGGCTCAGTCACTGGGCATCTGCCTTCGGCTCAGGTCATGATCCTGGGGTCCTGGGATCGAGACCCGCATCAGGCTCCCTGCTCAGTGGGAAGCCTGCTTCTCCCTCTCCCATTCTCCCTGCTTGTGCTCCCTCTCTCTCTCTGTCAACTAAATGAATAAAATCTTAAAAATAAATAAGTAAAAATAAAATCTCACAAAAAGCAAACAAAAACCCCACATAATAGTCAAGAATAATAATTATTTTTAAAAGATTATAATCTGATATTCCTGAAAATGGCCTTCTTTTCAGAAAAGCAACTGGGCACTAGTTTTAGGGAGGACTATTAGTAGGAACTAGTAAGGGCTACTATAAAACCCAGGCTTCCAGTCACTGCAGTTAAACAAGGATTTTCAACCTCATTTAAAAGTCCTCAATGCCTCAGACATATATGGGAAAGAAAGAAGGGAACTGTTCTTGCTTCCAAGACAATAAAACTCCCATTGATGACTCTTATCTGGTCTTTTTAAGAACGTGTTACATCAATAATATCTTCCCTCTCTTGAATTTACAGTTTTTCCTTCATCCTTGGCTTCTATCCCCTAGGTGAGCAGCTACTTATGTCCTGACAATTGTCATGTGAGAAAAAAAAAAAAAAAGTCATTTGTATCCCTCTTCCTTTGCTCAACAAATATTTACTGAGCACCTTCTTTTGCACATATCAGGCAAGGGAAAAAGCAAGGTTTCTGCCTTCCCTGAACTTATCAGCTCCCTATTTACTACCCTATTTTGCTTTTTTCTTTTCTTTCAGTCAAGCATCTGGAAAGATCTATACTCACTTACCTCATAATCTTTACTTCACTGACACTCATCAACCTACCACAACCCAGCTTCTACCCCAGCACTGATGAAAATACTTTTACGCTAAGACCTTTAAAAAGGGGTAGGGAGGGGTACAGGGAGAGAATCTCAAGCAGACTCCGTGCTGAGCGTGGAGCCCACAATGGGGCCAGATCCCATAACCCTGAGATCAAGATCTCAGCCAAAACCAACAGTCGGGTGCTTAACAGACTGTACCACCCAGGCACCCTGGTATTAAGACTTTATTTTTTTCTTTTTAAAAAAGATTTTATTTATTTATTTGACAGAGAGAGAGAGATCACCAGTAGGCAGAGAAGCAAACGGGGCAGGGGGAGTGGGGGAAGCAGGCTTCTCACGGAGCAGAGAGCCCGTCATGGGGACTGATCCCAGGACCCTGAGGTCATGACCTGAGCTGAAGGCAGAGGCTTAACCCACTGAGCCACCCAGGCGCCCCGCATTAAGACCTTTTAACTTCAGTGATCAATTGTCGTCACGCTTAACTTCTGAGGCTTCTGACTGTGTTGACTATTTTTGGCACTTTTATTTCCTACCACTCTGGCTAGTTCTTCTCACTCTTCTTTGCCATTAAAATATGCTCTTCTACAGAGTTTTACTTTTAGACTCCTTTTTGACCCTTTGTATACTCTCCTTAATTCTACACTCTTTGATCTCTTAACCACACAGATGGTTTCCACAGTAAGTTGATGACTCTCAAATATGTATCTCCCATCCTGAGTTCACTCCTGTGTTCTTATTAACATATTCAATTACATACTAGATACTCATTTGCTCAAAAACTATTAAACTGGCAGCTTTTTAAGGTATTAAGCTAAGTGTTGTATAAGAGGAAAAAGAGGATACTTATTCCCTGTCCTCAAACTAGTAGTGGTGACAAATGGTCAACAAATAAGTACAATAAAGTTTTAGATTTAAGATTTTGGACTGAGTTCAAACAGACAATTGACACTTCCAATTATAATACACTTCTCCCATAAATCTGCTTTCTCATTCTGTACGATACTGTATCACACTTTCTTTCCTCAAACCTTACCACCACCACTCCCTCTAACATCTGAGTTGCGTTGTAACCTCTTCCTTGCCTATCCTAGGAATTGATCTTGCCTCCTGCTTACTGAAGAAAGTATACATCACCAAATGTTAACTACCTTATATTCATGTCACTAAACCCACCGATCTAAATTCATCCATATCCACCCCCTCTTCCTGTCATCCTCTACTCAAAACCTTCACTCCTGAACTTACCTCATCTTTCTCCCACATCATCAATTTCTCCCACTTTACTGGATCATTCTTAGTGACACACAAATACACCTTATATAAAGTCAACTATTATTCAACCTCTGTACTCCCTATTCACATGAAAACTTGGAAGAGCTGTCTCTATTTTTTAAACTTCCAACCTCTTTTCATCCCACTGCGACCAAGTTTTCATCCACTGAAATGATCATCGTCAAGGTCACCAAAATTCTGCATCTCACCAAGTCCAATTTTATGTCTTCATTATCCTATACCTCTCAGCCTTACAGCTGATCTATCCTCTTTTACTTGAGACAGTTTTTCTTAGGTTTCTATAATACCCCATTCTCTAACAAAAGAATGTAAACAGAAGGGCTTTTCGTTTTATTCACTGTTGTATCCCCAATACCTAGACTAGTGTCAGGCACACAGTACATGTTCGGTAAATTTAACTTCTGAATTCTTCCCTATCTCTCAATTCCGGCACATAGTAGGTGCTCAAACATATTAAAACATTAATGAAAAATCCAAAAAGCTCCGTGACTTTAGGAGAATCCCAGGCTTTGGTTGCCTGTGAGATATTAGATTACTTATTGCAGACTAGTCTGTGCTACTGACTTGGGGGCGAAAATCCTGTCGCTAGGTCGTAGGTGCTGATCAAGCAACAAATGCTGTAGGACTGACACCAGAGTAAAAAACAGAGGGAACTCTCAAAAGGGGTGGAGCCGGAACTGTGGCTCAAGGAGCATATCCGCAAGGACGGGGCCAGGATGGAAATGCCAGTATTAGGACAGTAAATTCTGGGCTACTCTGGCCTGGGGAACCGAGCAGGGGCAAAATACACAGTTCCACGCCCTTAAAAAAGTCCAGGAGAGAGGTCCGCCCCCCCCCCACCCCGCCCCATTCTTCTGCTGAATGCCCGGAAACTCACATTCGCCCTCTTGGCCGCTTGCATCGCCATCTTGGCGGACTGATAAAGTTACTGCAACAAACGCTGGAATTCCTCCGGACACCTCCGGAGCTCTTGCTACTGGACCGCCACACGGCCTCAAGCCCAGGACATCAACATCCAACCGCCGCCGGAAGCTTTACTACACGCCGGAAGATCTCCCTCTTACGTCCAGACGTGCTGACGTAATGTCCCCTTTCGAAAAGACTCCGGGGCAAGAGGAACCTGAAACGAAAAGAGAGAACGGCAAGATGAAAGGCGAGCGTTCGAGACCCTTTTACAAGCCGCACCGGAAAGGGTGGGGCCTGGGTTAAAGAAGGGGCGGTGTTCCTGTCGAGGCGGCCCTGAGCGGAGGATCCGGCCAGGGGGCGGGGCCTAGGAGAGCCGGACGAGGTAGGGGCGCTCCCAGGTGAGTTGCGGGGGTATGGGGGGGGGTCCTGACGTGGGACGGGTCTCAGTGAGGCGCGCGCGGCGTGGGTGTAGGGCTGGTGGGTGGGCCCGGGCTTCTGGTGCTGCGCAAAGAGGCTTTCGGGGGTTGTGGCACGTTGTGTAGTGGCTGACGCTGTTCGTTCGGTATCCGCGACCCCCGGCCCTGGACCAGAGTTGAGTACCCACTCTTCGGGCCTGTGCTGTAATCCCTGCGACAACTGCGGTCGCGACTCCCACCCCACCCGCGCCGCGGCGCAGGCCGCGGTCTGGGGCCGCCACAGTGAGAGGGCAACCCTTCAGATCTACTCTTTATTTCATTCGATTTTTTTTACACGGATCCGGAGGCGAGAGCAGGGGAGGGCCAGTAGGTTACAGGGCGGCTTGGAGTAGCACCCGATCTCTTTCCTGCGTACTATGGACTTTCTCCAGTTTGTCCTGGGAAACTTGTCCTTCATTGCGGTTCCAGGACGATTTTGCCCAAGTTCTTGTTACTCTCCATGTATGCATGGGCCTCTTGGATTGCAGTCACGGGGTAGACTCTGTCCAACACGGGCAGTAGACGTTGGGGACTCTCCGTGGAGAAGTGGGGTAGGATTTGTTCTGTAAAAGCCTCCACCAGCCTTTGCTTGTACTTAAGATGAGGAAAAGGAGACATCAGCCTAGACAAAGACTTTACCTTGCTGCTCCCCATCCTCTTATTAGCCTCTGTGCTCTCTCTGAAATGTGTACACACCTGAAGATGCACAGAGAGTACTCACCCCCTTCACTACCAGCATGTATGTGCGTGCCCCCAAATGTATAATCTCTTCTGTACCAGGGAAAAAGCCTGAATCCTGTACTAAAATATTAGTGGCACTGACAACACGACTGTTCTTAAAGGTTTAAAGCAGGTGGTGGCCACAGACAGGATTTCTGTAGGCTCGGTTCAAGAGGGATGTTTAAGCTCTACTATCCCACAGGTGTGAAATACTCAGTGGGAAAACATTCCCCAGTCTGGTACCTGCTGGAGTACCACATAGAGAAGATTTCAGTAGCATAATCTATTGAAGGCAGAACCTTAACTAACCTTATTCACCTTTCTTATCACACCTTTCCTTTGAAGACAACATCTTGGCACTATTAGAAATATATTTCCTAATATTGTCAATGCTTTGTTCATTCTGTTAGAAAATTTTAAATAACATGCGAAATGTTCCCTACGTTCCAAGATGTTGAGACTTCTATTGACTACTTTTAATTAGTTCTGTGAAAATAGTTACTTATTTATTCATGGGAGGGGGCAGGTTTCTACATAGGCTCTCTAACAGAAGATGTGTCAGATCTTCCTTTCTTGGAGCTATATAAAAGCACCACACTTTTGTGGATAATAAATACATCACATTATCTTCTCACTCATCATTCACCTTTTTGTCCCTCGACCTCAGCAGAGTGGTGATCAGACTTCCTCGTTTAAAAAGTAGCTTTGAAAATAGAGGTCCACTGACGTCAGTTCCTCCCATCAGACCATAGAGAATCCAGCGGCCATCAAGAGCCAGGCAGTTGACGTTTTTCTCCCAGTAGGATCCACCTATGCAGTCTAGAACAAGGTTGACTCCAGCACCTTTCACAGGAAACACAGATTTGTAATGCTCATCAGACACAGAAGGCTTTGTGCAAAGTAAGATTCCATAGTATATTTGTGAATATATGGGTATATATGCAGGTGGGAGTGGTAAATCTGTAGGTTGGAACTAGAAGCACTGCTCATAGAAACACTGTTGTAGATGGAGTTTAGGTAACTGAACTTTATCATACATGTGTGCTGTAGTTCATTTTTATGATTCCTAACCACAGCAAGAGGGAAATGGGGCAACACCATGACCTGGTTTATCCCTTTTGATCCCCATTAAGTACAAAACCCACAGTCACCTAGGCACGAATGAGAACAGAACAGGGGAGGTCCGCCCAGTCTACAGGACAGGCAGGTTCACATCTAAATTATGAAATGTCTGTGCTGGGTTATCTGAATCGTAGTTTTACAGGTGTTCGTTTCACGTTTCCTTTTTAACTCACGTGAAAAATGGAAAGGGATAAGCCAAAAACAAACACATTTGGCTTGGGAATACAGAGGCTCACCCCTTTAGAGAGCTACCATCCTAACCCTACTCTGACCACACCAAGCTCCCGTTAACTCATTGCAGAGTAACTCGGAAGAATGGCTCCTTGCTAATTCTAGTCCAACTCTCTCTGACTCATCCGGTTTCTAGAAAGTGTATGAATGCTATCCCTTATGAGAATGCACACAGAAACATTTTAGTCCTAAACACTACCTGCCTGTCTCCAGAGGTCAAACACCTGAATGCTAGAATTTGGCAGGGTAGCTGCTGTGTATTTAGCAGAGCACTGGCAAACTTCAGGCTGGTGAGGACTTGACTGAACCATCTCTGAAATTCCTGTTGGGCTGCAGGAACTACTGCTTACCTTTGGTGAATTTCATTGTTGCTTCAGAAAAATCCTCTTCTTTGTAATTGAATCCGGCCGCTGCTCCAAGCTTTTCTGCCATCTGAAGCTTGTGTCAGGAGCCAGCTGTGACTAGAGGAATAGCTCCAGCCATGCGGGCGAGTTGGATGGCAGCCGTGCCCACACCACTTGATCCTGCATGGATTAGCACAGTCTCTCCAGCCTGAACGTTTCCTGTGGCACAAAGTACAGGAACCATTCTCTTTACAAGTGCTACACATGCCCCACGCAGGCATATTCTACCACACGCCCCTGGCCCTGGCCCACCAAATGCCCAGTTTCTTGGTCTCTTAAGAGAACACGATGACAGCTCTTTTTTGTTTTACTGACTTATCAAAGTGGAAGAAACCCTTTTGAAACGGTTGTTAGCAGTCACATCCACAATCTGTTTTACTTAAGAAATGATCCCGAGATGCGCATCTCTGACATGTACCTTAATAGATAAGAATACGTACCATTGGGGCACCTGGGTGGCTCAGTGGGTTAAAGCCTCTGCCTTCGGCTCAGGTCATGATCTCAGGGTCCTGGGATGGAGCCCCGCGCTGGGCTCTCTGCTCAGCAGGGAGCCTGCTTCCCTTCCTCTCTCTCTGCCTGCCTCTCTGCCTATTTGTGATCTCTGTCAAATGAATAAATAAAATCTTAAAAAAAAAAAAAAAGAATGCGTACCATTCCCACTGTCACCACCTGAAGCCAGTTCCTCTTCAGTCTGAAACTGGTCTCCAGCTGGTCTCAACGATCCAGTCACCACACACAACCACCAGGCTCCTCTTACTTAAATGGAGCCTTCATTATGTTACTTTCTCCTCAAAATATAAAGTGGTTCTCAGCTGGCTCTTTCATCAGGTTCAGGCAATGTGCCATTCAAGGCCACTGAAACCCAGTCCTAGTCTCATCTTTCACAGATAATCATCCTTCACTCTGAGTGGAGCAGCTGATTTTACTGGGACAGTCTCTTAAGCCACCAAGGCTTGCCTTCTGTCACATCTCAACTTTACCCACCCTTTAAGTCCTTCTCTTCCAGAAAGCCCTCTCTTAACCACCTGTGCCCACACTAACTATTCCCATCTTGAGTTTTGTTTTTTTTTAAGATTTCATTTTTTCATTTGACAGAGAGCGAGCAGGCCCTGGAGGGAGGGGCAGAGGGAGAGGGACAAGCAGACTCCCTGCTGAGCAGGGAGCCCGATGCAGGGCTTGATTCCAGGACCCTGGGATCATAAACCGAGCTGAAGGCAGATGCTTAACTGAATGACCACCCAAGTGCCCTTTTTCCCTCCCACTCCCATCTTGAGACAAGGCCATCTTCTGAACTCTGTGGTTGTCTAATTTCTGTACATGCCTTGTCTTCCCAGGTTTACTCTGTTCCCTGACAACAGGGACCAAATCTTAGGCTGGCCCCATCACCTCTTGGCTGACTTCAGTAGGACTGAGGAGGAATAAAAGACTGGCCCCTTCTACCGTACTAGGGCTTGCAGAGAGAAGCTCAGCGAGACTGAGCTGCTGAGACTACTGGTGGGCCTACAGTGTGAAGATGGGCACAGGCCTTCTATCCAGCGCTTTCTAGACTTTCCATCTGCTAACCATAATTTTCAGCCTCAACATCAGGTCATTGGTAACATGGTATGAGGACCTCATACTACTGATAGTACATCAGGGTGAGCTGTTGGGTGTGGCGTAGTGGCCAGGTTAAAGCCACCCCAGAAGACTGCTGGGTTTTGAGGTGGCTGAGTCATCAAGTAACGGAACCACACTGTATAGAGTGAGCATGGGGGGGGCCTCCTCACCCACGAGATGTAACAGCTGGAAGGCGGTAAGCCAGGCCTCTGGGATGGCTGCAGCCTGGGACAGGGTCAGTCCTGCTGGGATGGGCATGAGGAACTCTTCAGGGGCAGTGACATACTGAGCCTGTCCCCCGCCAGGCAGCAGAACCATGGCTGGGTCCCCAATTTTCCAGTGCCCCTGGCAGGCAGGCCCCAACTCTGCTATGTGTCCAGATGCCTCCAGTCCCAAAATGCTGCTGGCTCCTGGGGGTGGGGCGTACTGGCCCTGTCTCTGCAGAAAGACCAGTGAGCTAAGTGAGAAGCATGGTCAGGAATGTGTGCATTACCGTCCCTGGGCCTCTTCCAGAAGCCCCTCTTTTTCTCAGAAAGGTCAGGATAAAGACAGGTTTTGTAAGTCAGGAAAAGAGACAGGAAAAGTTAATTCAAGTAAGATACTGTAGGTCATATAATCAGTGGATGTCAGAACTGGTAGGGTCCTTAGCTATTTATCTGAACGCCTTGTTTTACAAATGGAGAAACAGACCTGTAAAGGGAAATGCCTTGTCCAAAGTCTGAAAGTAAATTAGTAGCAGGATTTAGGAAAAAAACCATGGAATCATTTTTTTTTTTTAATTTATTTTTCCCCCGAAACCTCATTCACTCCATTTAACCCCATTTCCCACAGATAAAGGGCTCAGCCATTGACACAGGGAAGTCAAGTGTAGCCCGGGACCAGAGCCAGATCTGGGTTCCATGATGGTGCCCACCAGCAAAAACCATGGACTCCTTAATGATCATTCTCATAATAAGTGCCAGGCTCTGTCCTCACGCATTGCAATCCTCAGAAGCCTCCGACTGGAGGCTTCAGAGCAGAGGGGCTGAACTAAGAGTGTGTACTAGAACCATTTGAGGAGCTTTGTCAAGGTATACATGCCTGCGTTGTGGTCATGTTTATTTTTGAAAAGTGCCCCAGGGGTGTCTGGGTGGCTCAGTCGATTGGATTTCTGCCTTCCCTCTGCTGCTCCCCTTGCTTGTGCGAGCACTCTCTCTAATAAATAAATAAACAAAAATAAAATCTTTAAGAAAGAAAAGTGCCCCCAGGTGATTCTGGCACGTTTCTGTTACCCCAATCAATGCAGCTGGCTCAGTTTAGCGTTTCAAACAGCAGGAAAAAAGATTCCTAGAGTATAGTCCCTGGCCAGCTCCGGGACCCTACAGCTCCCTGATCCTACAAGCAGAAAGAATGCAGACTTCGGATCCACAAAGCCCTAGATTTGAATTACAGCTGCCCGGATTACTGCTGTCGTGGCCTTGGGTACACTGCTTAACCTCTGACTGTTTATCTGTATAATGCGGAAGGTAAGCAGGATTGCCAGAGGAGTGAAATAGAGACCGAGCAAGGCCTAACACACAATCCCCTCAACAAAGGGCAGTTCCCATCTCATCTGTTAGCCTGAGCAGATGATGGATTAACACAGCGTAGATGCTGCTTTGTAAATATCCCGGTATACTGTCTTAGAACCCCCAGCACACATTCTGTAGACACATCCTGATGAATGTTAACAGGCAATGCCCTAGGTCATTCCTTCATCTATCTGGTAAATGTTTATGGAAGACCCTGGAATCCCACCCTGCCCCAGCCACTGCCTGACCCCTGGGCACCTGGAGTAAGTCGGCCCGGTTCAGGGCACTGGCCGCCACCTTCAGGAGGACTTCACCCTCTGCTGGGCTGGGCTTGGCCACCTCCTTCAGGTAAAGGTTTTCTGGTCCTCCCGGCTTGTCGAAGTGCACCGCTAGCATGTTCTCTGAGGACACTGTAGAAGCAAGAAACGGAGCCCGAGGCCCTTTGCGGAGCGCAGCGCCCCCTGCCGGCCAGCGGCTTCCCCTTCGGTCTCCACGAGGTCTGACCCTCGCTGAGGACGCAAGTTAGGAGCGGGGGAAGTGGGGACACCGTCCCGGAGCGTGAGGCAAGCTGCGCTGCCTCTGAGCTAGAACGCCCCCCCCCCCCCCCCCCGCCCACCCCCCCCCCCCCCCCCCCCCCCCGCTCCACGGGCCCGGGTGTGAGTTTCTGGAGACTTACTGGGGCCCGGCTCTCCGCTGCTCCCCGCGGCGCGGCACAGCGCGGTCCTGCGCTCCCCGCCGTCGGGTCCCTGCGGGAGAACTTCGGGACCCAGCACGGCCTCGGCGGCGAGCGCGAAGCACTGTGGGCAGTACCGGGGGTGGGACTGACCCGAGCCTACCCTCCTCTTCCTTCGGCTCTTTCCCCATTGAAGATGCAAAGTTAGTGACAGCGAATCAAGTTCTGTTCGTTCTTTTTTTTTTTTTTCTTTTTTTTTTTAAGCCTGTGAAACTAATCTTTCTTCCTGTTGGCAGATGGTCCAGCCCTCGCTGCGAGAAGAAAGAACTTCCTCTCTCTCGGGAACTGGACTCGGACTCTGGGCCGGCGATCGGTCACTTTTCCAGCCAGGCCAGGCCTTTAGCTCCTGATGTCGTAAGGCTAGTATCCTAAGTATGGGTCGGCAAGCAGGGTGCTGTTGCGAGGAAAGAGAGGAGGAGTTGGGGGAAGGGGGAAGGTGAACGCTGCCTGGAATCCTTACCTCTCCTGCTCTTCCTCCCGGAGGAGGGAGCGGTGCCTGGAAGCTGCTGCCCAGTGAGGAAGTTGGACTGGTTAAGGCTGTATGAATAGGCTACAGCAGGGTTTCTCAGGTTTGGCACTGTTGACACTTTGGGATTAAAAAATTTTTTTTTTAATTTTTAAAGATTTTTATTTATTTACTGGAGAGAGAGCATGTGCAGAGGGAGGGGCAGCGACAGGGAGCTGCAGACTCCCCGCTGAGCAGGGAGCTCAAGATGTGGAGCGGATGTGGAGCTCGATCCCAGGACCCTGAGATCATGACCTGAGCGGAAGGCATATGCTTAACCCACTGAGCCACCCAGACGCCCCACTATCGACACTTGGGACTAGATAATTCTTAATTCTGAAAGACTGTCGTGTGCACTGTGCAGTGTTTAATAGCATTCCTGCTCTCCACCCACTAATAGCACTAGCGCCCCATCCAGTCCGGACGAAAAAATGCATCCAGGCATGGGGGGGGGGGGAGCGCAAAATTGTCCCCAGTTAAGAAGCAGTGGGTCCACACAAATGTGTGCTTATATAAAACAAGTAACTTTTTTTTTTAAAGTGTCTTCTAATTTACCACCTCTTCACATGTATTCTCATTTGGTCTTCATAAAGCTCAGCTGAAAAGCAGCTGAGATGTAGAAAGATTAATTTGATTTCAAGGGGCACATGGCTAGTGAGTGCCAAGCCAGGAATCCAATTCACATGTCCTGGTGATGAGGGAGCAGAAGGCTGGCTGAGGACAAAGCACAAGCTGACACCCTGAAACCACCACTCCTGGGTGGGATCTGCGTGGCATTCCTCCAGGAAACTTCCAACTATTTGTTTTTTTTTTAAAGATTTTATTTCTTTATTTAACAGAGAGGGAGAGTACAAGTAGGGAGAGCAGCAGGCAGAGGGGTTGGAAGAAGTAGGCTCTCCACTGAGCCCGGAGCCAGATGTGGGACTCGATCCCAGGACCCTAGGACCACGTCCCGAGCTGAAGTCAGCCATATAATGAACTGAGCCACCCAGGCGCCCCAACTTCCAACTATCTTAATGTCATTGCCTTGCCAGAGGGTAAAACAACCTTAACTTGACAATGGCAAGGCCTCCAGTGGCTTGTAGGTCCTCTTAATATGAAAGTTCTTTTTGAAAACCTCTTTTTTCCTTCCCTCCCCCGACTCCCAAGTATATAATCAGCCACCCCTCACAACCCTGGGAACAGCAGCTCTTTCTGCCCATGGGCCTGTCCCCCTGCTTTAATAAAACCACCATTTTGCACAAAAGGTGTCTCAACAATTCTTTCTTGGCTGTCAGCTCTGGACCCCACACTGATGTGGGAAACAAAGGCAGAAGAAAAAGGATTACATTTCCCTACTTCCTATAGCCCATTGACAAGTCTTTGAAACAGGCAGAGTGACATTCCCCTAGGGACTCAACTGCCTCGATGTTAATACTTTGCTAAGGGCAAAAGACAATCCTAGCCCCCCCCCCCCACCCAATCCTGTAAGTCTACTTTAACATATAAAAATTCCTTTAGCAATTTCCTTTCTCTCAGGGCACCTGAATGGCTCAGTCAGTTAAGCATCTGCCTTTGGCTCAGGTCATCATCCCAGGGTCTTGGAATGGAGCCCTGCATCGAGCTCCCTGCTCAGCAGAGAAACTGCTTCTCCCTCTCCCTCCACCTGCTGCTCCCCTACTTGTACTCTGTCAAATAAATATTCCAAATAAAATTTCCATTTTCTCTAAACCCCCCAAAATACGTGTTGGCAACTACGCCCCCCCCATGCATATGGCCCACTGATACACATCTGAAGGGCTTCATGACTAAGGTTTTATTAGACAGTAATAAATGACCTTTTCCCAACAATAGTTAGCCCCCTCAAGGTCGTGGAAACCTTGCTTCCAAATTCTTTAGAGACTTAATGCTATCCCTAACCCCCTCCCAAGTTGAAAGTATACAATAGGCCACTCCTCCTGACCTGGGGTCTTTTCTTTCTGCCCTTTCTGCCCATGGGTTCTGTCCCGGTGCTTTAATAAAACCACCGTTTTGGGGGCACCTGGGTGGCTCAGTGGGTTAAAGCCTCTGCCTTCGGCTCAGGTCATGATCCCAGCGTCCTGGGATCGAGCCCCGCGTCAGGTTCTCTGCTCAGCAGGGAGCTTGCTTCCCTACCTCTCTCTCTCTGCCTGCCTCTCTGCCTACTTGTGATCTCTTTCTTTCAAATAAAAAAACAAAACAAAACAAAAAAACAACCCACCGTTTTGCACCAAAGATGTCAAGAATTCTTTCTTGGCTGTCGGCTTTGAACC
This sequence comes from Enhydra lutris kenyoni, assembly GCF_002288905.1. Classification (NCBI taxonomy): domain Eukaryota; kingdom Metazoa; phylum Chordata; class Mammalia; order Carnivora; family Mustelidae; genus Enhydra; species Enhydra lutris. The sequence continues at coordinate 4,338,428 of NW_019154119.1, read as the reverse complement.
AGGTGCCCACAAGTTGCTTTTCTTAAAGCATATCTTGCTGTAATTCCCTGTCAAGATCCAAATTTTGGAATTGGCCGGTAATTTTTGCAGTGGCAGTTTTTCACAGTCCCCCACATCTCTGGCCTCTAATGAGGCTCCCCAAAGGTATTTATTTAGCAGAACAAACAAGATCCTCTGCATTAGGAATGGGGCGGAGGTACTGTTCTGAGGTGTAGTTGCTGCTGCTATAAGTTAAATGGGGCTGGAGGCCTAGAATAATCTCTTCCAGATGTCCAGCGGGGTCCTAGCCCCTTCAGAAGCTTTTGCACAGTGCTGCTGTGTCACCTTGAGGCAAAGCTTCTCTGGTGACCAAGCCAGCACTCTGGCAGCCCAGCAGCTCAGGGATGACTCGTGGTTCTGGAGGAGAGTAAGGGCTGGCACTTCTCCCTGGAGGAGCTGGGGCTGGGTTGTTCGTGGTAGCTTTCGTGCCTGCAGGGCTTTCTCTGGGTGATTTCTCCCCTCTCTCCATGGGCATTCCCCCCTGAGGTTGGTGGGGCAAATTCCAGGAGCAGGGACTTGGGAGAGCTCTGGGAGAGAGAAGGCTTGGAGCAGCCTGGCGGGGTCCTCTGCCCTATCTTGTGGGGACTGCTTCTTTGGCTACCTGCCCCTGCCACCCTCCTGGGCACCCATCCATGTGACTCAATGTCCAGGGCACTTCTTGCCCTGGGCAGTAGTCTTCACACTTTATTCTCAAATAGACAAAACTTTTTCAAAAACTAGGCCTGTGCCCTCTTAAATTTTAAAGTTGGTATCTAGGGGCGCCATGGGTGGCTCAGTCAGTTAGGTGTCTGCCTTCAGCTCAGGTCATGATCCTGGGGTCCTGGGATTAAGCCCTGCATCCTGCTCTCTGCTCAGTGGGGAGCCTGCTTCTCTCTCACTTTCCCTCTCCCTCTGTGCTCTCTCTCTCTCTCTCAAAAAATAAACAAAAAATCTTAAAAAAGAATAAAGTTGAGGGGCGCCTGGGTGGCTTAGGGACTTAAGCCTCTACCTTCAGCTCAGGTCATGATCTCAGGGTGCCCCCCACCCTGTCCCTGCATCGGGCTCTCTGCTCAGCAGGGAGCCTGCTTCCTGGTCTCTCTCTGCCTGCTGCTCTGCCTTTTTTTTTTTTTTAAAGGTTTTATTTATTCATTTGACATAGAGATATCGAGAGAGAGGGAGAGGGAGAGCGCGCGAGTGAGCATGAGCGCGCACATACAAGGAGGGGGAGTGGTGGCTGGCAGAGAGAGAGGGAGAAGCAGGCTCTCCACTGAGCAAGGAGCCCGATGTGGGGCTCTATTCCAGGACCCCAGGATCATGACCCACACTGAAGGCAGACACTTAACCAACTGAGCCATCCAGGCGCCCCCTCAGAGCAGTCTGATATTTATAATCATCCGGTAAAAAAGTGCAAAACAGTTCTTTAATAGTTGGAAGTTTTAAAATGTAATCTTTCTTCTAGTACTCCTATTTTCATTCTACTTTTCTCATAGAATTATATATTGCTATATTTTATACTTTATTGATCATTCTTATCTGGAACAAAAATGTGTACTGTAATTTAAAAAGTGATTTTCTGTGACCACGGGGCTCTAAGTGTTCAACTTCTTCTGGATTTATTATCATTACAATATTCTTAGTCCACAAGTGATCAAAACATTATTTTGAATTTTTATATTTTAAGTATTATTTGAAATATTAATAATTATTGAACATGGAAAGTAAAATTTTATTGGAAAGATAGCTCTTAATGACCATTGGTGGGGTTGAATTTTTCCAAGTAATTATGTCTGTGGTGAATATTCCTCATTGCTAGAATGAGACTGGGATCAACATTAATTCTCTTCCTATTTTTCATTTTTATAGACAAGCTCTGAGGAATGTAATTTGCATAAATTAGATGGGAAAGAGAGATTTCATTATAGGAATGTCAGCCAATTCTCTGAATACCTCTGAGTTATATGATTAAAAACTATATAATGATCTATCATTGAAAATTATTTTCAGTGATCTATGAGCTGGCAACTTAATTAGGTCTTTCTTCAATTTTGTTGAAAGCAAAGACGTGAAAACCACTCAACCTGTTAAGGATTTGTTATACAGCCATAAGTGTCATTCGGGGTCTTGGCATCGGGGGTCATACTAACAAAACTTTGTGAAGATTTATCAAATGATTATCAATTATAGCTGCTGTTTTTTCACTTAGAGACACTTGTTTAAATTGATATACTCACAAAGGATTCAGAAAGTAAAAATGTTAATTTCAATACAGTTTTGCTAAGACAATTTTTATTTTTTAATTTTTTTCCAACTACATTAATTTAATTTTTTCAGTGTTCCAAGATTCATTGTTTATGCACCACACCCAGTGCTCCGTGCAATATGTGCCTTCCTTGATATCCACCACCAGGCTCACTCATCCCTCTACCCCCTTCCCCTCCAAAACCCTCAGTTTGTTTCTCAGAGGCTAAGATAATTTTTAAAAATCAAGTCCTTCTACCTCATCATATACTTCAAATATATTTTCATTAACATCTGGGAGCTGCAGATTAATTATAAAAAACCTCTGTGATGTTCTTATTGGCAAAGCCAGTCCTCTTGTTAAATAACCAGCCAAATAAAATTACTTCCTATCAGAGAAGGTTTCTCATGTCTCAAGCCAAGTAATCATTGTTAATACATGTCCTATGACAATCATCTTGCTTCTGAATTTTAAGAAAATAGATAGGTAAGACATAGAACCTTCCTAAGACAAATGAAGAACAGATTTTCATTGTGTCTCACTAATGCTTTTTTTTACTTTATTCTCATGGATCTCTCCCTCACATATGATGTGATTTTTTTTTAAAGATTTTTTTTTAAGATTTTATTTATTTTATTTGACAGACAGAGATCACAAGTAGGCAGAGAGGCAGGCAGAGAGATAGAGGAAGAAGCAGTCTCGCCGCTGAGCAGAGAGCCCGATGTGGGGCTCGATCCCAGGACCCTGGGATCATGACCTGAGCTGAAGGCAGAGGCTTTAACCCACTGAGCCACCCAGGCGCCCCATGGTGTGATTTTTGACAACAGAGGATGGATTTTAAGACATTAAAAAATATTTAGAATTTTCCTTCCCCTCACACACTGCAGGTTTTGCAGTCCAGGCCAAGCATCACAGTAAGATTGGGGCTGGATGAGAGTACCCCTTTCTTTTCTATCCTGGGGGAAGGGAGCTTGGGGAGGGCAGGTGGGAAGCTAGAGCTGAGAGACTCCTCAGTCATGGCAAGTACATATGGAAATTGAGGATCTGGGAAAAAAATTAATCACTTAAACCCATTTGCACCTGTGTGCCCATTCTAAAGTGTTTGTGGATCACCAGGACACAAATCTCCCTCATTTGGAGATCCCCACTGTTTCAGAAGATCATCTAGTCCCTGGGAACCTCTCCAAGTACTCTGGCTACCACCAAAGGGTCACTTTCGTGGGTCTCTCTGAAGATCTGGACCTAGTTGGAACTTTGTGATGAGAATTTCAGAACGTAACTGGACAGATCTGCATAGAAGGTCTCTAGACAGTGAGACACTTGCCTTGAGGAGGTTTACAAAAAGGGCCCCAGGAGGATCCCAGCAGTGCAGTGGGCATGTGTCCAGGAAGAGCTGGTGAGCAGGCAAGAGGCTTCATGATTGCCTCTAGCACTTCAGACATTACCTAGAGTCAGACCTTCTGCTTTGCAGGCTCAAAACCCCAGCTTGACAGCATGTGGAGAGTTGAGTATATAATCCACATGATGTCAATGTGCTGATTTACAAGGAGAAACCATTGAGGAATATCTCAATGAGATATTCCATCAGTGAGGACTGATGCCAAAATCTATAGGCAGGTCTACATGGAGAGCCCCAGATAGCATGTGTTTGGAATTCAGAAAATTGTACTTTGCTGCTTGATCATGTCAAGAACTGCAAGAGGTCTAAGACTTGATGCCAGGGGTGTAAGCTGTTCTCTCCTCAGGAGTACCTGAGAGTGTACCAACCAGGTTGGTCTGGAGTTGCCGTTAGGGGAAAGGAAGATGCATCATGCCCAGAAATGATCAGGGTGGAATCCTGAATTTTCAAAATAGGTTCTATAGCTCCCTACCCTTATTGTCCTGGTCACCCAGTAAGTGACCAAGAGGAGATGAACCCTTTCTGGAGAAGGTCGCATTCATTAATCATAATAAGTTGTGAGGACTAGGAGGAAGTGAAGAAGATGGAGTAAAAAATCTTTTTGAGTTGATTCTTTAAAAATTCTTTTGAGTTGACTTTTGAAAGGCCTTCCCCATGTTCAACAAAATCAGATGCCTGTAGGTGGTGGGGAGCATGGAACGTCCGTTAAATACCTTGACTTGTGGCCCAAAGTGTGGCTTTTGTGTTGCTCTTCTCCCCAAGTCCTACAGGGGTGGTGTGGACCAGATGGATGTCACATATGTAGTGAGTGGCATTACAGCTCTGAGTTCAGGGAACTTACCTCTTTTATAGTAAGCAGTAAGAAACTTTGCTCTTTGTTCTGAAGGGAGGCATTACCTCCTTGTTCAAGGTTTCTTCCTGCAAAATCACCCCGAGAAAGGGCCTGGATGAAGAGTTGTTAGAGTCTTGCATTCTTGGCATACCCAGCAAGATGTGTGGGAGCACAAGACCCTCAGGGAGGAGTCTCTCAACAGATATGCCCTGGGCAGATAGCAGGTTTCTCATACTCATGTCAATGACCAACACTTAAACAAACCAAGTATAGCTTATCAAAGAATTCCAATTAAAAAAGAAGATCTCTTGAAATAAGAAAAATTGCTCCCTTAACTCATTCTTCCTCTTTAGTATCTTCTTCCTAGTGTTTTCAACCACAAAAGAAGGCATGATTTTTTTTCTTTAGGATCTATTTCTTAAAATAATGACAGCTGTCTTTCATAGTCCTCTGATGACTTAATTTCCTTTTCTTCTTAGATATTCTCCTGAAAAGGAAAAGAACATGGTTGTTACTTGTGAGCAACAAATTATCACCACAAAGTGTTTCATTATATTTATTCCACAGACATTGGAAGTGACTACCATGTGCTAGATTCTGGAGATACAAGAATGACTGAATAGTTAAGACTCACTCCCTGCTCTCAAACATACATATATCTCCTAGAATCTTTCATAATAAAACATTTTTAAATAGCCATAATTCTCTGTTTCTTAAATTTTCTGTAATTATCATGTAGAATTTTTTGACAGAAACACAATTATGAGAAAAACAAGTGAAGGAAACAGAAGTAACGAGACAAGTAACTGGCTCCTGAGTAGGTTTCAGCCTCAACCATCCCTCATGACAATCCAGCCACTTCCAAGATCAGCCCAGCCCTTCCGGAGCAGTGGGATTTTAGTAGCATGATTCCAGCTATCTCCTTCTAACCAGTACACTCTTTGGAGCCTTTTGTGGTCCTAACAGGAGTCTCAACCTTTACTGCCAGCCACAGAATCAACTTTACAGTGGTCAGATAACTTCCCTGGTCTCCAAAGGAGACCTGGGGAATTAGCCCTGGGCCCAGGCTGAAAGGACAGATTCTAGCCTCTTGACAGCCTAATTGCCCATTTTCCTAGCCTCATTTTCTGAATACCTTTAATTAGATAATTAGCCCCACTCTATAGGTCTCCATTTTGTCTTCCTGCTCCAGCCCTAGTCTGTTGAAACTGAACCTCCCTCAAACTTTGGACACTTGCTCAGAAAAGGTCCTTGGTATTGCAATTGCCTGTTTCTCCCAGGTTGGAGTTCACTCCTTCTATTAGATGCTTCCAAAGTTGTGTCCTGTCCTATTCACTCTTAGAATACCTTATTGCCAGCTATGTAGCATGGTTTATGACATTCCATGTCAGGAAACTGTTAACAACTGGGAAGGTCTCTGCATACATACATTTATGTGTGTATTTTTTTCAGTGATGGTACTTCTCAGTTAATTTTTTAAGATTCATTTCTTTGGAGACTTCCCTGATTCTGCTAGGCAGAGGTCACTCATTTATTTGTTCATCAAACATGTATTAATTACCTACTCAACAGTAGACACTCTTAGGTACCAGAGACAGGAGATTAAAACACAATTCTTATCTTCTAGGGGCTCACAGTCCAGGTAAACAAACAACTCTAGTGGCTCTAACAATAAAAAAGAACTCTAGTAATAAGCGTATGCATAAAATAGGTAGCATAGTGGAGAGAAGCTGAAGATTTCACTTGCATCTTCAATGATGTTAAGCATTTGACAACTAAGGGCCCCTGGGTGGCTCAGTCGGTCAAGCATTTGCTTTTGGCTGGGGTTGTGATCTCAGGGTCCTGGGACTGAGTCCTACATCTCACTCTCTGCTTAGCGAGGAGTCTGCTTTTCCCTCTACCCTTCCCCCCTGCTCATGATTTCTCTCTCTCACATAAATAAATAAATCTTTAGAAAAAAAATGTGACAACTGGATGTGAAAGGGCAGGGACAGAAAGGGACACTACAGATAGGACAACATGTATAGAGGTATGGAAGGTAGAGACTCTATCTGTTTACAGCTTTGACTTTCTTGCTTTATTAGGATAGTATAGGACCCATAAGAGATCATCACTGAATATTTGTTGAAAGAATGGCTGCTTTCCTCACTAGTAGAAGTGGGGGCTTCTACTATCTCAAAGGAGTGTTCAAGCAACTCTAGCAATTTTTTTTTTTTTTAGGAATTTAAGTTTACATTAAAAAATCTAAAACATACTATGCAGCCATCAAAAGAAATGAAATCTTGCCATTTGCGACGACGTGGATGGAACTAGAGGGTATTATGCTTAGCGAAATAAGTCAATCGGAGAAAGACAACTATCATATGATCCCCCTGATATGAGGTAGTGGAGATGCAACGTGGGGGGTTTGGGGGGTAGGAAAAAGAATAAATGAAACAAGATGGGATCGGGAGAGAGACAAACCAAAAGAGACTCTTAATGTCACAAAACAAACAGGGTGGCCGGGGGGAGGGGTGTAGGAAGAGGGTGGTGGGGTTATGGACATTGGGGAGGGTATGTGCTATGGTGAGTGCTGTGAAGTGTGTAAACCTGGCGATTCACAGACCTGTACCCCTGGGGCTAATAATACATTATATGTTTATTAAAAAAAAAATTAAAAAAAATCTAAAACATAATTTATTGTCATTAAACTCAACTTTCATAGATACAATTTTCCAGTTAGTCGTACATTAGATCTTCATTCAAAGACATAAAGACATGGAGGGGGAATGCAGTAGACCTCAACTAGGTAGCTGCAGGGCTCAGTAATTTCTTTTCCTGGAAAGGGCCCTTTACATAGAGTGACCCCCAGAGGCTAAATTTCTGGTTTTACTTTTTTTTTTTTTTTTTTAAACCCTGCTGCCTTACTCACCCTTAGCCCCCCAACAGCTAATAGATGGTGGGGGAGTGTGGAATGACTGATATAGGGGGAAACCATATGACCCAAGACTTGTCAAATCAGGGTCTTAAAAGAAATTAAGAGGCACGATGTGAGGCTTGGCCATGAGACCAGCCAGGAAAGAAGGCTTTGCTATGGGACGGAACAAAACTGACCCTCTTAGAAACAGAGACTAGAGAAGCATTCTAGCAGTATTCCTGTCCCTGGAGTCCATTTTCACTGTGGCTCAGTTCCACTCCATTGTTCCAGTGAATCTGTAAGTAACCCAGTATCCTTCCAATAAATCCCTCCCTTCTACCCTGCGTGGTTTGTATTGGCTCTCAGTGACTGGCAGTCAGATCTTTGTCAGAGGGAACAAAGACAGGCATGGGGAGACAAACTTACCCAGCTTCTCTGTGGCTTCCACACAGACACTAGGATACATGCCTTCAGTGTAAGTTGCCACCAGAAGATATAGATGGGTCTTCACAACAACCACACCCGTGTTTTCCTGGATAAGAGTAAAACAGAATGCCCTTCTTTCAGTTCTAGTCACAGGACTAGCAATTACATTCCAGTCACATTTTGTGCCATTTTTTTACTTCCATGCACTCATATCTGGTTTTGGACTCTTCACTTTTTTTCCCACTAATTTAGTTGTCTTTGCTCAAAAAATTTCAGACTTGTAATAACAGCATGTGTATTTTGAAAAAGTTCCACTGACTGGAATATACCCCATCCCAGTGAGAACAACTGATATAACAGGGGCGCCTGGGTGGCACGTCTGCCTTCAGCTCAGGTCATGATCCCAGAGTGCTGGGATCAAGCCCTGTGTCAGGCTCCCTGCTCAGTGGGAGTCCCCCGGGAGTCTGCTTTTCCTTCTCCCTGCTCACGCTCTCTGGCTATCTGTGTCTCTCTCTGTCAAATAAATAAATCTTTTTTTTTTTTTTTTTTTTTTAGATTTCATTTATTTATTTGACAGAGAGATAGGGAAAGAGCACAAGTAGGCAGAATGGCAGGCAAAGGGAGAGGGAGAAGCCCGCTCTCTGCCGATCAGGGAGCCCGACAGGGGCCTCAATCCCAGGACCCTGGAATCAAGACCCAAGCAGAAGGCAGACACTCAACCTACTGAGCCACCCAGGTGCCCCAATAAAATATTTTTTAAAAATGAGAAAGTAATAGATTTTGGAATTGGACATGTCTGGGCTTGAATCCCAGCACGTGCATTTCCTGCAGCATGACTAAAGAAGACTTACTTAACCTTGCGAATTCTCTGTTTACTTGTTCCAGTAAAACGAGGCTACTTTAGAATGCAGATGAAGTGTGCTTAACCCACAAGATAGGCCATCCAGTAAATGTGAATTTTATCTTCTTATTTCCCTATAGGCAATAGAGCTAGGAGAGGTTTTAAGCATAAGAATGTTTTTTTTCTTTCTTTCTTTCTTTCTTTTTCTTTCTTTCTTTCTTTCTTTTTTAAAAGGAGCATGTAGCGTATAGAGTAGTGAAAAGAGATACTTCAGGCAAGTTTCTGTTGATAGATTTTGGAATGAATGTTTCTCAAGTAGGCTCCCTGTTCCTACTTTATTTTACGCATGTCTACCTAAATACTAGACTGCTGTCTCAGACATTGTCACTGCAGTGATGGGGTTAGGTTGTTTTATAAATGGGATCAGGGGACACAGCAGATTGGAATCAAATTCTTTTCTCAAGGTTTTTTACCTAGCTGTCTTCAAATTGTGAACACTCACATTCTTAGCATAAAGTGAATAGTCATCAGCCCGGATACATTTGTAGTCCTTTTCCTTGAAATACAATCCTTCTCTTCTAGTTTGCAAAGGGTTCTTGGCGAATCCATTCACAAGTGTTCGAACGTCATGAGGCATTATCTGCAGAAGTTAAATAGAGTATGAGTGGGCAAACTATGGCAAGCTGGCCAAATTTGGCCCACTGTCTGTTTTTGTAGGCCTGCAAACTAAGAATAGTTTTTACCTTTTTAAGTCATTGGAAAAAAGCAATAGAATAATATTTTGTGATATGTAAAAGTTGCATGAAATTCAAATGTCACTGTTCATAAATAAAGATTTGTTGGAACATGGTCACACCCATTCTTTTATGTATGCCTGTTTTCCCACTCAAACTGCATAGTGGTTGTGTAGTTGTGACTCAGGCCACATGGCCCAGAAATCTAAAATGTTTACTATGGCTCTTTACAGAAAAACTTTTGATAAAATGCTTATGCCTGGGGTGCCTGGGTGGCTCAGTTGGTTAATTAAGCGTCTGCGTTTCGGCTCAGGTCATGATCCCAGGGTCCTGGGTTGGAGCCTGCTTCTCCCTCTCCCACTTCCCCTTGCTTGTGTTCCCTCCCTGTGTCTCTTTCTGTCAAATAAATAAATAAATAAATAAACAAATAAGTAAATATATATATATATATATATATATATCCTTAAAAAAAAAAAAAGCTTATGCCCAAACTTGCTTTTCCTTACACTAAATCCTGGTGATGCTACACACAAGCTTCGTTCTTGGAGCTTGATGAGCGCTGCACTGTCAACATGCTTTGTTCCCAGAAGGGTATCCAACAGTAAGTTCTGCAGATGGCTCATGCTCCCTCCGCTCTGAAAAGGGGAACTACAGTTGAAACGACTCACTGGCTAGCTTTGGAAAGGCCTGCGAATACAAGTCTCCTTAGACACTTTGGACAGTTTTCAGCGCGTGCACTTTGGAAGTGGTGAAAATGGTGGTCCATCATGTAATAGCCACCAATATTCAAAGAGGAAAATAGAATCCTAGAAAATCGCAATTCATACAGCAGGTTATTGAGTTTGGAAAAATCACTGCTCACAATTTTCTAGTTATACCAACGGTTTGCTCCAGAGTTACCCGAGATTATAAACCCAAACCCAAACACCTGTGGGATCTAAGTTAACAAGGGTCAGTGAGATCAGCGGGTCCTTACCCCTGACCAGCATCCCCGCGAACTATGGGCACTGAACCAGAGGATTTAACGCGTTTAAAGCGGCCTTTTCCGCATTTGGGCCTTCTTCATAAGGACAACCTCCACAAATACTAGTCCTTACGGGATACTTAAGCCTTAAGTGCCCTTTCCGGCCACTCCCTGCGCAGTGGTTTAGGCCACGGGGCCGAAGGTGGGGGTGGGGGGGGGGTCCCTGAAGAAGGACTGGAGGCGAGGGAGGGGGTGTTTAACGTCCAGTTGTGTTGGCTGGGAAGACGCACAGAGTGCTTAGGGGACGGCGATGGTCCAAGCGTGAGCAGAACGCAAAACGGCTCTCGGAAAGGAGCGGAGCGGCGGCCCGTCAACGGGCGCGGGGGAAGGCGGGACGGAAAGGCGACGTGCCTAGCTATTGGCTGCAATATCTGCCCGTCACCGAGAAGCGCTTCGGTGTGGTTCGCTACCTCCGACCCGCCCACCAGCGCCCCAACCCGGGTACCCAGTTATTTCTCCGCGGGGCTGGGCTCGGGAGCGCAGTTGCTCTGTGCTCGGGGTCACAGTGGTGGCTGGTGGGGTTCTAGCTTGTCGTCTGTGGCGGCGCAGGGGTTGCGGGGGGCTACGTCAAGTAAACACTGGACTCGAACGTTCTGTCATTCCGAGGCGACGGGCCCAAGCTGACGGGCCCGCAGGCCCTGGGGGCGCATTCTCCTGTCGCAGTCGACCACTGCGGGGCCGTGGGCCTTGGGGCAGGACCCCTCGCGTGCTTGGGAAGGGAGCTGAGGTACCTGGGTGGTCTGCAGCTTTCCTGCCAGGCCGGGCGGAGCAGGCACTAATCTTGTTGACGGGATGGGAGGAAAGGGACGGGGTGGTGGGTCCTGTAGGTCTACAACGGGCGCAAGCCCTAATGACATCCCCCTCAGGTGACGATCGGCGGGCGGGGGGTGGTGGTGGTGGTGGTGTGTGTGTGTGGGGGGGTGCTTTGGGCGTCCTAGAACTTGAGGACACAAATTTTTGTGAAAGCCCCTCCCTCTCTACTAAGCCCCTCGCGTGGGCCTCAGTAGCCAGAAAGTTGCAACTCCCTGGGTTCGCGGTCCTGAGTCAGGAAAACTGCAGTGCGACCCCTAGAGGCCTGTCTGGTAATTGCCACGCCGGCTGGAACGGGCTGTGTGGTAGAAGGACTTGGAAAGAGCCTGGAATTCCGGGGTTGCTGGCGTCAGTCCAGTGAGAACCTCCCCTGCTTAAAAGACGGTGGTTCTGAAGACCTAATAAAAAACGATGGTGAAGGCCTCTTACTAGGGAAAGTGTGGGTGGCTACTAATTCAGAATCTGTTCCACACCCTTCGTGGTCGCGAGGATTGTTAATTAAGCAAAAGAGAAAGCAGGACTGTGAATTCTCATTACTAAATAAGCTCAATTTTTTTAGTTTCCCTAGGGGCTCTATTTTTTGTGACCACAATGAGAAATTTAGACAGTGATGATCAGTTAACTGACAAGCTTCACAAGCCCAAGAGATCGAAAGAATGGTTTGAACCACAGCCACTTTCTTTTATGGAGGTAACGGTAGTATGGCATTTTGAAGTTTGTATTTGGGTAGTTGTACTGAGATGTGGCTTGTGCTTAATATTTTTTCCTATGTTTTATATTTAATTTCTGCTCTTTATTATTCCATTCGTTCTACTAACTTTTGTTTGCTATTCATTTACTTGCTTTTTAAGGTGGAATCATAGGCAAATGATTACGTTTTCCATATAGCAGTTATAAAATTTGTCCTGAAGCACTTTTAACACTTTGCGTTTTTAAAAACTATTGTAATTTTTTTCTAAACCACTTCATTAAGTTATAACTGATATGCAGTAAGCTGCATATATTTGAAGTGTACAGTTTGATAAATTTTGATGTGTTCCCACATGTGAAACTATCACCACAATCAAGAGAATGAACATATTCAGTGTTCCCGAAGTTTCCTTCTACTGTGTCCCTTTTGTTATCCTTCCCTCCGTGCCAACCCTCAAGGCAACCACTGATTTGCTTTCTGTCACTACATTTGTTTAGCATTTATAAAAATTTTATACAGATGTAATCTTAAACAGCATGTATTCCCTTTATCTGGTTTCTTTCACGCACCATAATTATTTTGCAATTCATTCATGTTGTGGCATGTATCAGTACTTCATTCCCTTTTTTTTTATTTTTTGGTTGAGTGCTGTGTATCCTAGTTTGTCCATCCTGCTGATGGAAATTTGGGTCATTTGCATTTTTTGGCTATTACAAATAAAGCTGTTAGGAATACTCATGTACATGAATTTACATGGACATATGCTTTCGTTTCTCCTGGGTATCTAGTTGTGGGATGACTGGGTCATGTAATAAGTGAATTTAACTTTTTAAAAAAATATTTTATTTATTTATTCGACCCAGAGAGAGAGATGGTAAGAGAGGGAATATAAGCAGGGGTAGTGGAAGATGGAGAAGGAGGATTCCCACTGAGCAGGGAGCTGGATATGGGGCTCAATCCCAGGACCCTGGAATCACGATGTGAGCTGAAGGCAGACATCTAATAGACTGAGCCACCCAGGTGCCCCAAATTTAACTTTTTTATGAAACTGCCAGACTGTTTTCCAAAGGAGTTTGCCTTGTACATACATAGTTCAAGAATCTGCCAGGGATTTGGTTAGTTAATTTGTAAAATTGGTGGCATCTCCTCTACAGCTTTCTTGTTTCAGGTATTTCACCTTTGACTTTCCAGCTCCTATGATTGCTCTGAACTCTGTCTTCTAATTCTTTTTTTTTTTCTTCTTCTTTTTTAAAGTCTATCTTTTTTTAGTAATCTCTGCACTCAACATGGGGCTCAAATTCACAACCCTGAGATCAAGAGTTGCATGCTCCTCTGACTGACCAGCCAGGTCCCCCTGTCTTCTAATTCTTGAATTCTGTAAAACTTCTTGTTTCTGAGTTTGAGATCTCACCTTTAGCTCTGATGGAGGCCTGCTCTTAGACAAAAGTCCATAAAAACTTAAAACTTCTACCAATGTTACGGTCTTTTTCTGAGAGTTGATTACATTCTTGTTTCTCTCTGCTTTTGGTCAGTCTCCAGCATCTTCAGATTGTTTTTTATATTTTTGTCTAGAATATTAATTCAGTACCCATATTGGTTTTGAGAACAACAGATTTGCCAGGAATAGCAACTCTATGAGACAGAAAGAGCAAAGAAAATGAATCTGGGGTGTTTTTTTTTTAATTAAAAAGATTTTTTTTTAATTTTAATTTTTTTAAAAACAATTTGATTCATTTGAGAGAGAGAGAGACAGACAGACAGACAGAGCACAAACCAGGGGAGAGACAGAGGAAGAGGGAGAAGCAGACTCCCTGCCCAGCCTGGAGCCCAAAGTGGGGCTTAATCCCAGGACCTGCAGATCACAGCCCAAGACCAAGGCAGACACCCAACCACCTGAGCCACCCAGGCACCCCTTTTATGAATTTTTAAAAATCATTAAAAAATTTTTTTTTTTACTTTAAAGATTCCATTCATTCACTTGACAGAGAGAGAGACAGCAAGAGAGGGAACACAAGCAGAGGGAGAGGGAGAAGCAGGCTTCCCACCAAGCAGGGAGCCTGATGTGGAGCTCGATCCCAGAACCCTGGGATCATGACCTGAGCCAAAGGCAGACACTTAATGACTGAGCCACCCAGGCACCCCTAAATCATTTTTTAAAAAGATTTTATCCATTTATTTGACAGCAAGAGAGAGCAAGCACTGGTAGAGGGAATGGCAGGCAGAAAGAGAGGGAGAAGCAGATGTGGGGAGCCTGATGTGAGGACTCTATTTCATAACCCCCGGGACCATGACCTGAGCCAAAGGCAGTCACTCAACCAACTGAGCCACCCACGCACCCCTTTACTTGAGTTTAAATTCTGACTCAGTGCAGGATTTTCTGGGCTTCTAGTTCTTGGCTAACTCCCATGACTCTTAATTTCCTGGGTGTTAACCATCCTTGGGAAGGTTAGTTCTTGGGTTTTGAGATTTTACTCATCTGTTCTGAAAACAAGAGTAGTGGAATTGAAGACTGCTACTTCCAATGATTGATAATTTGAGAATTTTTTGTTTTTGTATAATTGTCAGAAGATTTCAAAGGCCCATCCCAAATGTCTCTCACTCTAGGAAATTAAAAAAAATTAATCATATTTACATTGTGGTAAAAGATATATAGCATCAAAGTTTGCTATTGTGACCATTTTTTAAAAAAGATTTTATTTATTTATTTGACAGAGATCACAAGTAGGCAGAGAGGCAGGCAGAGAGAGAGGGAGAAGCAGGCTCCCTGCTGAGCAGAGAGCCTGATGCGGGGCTCGATTCCAGGACCCTGGGATCATGACCTGAGCCGAAGGCAGAGGCTTAACCCACTGAGCCACCCAGGCGCCCCTATTTTTGACCATTTTTAAATGTACAATTTCAGTGACATGTTTACAGCCTCTTGTATTTTCTGGTGGGTGTTCATGGAAGATTTGTTATGCAAGTGGAAAAAATTAATGTTATGAACTATTTCGTGAAGACTGTTGCTTTAAAATCTGAAAATGTGGAATGCCTGGGTGGCTCAGTTGGTTAAGTGTCTGACTCTTGATTTTAGGTCGTGATCACAGGATTGTGAGATAGAGCTCTGCTTTGGACTTTATGCTCTGCAAGGATTCTGCTTGGGATTTGCTAAACCGCCCCACCCCCAACATGCTTATGTGCACTCTCTCACAAATAAATAAATCTTCAAAAAAACCCTGAAAATACAACTTGTATATAAATAAATCTATTAATATTTGAAGCTGTAATGACTAAATAAAGTAGAATTCAGTAATGACTGAATGAATTCAAATAGAGGCCTAATTCTATTTTAACTTTTTTTTTTTTCAAACATTTTATTTATTTATTTGACAGACAGAGATCACAAGTCAGCAGAGAGGCAGGCAGAGAGAGAGAGAAGGAAGCAGGCTCCCCGCTGAGCAGAGAGCCCGATGCGGGGCTCCATCCCAGGACCCTGGGATCATGACCTGAGCCAAAGGCAGTGGCTTTAACCCACTGAGCCACCCAGGCGCCCCTCTATTTTAATTTATAAAGGTAAAAGCATTTTATGAAATGTGAAAAAAAGATGGGTTCTACTTATCATGCAACTCTGGGCAAGTCATTTTGACCATGCTGGAACTCAAAATGTCTGTAATCTGAGTTATTTTTTGCCCCTGAATGAGCTAAAGCAAATAACGGAAAGATTCAAACACCCTTTAAGAAGTACCTGATGAAGGCTCCTGGCTTGGTAGGGAGTCTGCTTCTCCCTCTGACCCTCGCCCCTCTCGTGCTTTCTGTCTCTCACACATAAATAAATAAAAAGTCTTACAGGAAAAAAAAAGTACTTGATGATCTGATTTGAAGTAGAAAAATTGTATTTACAGGGAACTTTCCAGGGATATGTCTGTCACATAAAAGTAAGTCCAGATAGTATTAATAATATGATTTAAATTTTTTTTTTTTTTTTAGAATGGGGTGGGGAGGGGCAGAGGAAGATGAAGAAAAAAACTGAACGTGACTCCACACAGAGTGCAGAGCCTGACATGGAGCTCAGTCTCAGGACTCTGAGATCATGACCTGAGCCAAAACTGAGTCGGATGCTTAACTGACTGCGCCACCCAGGTACCCCAATAATTTTATTTTTAAGATTGGATTTTCAAAATTTCATTTTGTCATTTTAGGCATTAGCTAAAGAAGATACTGATGCAGCTATTCAATCAATATTATATAGAGAAAATTATGTGATTAAGGTAAGAATTGGCTACGGAATGTGTCACAATTAAAAATTAAATTTTGTTTATCCATTTTAGATGTAGTACATCATCATTATACAAATTTTAAAAAATAGAGAAAATAGAATTGAAAACACTCCTTAGCCCCTAGGATTAACCTTAAGCGATCTCTGAGATTGTTTTAATCGACTTCTCTTTTTATACTTTGTGGGGATTCTGTAAGAGTTTTCCCCAGCTTGTGCTTTCATCTAGTGGGACTTCTGTGGAGTCAGTGTGTATTAAGAGCTTTAAGAGCTGTTACTGGAACGCACTGACCAATAATTACTCAGGGATGCATAGGTAGGAAGGAGGCTTTAACTGTAAGAGGATGGGCTTAATTATAAGACAAGATGAACGTGCATGTAGAGTAAACACTGGAGTGGGTAACCTGTAAAGAAAAATTTTCTTTGGAATTGTTTAAAAAGGAAAGGAGCTATTCATTAAGAATGATTGAAAACTGCTATGACCTGAAGCTGGGGGGCGGGTAGAGCCTAGAGAAGCTCTTAGGGTTCCTGGTTGGTTGGTTGGTTGGTTGGTTGGTTGATTTTGAATTTCATGTTGTTGATTGTAGCAATCACATGATTTCATTTCCTAGGGGAGAGGTAGATACGTTTTGGATACGAAGTTTTAGTTTATAGCCTAAATCAGTCATTTTCTCTGCGGGCTGCTTGCCGTTTCGGCCAGGTTGTGCTGTGCTCCTGCTTCTTCACTCTTGTCTTTTTTTTTTTTTTCCTTCCATTGTATATGCCTCTTCCACATTCTCTCATCCCTCCTCTTCCTATACAACTCTTCATTCTTTAAGGCCCATCCCAAATGTCTCCCCCTCTAGGAATTAAAAAGAAAAATTTAGTCCTTTTTTCCCCATTGTGGTAAAATATATATAACATAACTTTGCTATCTTTAACCATTTCTTTTTAAAGGTACAGTTCAGTGACATTAATTACATTCACATGTTGTACAACCATTATCACTATTTCCAAATAGGTGGATGTCATGAAATCATCACCATTATCTATTTCTATTTCTAAAACTTTTTCATCATCCCAGCCAAAACTTCATACACATTAAGTAATGAATTCCCATCCCCTCTGCCCCAGAGGTCCCTCTAGTAACCTCTAATTTATTTTCTCTTTCTGAATTTGCTTATTCTAAATAATTTCAAATAAGTGGGATCCTACAATATTTGTCCTTGTGTGTCTGGCTTATTTCACTTAGCATATTGTCTTCAAGATTCATCCATTTTGAAGCATGTGTTAAAACTTCATTCCATCCTATGGCTGTCTAATAATCCATTTTGTGTATATACCACATTTTATTTATACATCCATCTGTAGATGGATTTTTTCCTTTTGGTTATTGTGAATAATGGTTCTATGAACATCGATGTGCAGGTATCTGAGTCTCTGTTTTTAGCATGTGTGTGTGTATATTTTGGTATATTGTCCCTCAATTGTTTTGTATATTTGTTTTGTAGTCTGTCTCTCTAGGGAGAGCAGGCATGTTGTCTAATCTGTCTGTGTATTATTCACTATTTCCATTATGGTATGTGTCACCCAGTAGAAGCCAAATAAATGATTGAATTAATGAATGACTTTGTGGGTTATTCTTAGGACTGTAATTGAGTTTAAAGTTTAGAACAACATAGCTTTAAGATAATTGTCTCTTCCATCACTGTTTATTAGGAACTAGATAAGTATTTACAACATCATGACTTCTTAAAGGCAAGGAGAAAAGAGATGTTACATAAAAGATGGGTTGACCATGTCGCACATCCTCTCCAGAAGAAAATTATAGAAAAAGTTGGTTCATATAAGAAGATTAAAAAAAGGAGACAAGATGAATTAGATGGTTTTTTAAAACATGTAAATAAAAAGGTACGAAGAGGTCATTTGATACTTGTTTCAGTTGGTTTAAAGCTATGATTATCTTTATAATCATCCAAACAGCCTGCCTCTTCTGACTCTATATTAATCTCTGTTATGGCGTATACTGTTCTTAAATCCAGGGTATGTGGAAAGGATGGAGGGAAGAGGGTTAGGTCTGGATTTAAATGTGTACATTAGAATCTGTATTTTTTGCTTTTTAAATGTAATTGTTAATTTTATATACCGATTAAATTTTGGCTCCAGGTTCAGGATATTTATATATAGTTCTAGAACTCCATTATTTACAAAACTGTAAAATATTTGTTTTGGCATTTCTAAGAGATCAAGATGTTTGACTAGGAAGCATTTAAAAGTAAATTTCCAAATCTGTTAGTGTTCCAACATTTGTTATTCTTGCAAATTTTAAGTGGATTCCTTCTGTCAGTATAATAGTTATTACTTGGTTACATTAAGTTTAATTTCAAATTTGGTCTTCCCTTCCCCTTTGTATTTGTCATTCATGCTGTTTTGAAGTAGAAGAATGCAACTGTGTGACTCTTGAGTTTTGTTAACATTCAAAATTAATCGTGCACCTCTTGTTATGTGTAGTTTTATTTCCTTTCTATAGGGAAATGTATTTATAGAACATTATGATCCCAAAGAATATGATCCTTTTTATATGAGCAAAGAGGACCTGAATTTTCTGAAGGTAGGATAGATTTCTTATTTTTGGTATTATGTGGTTGGTTATTCTGAGTAGCCCTAATATATAAGTAGTTATTTAGTGATTCCCTAAGAATGCAGTTACATCTTAAGAATAGTTTGCGAGGGGCGCCTGGGTGGCTCAATGGGTTAAGCCGCTGCCTTCGGCTCAGGTCATGATCTCAGGGTCCTGGGATCGAGCCCTGCATCGGGCTCTCTGCTTAGCAAGGAGCCTGCTTCCTCCTCTCTCTCTGCCTGCCTCTCTGCCTACTTGTGATCTCTGTCAAATAAATAAATAAAATCTTTAAAAAAAAAAAAAGAATAGTTTGCCATCTCCATATCTTAGAAAGGAATAAAAAAGCAAAGTCCAAAGTAAATTAAACCTCTGTAAAATTTGAAAATACTGTATAATAATTGGGTAATAGGTAATATTTTAAAATTTCATAGACTTTTAAAAATTTGTTAGAAATTTAATACCATTTTCATGATACATGAAAAAAAGGTTTTTTTTTGAGAGAGAGAGAATCTTTTTTTTTTTTTTAAAGATTTTATTTATTTATTTGACAGAGATCACAAGCAGGCAGAGAGAGAAGAGGAAGCAGGCTCCCTGCTGAGCAGAGAGCCCTATGCGGGGCTCGATCCCAGGACCCTAGGATCATGACCCGAGCCGAAGGCAGTGGCTTAACCCATTGAGCCACCCAGGCACCCCGAGAGAGAGAATCTTAATCAGGTTCCTTGCCCAGCATGGATGCAGGGTTCAATCTCTCAACCCTGAGATCATGACCTGAGTTGAAGTCAGGAGTTAGATGCTTAACCGATTGAGCCACCCAGGTGCCCCCCATCAAAATCTATTTTTAAATAAAGAATTAAAAAAACAGTCTAAGGGGCACTTGGGTGGCTCATTTGGTTAAGTGTCTGCCTTGGACTCAGGTCATGATCTCAGGGTCCTGCGATGGAGCCCTGTGTGGGACTCCCTTCTCAGTGGGGAGTCTGTGTCTCCCTCTGTCTCTGCCTCCTTCTCCCACTCATGTTCTGTCTCTCTCTCTCTCTTTCTTGTTCTCTCTCAAATAAATCAAACAAAATAAAATCTTAAAAAAAAACCCTCACGATTTCATTACACAGAATGAACTTATTAACATTTTTTGGTATATCCTTCTGGATAGCCAAGACTACTTTCTATATGTAGATTTATATACACATTTTTATTTTACAAATTGTTGTAACACACATTATGTTTTATAATCTGCATTTTTTTCCTCAATAGTTCTATGATTTGCTTCTTTCTTTGTCAATAAATGTAAATACATAATTTTAATCATCGCATAATATTCTGTTAATAACAGCTGGGGTGCCTGGGTGGCTCAGTCCGTTAGGCCTCTGACTCTTGATTTCTGCTCAGGTCATTCATGATCTCAGGGCATGAGATCGAGCCCTGAGTTGGGCTACGCAGTCAGTGGGGAGTCTGCTTGAGATTCTCTCTCTTCCCTCTCCCCACTCTCCCCATCTCAAATAATAAATCTTGGGGTGCCTGGGTGGCTCAGTGGGTTAAAGCCTCTGCCTTTGGCTCAGGTTGTGATCTCAGGGTCCTGGGATTGAGCCCCGCATCGGGCTCTCTGCTCAGTGGGGAGCCTTCTTCCCCCCCAACCCTCTGTTTGCCTCTCTGCCTACTTGTGATCTCTGTCTGTCAAATAAATAAATAAAAATCTTAAAAAAAATATTAACTTGCACTGAGGGCTTAACCAAATGTTAGGACTTTTTTTTTTTTTTTCATCTTCACTGCTGCCACGTGATGTAATTTGCAGATGAGGCAAGTGAGACACAAATTGGTTAAGTTACTTTTCCAGAGTCACACAGCTGTAAATAGCAAAGCGTAGATGTGTTTCTAGCTATATATGGTATCTTGCTATACCACCATTTTTTTAAACATATTCCCTACTGTGAACATTTAGATTATTTTTGACCTATTGCTGTTATAAATGATGTTATGATGAACTTACCTGTAACTATTTCATAAGGTTTTCCATAGGTAAATTGCTAGAAGTAGAATTGCTGAGTTAAAGGTTATGCATAATTTTGATTTATATTGCCAGATTGTTCTCCAGGATGGCTGTATAAATTTGTACCCCCACCAGAAAGTCCATCTTCCCACACTTTTGCTGATAATAGTGCATATTTTTTTTTAAAGATTTTATTTATTTATTTGACAGACAGAGATCACAAGTAGATGGAGAGGCAGGCAGAGAGAGAGAGAGGGAAGCAGACTCCCTGCTGAGCAGAGAGCCCGACGCGGGACTCGATCCCAGGACCCTGAGATCATGACCTGAGCCGAAGGCAGTGGCTTAACCCACTGAGCCACCCAGGCGCCCCGATAATAGTGCATATTATTAAACAAAATTAAAATCCTTGAGCCATAGACCTCATTTGAATCATAGACATTTTATTTTTATTTATTTATTTTTTTTAAAGATTTTATTTATTTATTTGACAGATAGAGATCACAAGTAGGCAGAGAGGCAGGCAGAGAGAGAGAGGAGGAGGCAGATTCCCTGCTGAGCAGAGAGCCCGATGTGGGGCTCGATCCCAGGACACTGGGACCATGACCTGAGCCGAAGGCAGAGGCTTTAACCCACTGAGCCACCCAGGTGCCCCTGAATCATAGACATTTTAAACTTCTGGCATTTGCAGACAAAGCAGGTTTTTGTTTTTTTTGTTTTGCTAAATTGGGTTGTGTGTATGTGTTATTGTCCCTTTTTTAATAGGTGAAAGTTAAACTGAAATTTTATAGCTAGAGCCTTAGATAAACTAGCTAGTAACATAACTAGTAAAGGGCAGAACTGGGATTTGAAATCCGATCTTTTTTTTTTTTTTTTAAGTATTTTATTTATTTGAGAGAGAGAGAGCGAGCATGCATGCTTACCCCAAAGGGAGGAGGGGTAGAGGGAGAGAGAGAAAATCTCAAGCAGACTCCCCAGTGAGTGTGGAGCCAGCTCTGGGCTGGATCTCATGACCCCAAGATCATGACCTGAGCGGAAATAACGAGAGGCTTAATGGACTGAGTCACCCTGGCGGCCCTGAAACCAGATCAAACCAATTGAAGTTCTTTTACCATGCTGCCTTTCTAAATGATGAGGTGATAGGTGACTTTTAAGTTTAGCTGAGCATTTGAAGTTATAGCAGCAGTTCTCAAAGAGGAATATAGACCTCTGAGAACCCTGAAAGCCTGTTAGGGGTCTATAAGGCCGAGTATTTTCATAATAGTGCTGAATATCATTTGCCTTTTTCATAATGTTGACATTTGCTCTGATGGGGCAAAATCAGTGGTGGGTAAAACTGCTGGTACCTTAGAACTTCTTATTAAATGGGTGTCACCAAATCAAACTCGTGGTCATTATCGTCTTCATTGCCATGCACTCACAGTAAAATCTAGTTTCACTTAAGAATGTCCTTGACCAAACATTAAAAATTACTAATTTTATTAAATCTTGCTCCTGAGTACACATCTTTTTAATATTCTGTGTGATGAAATGGAAAGTATGCAAAGAGCATTTCTGCTGTCTACTGAAATGCAGCACGATTGTATGACTTGTGAGCTCTACTGATTTAATTTTTATTTTTTAACGGTACACTGTTTTTACTTGAAAGAATGTCTTACAAACTGTGATTAAGTGTTGGGTGTTTGGCAGACATTTTAATAAAGTAAGTCTGTCACTTCAGGGAAAACAGCTGACAATATTTGTTGCTAATAGTAAAATACGGATTTTTAAGCAAAAATTTGAATTTTTGAGAAATATTCACCATCATGGGTGTGATGGCTTCCTAATGCCCTTAACACTTTTCTGATGAGAGTGGTAATGATTTTAATGAATGTGATTATAGTGTAATGAAATGTATTAACATTTGGAAAATCTCACATACTTCAGTGATATAATTTTTTCCAAATAGTCAACCCATGACATAGACAAAAGATCCATTCAAAGTTCAAGCTAGGCCAATGGATTTTAGTGTAGTTGAGTTTGAATAATTTATTGATACAGTTTCAGATTGGACATCGTAACCTTTAAGAAACTACCACTTACTGCATTTGGGTAGACTGTCTAAGAAGAATATTTGATCTGAATCAGATCAATTCATATTAGAATGATCTGAAAAAGCTATTAAAATTAGAGTTAACTATGGGGCGCCTGGGTGGCTCAGTGGGTTAAGCCTCTGCCTTCGGCTCAGGTCATGATCTCAGGGTCCTGGGATCAAGTCCTGAATCGGGCTCTCCGCTCAGCTCTCTCTCTCTGCCTGCCTCTCTGCCCACTTCTGATCTCTCTCTGCCAAATAAATTAAAAATTAAAAAAAAAATTTAGAGTTAACTATGATGGAGGGCCCTCATTTCATTGTAATGTGTTAAATATATATAATGGTTACTCTGAAATATGTAGAGACTATTCTTTTTTTAAAAATTTTATTTATTTATTTGACAGAGAGAGACATAGCGAGAGAGGGAACACAAGCAAGGGGAGTGTGAGAGGGAGAAGTAGGCTTCCTGCTGAGCAGGGAGCCCGATGTAGGGCTCAATCCCAGGACCCTGGGACCATGACCTGAGCTGAAGGCAGACGCTTAACAGCTGAGCCACTGAGCACCCCAAGACTATATTCTTGATTCATCTGGCCTAAGAGCCATACACAGATGCTTAGTTTAGACTGAAAAAGACCTGCAATCCTGTCCTCAAAAGACATGTTTTTCTTGTAGGTTACCATTCCACCATTTCATGATCCTTTGAAAAAGGCACAATATGACAAAGATGATGAAAAAAGAACTCTTCTTCAGTGTGAGACTGGTACTTAGTGTCTAATTGTTATGTGACTTTATAACCAAGAACAATGGGAGTTGCATTTAATTGTGCTAATTTAGGTTACTAATCTTCCTGCAGGCAAAATATATACAATGAAAGAATTTAAAGAGATTGAAAAGGCCAAACTGCATTCCAGATTCCCAAGAATTTCTAATTCAAGGCACTTTATGACTCCAAATGAGTGGCTTAAGCTGCCTACAACTTACATAGAAAGTGAATTTTGTAAAAGGAGCAGGTAATGGTTAATATAATAGAAATTATAGAACCTTTGGAATTTGAAACTGTTCTTGAGACAGTGGTAAAAATTTTGTCATAATTCTGATTTTTAAAAAATTTCATTTTTCAATGAGAAATCTGTAATTCTTTATTCCTATTTTTGATGTTTCGTTTTTTCTTGGGCACTTTCGAAGATTTTCTCCTTGCTTTTCAATAGCTAGATTGTGATGTGTCTGAGTGTGTGTGTGTGTGCGTATGTGTCCCCTTTCTTTCTGTTTATCCTGCTTAGGGTTCTCAGAGATTCTTGTATCTGTTGTTTGACAACTTTCTTTTTTTTTTTTTTTGGAAAATAGGCCATTATCACTTCAATTATTATTATTATTATTTTAAGATTTTATTTATTCATTTGACAGAGAGATCACAAGTAGGTAGAGAGGCAGGGGGAAGCAGGCCCCCTCCTGAGCGGAGAGCCCGATGCGGGGCTTGATCCCAGGACCCTGAGATCATGACCTGAGCCGAAGGCAGAGGCCTAACGCACTGAGCCACCCAGGCACCCCTCGCTTCAATTATTTCTTATGCCCCATTCTTTGTTTTTCTTTTCTCTCTGAGACTCCAATTATTATTATTATTATTATTATTATTATCATTATTATTTTAAAGATTTTATTTATTTGACAGAGAGAGCGAGCACAAGTAGGGAGAGCAGTAGGCAAAGGGAGAGGCAGAAGCAGATTCCCTGCTGAGCAGGAAGCCCGATGGGGGGCTTGATCCCAGCCAGGTGCCCCTATTATTATGTTTTTTTTAAGATTTTTAAAAAAAATTTTTAAAGATTTTTGTTTATTTATTTGACAGAGAGAGAGAGACCACAAGCAGGCAGAGCAGCAGGCAGAGAGAGAGGGAAGCAGGCTCCCCACTGAGCAGAGAGCCCAATTCGGGGCTCGATCCCAGGAACCTGAGAACATGACCTGAGCTGAAGGCAGAGGCTTAACCCACTGAGCCTCCCAGGTGCCCCTTAAAAAGACTTTTACTTGAGAGAGAGCACACAAGAGAAAGAGCACTGGTAGGGGGGTGGGGCAGAGGGAAAGGGAGAAGGAGGTTCCCTGCTGAGCAAGGAGCCCAATGTGGGACTCCATCTCAGGACCTTGGGATCATGACCAAGCCGAAGGCAGACACCTGACGAGTGAGCCTTGAAGGTGCCCCCGAGACTCCAATATATATATATGTTAGACTATTTGGTATTGTCTCATAGCTCTGTAGCTCTTATTTTGTTCTTTTCTGTTAAAAAAAATATTTTTTCTGCTTATATTTCAGTTGGACAGTTTCTACTAACCTATCTTTCGGTTCTCTGAGCCTTTCCTCAGCTGTGTTTCATCTCTCTTTTTTTAAAGATTTTATTTATTTTGAGAGAGAGAGAGAGAGAGCGCGCCAGAGACAGAGATAGTGACAGAGAGCATGAGATCAGAGAGGAGAGGGAGAAGCAGGTTCCTACTGAGCAGGGAGCCCAACACAGGGCTCCATCCCGGGACCCTGAGATCATGATCTGTGCTGATGGCACCATCCAGGTGCCCCTGTGTCCCATCTTTTGATCAGCCCATCAGTGGAATTCTTTGTCTCTGATGTGATTTTTATTTCTAGCATTTCCATTTGATTTTTTTCACATGGTTTTCATTTCTTTTGAAACTCTCCCATTTATTTTTTTTATTTTTTATTTTTTTAAAAGATTTTATTTATTTATTTGACAGACAGAGATCACAAGTAGGCAAAGAGGCAGGCAGAGAGAGAGGAGGAAGCAGGCTCCCCACTAAGCAGAGAACCCGATGCGGGGCTCGATCCCAGAACCCTGGGATCATGACCTGAGCCGAAGGCAGAGGCTTTAACCCACTGAGCCACCCAGGCACCTCCGAAACTCTCCCATTTATACAGGTTCACTTTTCCATTAGATTCTTTAACATATTAGTCATAGTTATTTTAAATTCTTTGATAGGTCCCATGCTAGGGTCATTTCTGAATGTGGTTCTACTGATTATTTTCACTCTTGACAATGGATTATTTTTTTGTCTTGCCCACCCCGCCACCCCGTGTCTTATAATTTTTTATTAAATGCTAGATATTTGAGGTTCTTTTGTCCGGCCTTTTTTCTTCCATGTCTTGTCATTTTTTATTGAATACCAGGAAATAGAGGTAGAACAATATAGACTGACTATGTCTAGAAACAGATATGCCTTTGCTTCTGTCAAGCATTAGTGTGGAGAATTGGGTTCATCTAGTCAGAAGTTCAGCTGGGTTTAGGTATTACTGTTGCTATTGTTACTTTTAGTGCACAGGAGGCTTCAAATGCCTTTAGTGTTGGGCTGCTCTTACCTTGTGCTTCGGGTAGGGGCTGGCTTGCCAGAAGGGTTTTCTCAAGCATTTCATCTCCCCTATCAGTTTTTGGCTATTTCTGTAAGCCTGCTTCACAGAGTTGTGTGGGGGAGGTGTGGGGTGAGTCTCTCCCATGTTTTTGCTTCATTCCCAGAAGTATACTGCTGTTGCCTATATTGCTAGGCTCATAGTGGGAGCAGAGGAATTTTTTTCTGTTTTCCTTATCCTGCCACAGTTTAAGGCATGCTGTATATCCTTGGGCCTCAGGAATAGCATGTTCTTAGAGTTCCTTTCCCTTCTCCTTGTGGCAGCCAAACTCTTGTGTGGTTGTTCTTGGGTGAGTTTCCTGCCCCTTTTCCAATAGTAGCAGATCTCTGCTTGGTATAGGTACAGGATTCTGGACCTAAAGTGGTTTCTTGTCTCTTTCTGTGGAACAGAGGATTTTTACTTCTATCCTTATCCTAGTAGCACTGGATCCTTGCCTTGGTCTTAGGTGTACCCCTCTTACTTCTCCATAGGCAAACAGGTTTTGCCTGTACTTCTCTTCCAGAAGCAGCGTATCTTGGCTTATTGTTCTGGGCGGGGGAGGGTTGGGGGGTAGAATTTACTTCCCTCTTCCCAGCAGCTTTAGGCTTTTGCTTTGCAGTAGGAAAGAATCCAGGGAAATGGGTGGTTTCCCTGGATTTTTACCTGAAGCTCTTGGTCTCTTCCTGAGCATCCTTGTCACATCCTTTCTGTGGTCTTCTGCTCTATGACCGGTCTTTTCTGAGGAAAACACTGTTTCGAAGACTATCAAATGCCACTTTAACCCTTCCTCTATCAAATATTCCCAGTTGGGGCACCTGGCTGGCTCAGTTGGTAGAGCATGTGGCTCTTGATCTCAAATTTGTCAGTTTGAGCCCCACGTTGGGTGTAGAGATTGCTTACATAAATCTAAAAAAAATAATCTTGAAGTAAAATATGTCTAATCCACCTCCTTATACTAGTCAGTATGGTCCAGTCTCTCTTTTGTCCCATCACTTGACACACATGTACTTTTCACTTATCATAAAGTTTGCAACTGTCTAGTTGTGTGTGAAATGACTAAGTGGATGACTTAGTCATTGGGTGAGTCTGTGAAACTACTTTGGAGCGATTTTGTGGAAAGCCTTTAATGCCAGCTTAAAAATTGGGATTTTATCATGAATGGGGAGTCATTGAGGATAGTTGAGGAGAGCATGAAATGCTGGAAACTTCATTCTGGCATATGCTGTATATGACAGATTAGAGATAAGATTGGACTGGAAGCTGGAGAACATTGAAGTTTTATAAGGATCTATGTTGTTTTGATAAAGGTCTCAGGATGGTGGCAAAAGCAATGAAATGAAGAGACTGATGTGGTAAAACAAAGGAATTTTAGATTTTGGTGGCCAGATTTGGAGGGCCAGGGAAAAGAGAGGAAATCAGTTTTTTTTTTTAAGATATTATTTATTCATTTGACAGAGAGAGAGAGGACAAGTAGGGGAAGCAGCAGGCAGAGAGAGAGGGAGAAGCAGGCTCCCCATGACATGGGACTCAATCGCAGGACCCTGAGATCATGACCTGAGCTGAAGGCAGCCACTTAATGACTGAGCCACCCAGGCGCCACGAGAGGAAGTCAGTTTTGAGAAATATTATCTTACATATTAGTTTCCTAAGGCAGTTGTAATAAAGTACCACAAACTGGGTATTTTCTTCAGTTCCGGGGGTGGGAAGTATAAAATCAAGAAGTCAGCAGTGCCATTCCCTCTATGAAGACTCTAGGGGAGGCTCCTTCCTTGCCTCTTTCCTAGTTACTGGTGGCCGCTGGCAATCATTTTAGTTGGTCTGCAGTCTTTTTTTTTTTTCTTTTCTTTAAGATTTTATATGTTTATTTGACAGAGAGAGAGAGAGAGAGAGAGAAGCAGGCTTCCCACTGAGCTGGGAGCCCAGTGCGGGGCTCGATCCCAGAACCCTGGGATCGTGACCCGAGCTGAAGGTAGACGCTTAATGACTGAGCCACCCAGGTTCCCCTTTATTCTTGTTCTTTAAAGATAATTTGCTGAGTACAAAATTCTAGGTTGGCATTTATTTTCTCTTAATGCTTTAAACATATGCTGCTTGTTTTTGTTTCTGTTGTTTATGAGAGGTCTGCTGTTACTCTGATTTTCATCCTTTCTCCATGGCTGCTTATAAAATCTTTGTCTTTAAGGTTCTTTTTAAAAATTTTATTTTTATTTTCTTAAAGATTTTGTTAGAGTGAGCGAGAGAGAGAGAGCATGAGCAGGGGGAGGGGCAGAGGAAGAAGCAGGCTTCCCACTGAGCAGGGAGCCCAACACGGAGCTCGATCCCAGGACCAGGATCATGACCAGAGCCAAAGGCAGACCCTTAACTGACTGAACCATCCAGGTGCCCCAGTCTTAGTATTCTGCACTCTTACTAGAGGTTTCTAGGTATAGATTTCTTTTTATTTAGTCTGTTAGTATATATTGTGCTTCCTGGATCTCTGTGTTCATTTTTCATCAGTCTTGAAAATTCACAGCAATGATCTCTTGATTGCTTTTTCTTTATTTGTTCCATTCTGCTTCTGGGCTCAAATTAGACATATATTAGACCTTATATCTTTTTATTTTTATTTTTTAGAGGGAGAGTGGGGGAGAGACAAATGGAGAGGAAGAGAAAAAAAAATTTTTTTTAAGATTTATTTATTCTAGAGAGAGAGTACAGGAGCAGGGAGAGGGGCAGAGGGTGAAAGAGAGGGGAAGCAGATAAAGGGCTGGGTCTCAAGGCCCCTAGATCATGACTTGAGCTGAAACCAAGAGTCAGATCCTTAACCAACTGAACCACTCAGGGGTGTCAGTTTCAGTAGCTCTTAAATACTCAAGAATGTATACTAGTTTGAAATAATGGTCTTTTGGACAACGTACATAGTGGTCAATATATAACAATAATTTCTGTATAAATATAAGATAGTTTTGTTTTCAAAAACATCCTCACACCATGTTATTTTGTTAAAGGTTAAAAGTGAAAATGAATTTTAACGATTGTAGTTTTGATATGAAACCCTTGACAAGAGTTCCTCATTCTGTGGAGGCTCAGCAAGAAGAAAAAGCAGTTATTTCCAAGTAAGTCTGTTTTTCCATAGCTTTGCTTTTTTCAAAGATATTTGGCTGTGTTTCCATCCCCTGCCATCCTTTTAAGTTGCTGGAATGGTGCTGAGGCATACACCATGCTCCTGTGGCACGACCTTGGGCACCTCCTGCCTCTGTGTTGGGATGAGGTGGTGACTTGCTTCAACTCTGGTTTTATTTTATTTTATTTTTTTTAAAGATTTTAAAAATTTATTTATTTGACAGAGATCACAAGTAGGCAGAGAGGCAGACAGAGAGAGAGGAGGAATTAGGCTCCCCACTGAGCAGAGAGTCCGAGCAGGGCTCCATCCCAGGACCCTGAGATCATGACCTGAGCCGAAGGCAGAGGCTTTAACCTACCGAGCCACCCAGGCGCTCCTTAACTCTGGTTTTAAAGAACAAATTGCTAACACATTCAGAAATAACAAGCAGGGACAGAAGATAGACTGTTAACAACTCAAAGTTTAGGAGATTTTTTTTAATTGGAATTGGAGCAGAAAAATGGAATTTTGGACTAGTTTTGGTGGATAGTAGGTACACTGAGAACGAAGCGATATTACGAGGAGAGTGGTAGTATGTACTACGTGTGACAGAGGGATCCTCTCAATTGCCTACTTATGGAATTCAAGAAGAGATTTCTCTGTATAGTTACATAATCTGTTTAACTAGCTGATTAAAACTAATGAGATCCCGCAGCGGCTATTGCAGGGAATGTAAAGTGGTGCAGCAACTATGGAAAAGGGTTGGGCAGTTTCTCAAAATGTGAAACATTAAATGACCCTGTGACCCAGCGATTCAACTCCTACCCAGGAGAAGTGGAAACATACGTCCGCATGAGTGATCATGGCAGTATTAGTCACAATAGCCAAAAAGTGGAAACAACCCAGATACTCATCAGCTGGTGAGTGGGTAAAAAAAATGTGCCATATCTATACCTGGAGTATTATTTGGTGATTAAAAGGAAGAGAAGTACTGATACATGTTATGAAATGGTTGAAGCTCAAAACTATTCTCTGGGAGAGGACAGCCACAAAAGACCACATACTGTATAATTCTATGTCCAGGAAGAGAAATCTATAGAGACAGGAAGTAGACTGTTGTTAGGCTAGGCCTAGGGTTGGGGATGGACAGTGATTGTAAATGAGGTTTTTAGACTTTCTAAAATTAGATCATGGTGTTGGTTGGACAGTTCTAAATACACTAATAATCATTGATTTCTATACTTAAAATGGGTGAATTGTGTGGTGTGTAAATTACACCTCAGTAAAGCTGTTGATAGTAATAGAAAATATTAAAAATAATTTAAAAACCTAGCAAAGCAGAAGAAAAATGAGCTTGTATGATGTACAATTCTCTGTTCCTAAAAAGCCCCAAGGTAAGTTGCAGTGCCCTTTCCTTTTTCTGAGTAGGCTCAGAATTTGATGGATAAATGCAGTGTGGCCAAAGCCAGAGGGCTTTTTAGAGATGATTGATGCTGCCATGGGCAGAAAAAATGATTAATGACTAATTGTAGAAACAGATGACTGTTAGAGATGGAGGTGGACACTGTGAGCTTCTCAGTGTCCTAGAGGGGTAGTTTAATAATTGGCTGCTTTTTGAATGGGAGTTTAAATTCAAGGATAATAGAAGTATTGAAAGTAAGCCCTGTTCACTTGGTAGCTAAAGGCCTTAAAAGATGGAATGAGTCAGAATCACTCTTGAATCCTAGGTTTCAAAAGAGTAAGTGTCTCTCCAATCCCTAACGGCCACGGTCTCATGGATCTGTTGGGGTCAGGTTTTAGGATAGTAAACATTTAAATCCTACTTAATTTCTATGTATGATATAAAAGGAGGGCTTTTGTTCTCAAATATCTCTTCTAACAGAGTGGAACCCAGCTATGGAGGAGAATATTGCGTATTTGGGTACCGGAGGGCCTATATTGTAGACTAGAGGCTTAAATCTCTGAGCTTCCCTCTGGAAAAGAGGTGGGTTAGATTGTGACTTAGGGAAACATCCCTGTTACGGCATCAGGGGTTGGGAAAGCATATTTGTCTTTGACAGTTAGACCTTCCTTAGGAAGACACAACGGACAACTCTGTGAGGCAGACATTTACTCTGAAAGAACCCCACTCAGCTGTTCGATTAAGCAGCAAAGCAATAACAAATGAAACTAATATTAAAGCTAGGTAATGCTATTTATTTGGGTTTCTTTTTTATAAAAATTTGTAGATATAAAACTCACCAACTTCAAAGTAAAAAAATTTTAAAAATTAAAAATTTTATAATAATAATTATTATTTTATTTTAAAGATTTTTATTTATTTATTTGACAGAGATCACAAGTAAGCAGAGAGGCAGGCAGAGAGAGAGGGGGAAGCAGGCTCCCTGGTGAGCAGAGAGCCCAATGCAGGGCTCGATCTCAGGACCCTGAGATCATGACCTGAGCCTAAGGCAGAGGCTTTAACCCACTGAGCCACCCAGGCACCCCCTTTTATTGTTTTCTGAACATACCAACTTTGCTCCCATCTCACACTTTTGCTTCTGTCATTCCTTCTACCAGGAACATTCTTTCTCCAGATTTCTCCATGTCTCACTTCCTCAGTTCACCCAGACCTGGGTGACCTCTGCACAAATATCTCCTCAGAGAAGCCTTCTCTGACTTTTCTAGTTAAAACACTCCTCCCCCCAAAATCCATTCCTCTATCCTCTCTACCCCCTTTTACCTGTAAAGAGGTGGGATTCTGGACCCAAATAGAGGCAGAGTACATGGATGTAGCTTGGTGAATTTTGTGAAGGAACATTGTTTATTTCTGTTCACTTCATTACTCAAGTGAGAAAGTCATCTGTCGGTTGACAGTGAAGGTAGAGGACCAAGATTCAGAGTTTTGAAAAAAGGGAAGAAAGGAAGGTAGTATTTTCTAAATCACCATAATCCTAGTGTAAATTAGTACTCCAGACATCCTGACAGTCTGAAAGTAGGACCATGGGGGGGGGGGTCCCTCAACTCCTGTCACACATCAGTGATCTACCCCTCCACCCCATAATAGGGTTGGCTTGTCCCCAAATCTCTGCATGTTTTGAATCCAGAGAGAGTGAGGAGAGGCTGAGGTGGGTTTAGGTGGGTCTTTGCCTGAGAGAGGAGTCACTCAGCTCTGGAAGGACAAGGCTTCAGGGGGGCTCAGCTCTGCTGGGCTGAGGAACTCTTTCTGCTTTTGTAGGCTCCCCATTCCTGTATCACACGTAACTCTTCTTTTCTGTCACCTTTAAAAGGTTTTAGCAACCAAGGAGTGTACACCCTGATCCTTGATTGGTGAGGGACACAAAAGAAGGCTGCTCCGGAGGAAGTCATCTGCCTGTGGGACTCTCTCATGGTGAGGACCAAGGAAGGCGCTCAACCACTTACCTTCTGAGTTCAGTGTCTATCTGATAGTTAAGGAATCACAATACCATGTATTGATGGTCATTACCAATGTATTTTCTGTAGATGTTAAATATTGCCTGAAAGATCCAATAAAAATAATGATAGCTACCTTACTGAGTGCCTGTCTCACTTCACTTGATCTTTCCTGAATCAACGTAGGTATAGTCCCTCCCATCAGGTACCCTTAAAACCCATTGCCTCACATTCTCCCCCTGTTTTATCTCTTCTCCCCTCCCCTCCTCTCCCCTCCCTTCCCTTCCTTTTCTCTCCCCTCCTCTCCCTCCCTCCTTTCTCTCTCTCTTCTTTCTTCCTCCCTCCCTTCCTCCCTCCTTCCCTTCCTGCCTTCCCCTCCCTCTCTTTCTTTCTTTTTATCTTTCTCTCTCTTTTTCCCTTTCTTTCATTTTATTTATTTGTTTATTAGCAGGAGCAGGGGACAGACAGAGAAGCAGGCTCCCATTGGAGCAGGGAGCCCCAGGACCCAGAGACCATGACTTGAGCTGAAGGCTAACCCTTAACTGACTGAGCCACTCAGGCACACTTCCCCAGGTTTTTCTAACAGACTTCAGAAAATTTAAGAATTCATTTTGAGTATGATTACCCACTTGCTGATTCTGATTCTGTGTGTCACCCTTTGGCTCATGTTGAGTGTGATCCCCAGTCAGGGGAAGATGACAGGATTTTGTTTTCCTTAGGCAAAGGGGACACTAAAAATCATCCCTCTCCTAATTGTAGCCCTAGTTCATATAGGAAAACTGTATATTCTCTGTAGTATGAATTTATAAGACGTCAACTAATTTGAAACAAAATATAAGGTAGCGTTGGATTGGGCAGTTGAAGGCCCCATGTTCGCAGACCCTCTTCCTCCCTGACCTCCCCCACACTTGACTGGCCTTTACTGGGACAGGGGCTTCCAGGGAAATGGGCTCCGGTTTCAGCCCAGTGCTTTAGTTTGGTTTGAAAAGGACGTTCCCTTTTCCCTCCCTTAATCCTCTAGGTCACTGGTCACCTGCTGGAGGTGGGTTAGTGGGTTAGCCAGCCAGGCACTCCACCAAGGGGGGAAGAAGCCTGTGGGGAGGCCCTAGGTCTTGGGGGTGGTGGTCAGGGAGTGGGGGTGAGGGTGGGGGTCCTCCACGGTGACAGGGGTGGGTGTTGGCCCAGGCCTGCCAGCCAGGAGGACCCGGCGGCCACATGTGGGGGAGGCATAATCACCCCTTTGGAAACAGGCTCTAGGGCGCCATGGATTTCTGTTTTGTTTTACTCAGAACTCAAATTGCTTTCTGTCTTGCGAAGTCTCTTCGATTACTCTCTCTTCCCTCAGGGATCCTATTATCCATGGCTTCCAAGAAAGTGCCTAACTATGGTGAACATTACAGGACAGAAAAATTGAAAGAACGGCCTGAGACAGAGTTAGTTGCTTTCATGGAGGTAAAGGAACGTGGTGTTTTGGGATGTAAGTCATTTGGGTGATGGGACATAAATCCCTTGAGAGCTATTTTGTCTGAGTCATGGCTGTAGTCCCCAGAACTAGAACAGCTCCTGGCAGAGAAAAATTTCTGTGAATGGGAATGAATGATCCAGGATCAAAGGTGGCCAAGAGTGTGGTTCAGTTGGCCGGCCAGCTGTGGCTGCGTGCCCCAGGGAATTCTGATACTTAAGGGTATGGTAAAGCAATGATTGTTTTTTAAAAAAAAGATTTTATTTATTTATTTGAGAGACAAAGATCACAAGTAGGCAGAGAGGCAGGCAGAGAGAGAGAGGGGGAAGCAGGCTCCCCGCTGAGCAGAGAGCCTGATGTGGGACTTGATCCCAGGACCCTGAGATCATGACCTGAGCCGGGGGCAGAGGCTTAACCTACTGAGCAACTCAGGAGCCCTAAAGCAATGATTTCCTCATGAAGTTTCATTATTTTATACGATTCTATAATTTGTCTCACTGTAAAGAAAAGCTGGTGGATACTTCCTTTTTTTTTTTGCCATGGTAGCAGTTAAGAGCGGTGAGACTTTTAGCATTGGTGTGTATGCACACAGAAAACTGGGGGTCTCACAAATGCTGCCAGAAATCATTAAACTTCCTTATGTTTTCTGGCAAAATGACGAAGTAATTATTGAAAGCAAAAACTTTATTTCCTTTAAAAAGGTGGTTCAAAAGTTGGACACGTGATCAATAGTATTTATAACATTTATTACTAATATTAATAGGATGGCTAAAAAATGTGGTTTTCCAAGACATTTGTCAAAATAGATGTTTCTACTTCAAATAGATTGATTTAAGTTTATAGCATCAGGGGAAAATATTTAATTATTTTACATGATTTTTCAATTGCTGTCTTTTTTTTTTTTTTTTTAAGATTTTATTTATTTAACAGGCAGCTAGAGAGGGAACACAGGCAGGGAGAATGGGAGAGAGAGAGGCAGACTTCCCACAGAACTGGGAACCCGAGGCAGGGCTCAATCCCAGGACCCTGGGATCATGACCTGAGCCATAGGCAGATGTTTTACCGACTGAGCCAACCAGGGTCCCCTTAATTGCTGTCTTAGAATAAGAAGGCTTTAAAGCAAGATTCTGCTTATATTACCAAGAGAGTTTTATTTTGAAGACCCAAATAGCTATCTGAATATTATTTTAGATTTCATTTGTAGCTGTTAAATGTATGGATAAAACTACAACTCTCCTTTTCGAGGTCTCTCTTATTCACAGATTTGTTACTTGAGTTTGGGGGTTAGTTTGTTTTGATGCATTCACTGTGGCAGAACCAAAGATGGAATAATATAGTTTTAAGAACCTGGATCTTTTTACACTAATTCTTTTAGGCATAGCATTTCTCTTCCAGATACTGGATTTTTATCACCTTCCCATTTGTTCCTACTTAGTCCTATAAGCATAAAAGCTGGAAAAGCAGTTCATAGTGATCCAAATGAAAAACCCTAAGGTGAGGTTTAAGTGCGTCAGTTTTACCCAAACTCATAATGGAAGCAGCAAGTCTCTAGATGTAAGATAATCTTGGTCCTAGGCCAGGAGCTGCCACTACCTGGCTCTTTTTTACTTAAAAAGAGGTTTTGACTTAAAAAGAGAACCAGCAGAAGTCAGAAACTTCAAGGGCCCTTTAAAACATGCCTAGTGAATGCCTGAAAAGAGGATTCATTTTATAGAGGATCCCTTTAATTAGTAAGCTTTCTAAGCACTTCAAAAATATGATTTAATGGTATGACGTGTAAGAGATTTGTTTCAGAATAATCTGGGTAGGGAGGCCGGGGAGAGTGAGCAAGGATTTAGATGAACTAAGATTGACTCCTTGAGTTGATAATTACTGAACCTGGGTGATGGGTTCACAGAGAATCATGTTTGAAAATTACCTTAATAAAAAGTTATAAAATAGTCTTTGAGGTAACAGGCAGTAGATACACAGTAAAACTATTGATAAAATAAAATGGGTTTTGTGATTCTGGTTGGTTTCTTTAGGATTTACATCCGAATACTCAGTTCTGTAATTTTAGGCATTAGCTAGAGAAGACATTGCTGAAGCTGTCCGTGCAATATTATTTAGAGAAAATTACGTTGTAAAGGTGAGAGTTGACTACAGGCTGTGGATTCTAAGTGTCCAGGTAAACAAGAGTGGTGCATGGCCAAGAGGATGTTACTGTGTCACAGAGACTCATTCTGCTGGGAGAAGGAGCCTCCTCTGATTTGTTTATTTATACAGCATAGATCTGAGACTGCCCAGCTCCTTGCAGGCTCACTCAGAGGTCAGGATTCCTAGATCTGCCCGTAAGGGATCTGAGAGATTGTTCTAACTGCTTCCCTTCTTTGTTCTGGTACTGAATAGAAATTCTTTCCGACTCAAACTAAATCTCTTTCTCATATGTTCCCACATCACAATGGGGCTACGTAAAACCACCCGAAATGGTATTTAAGGGTAATGACAATCAGTCCTGAGAGTTACTATGAAATTAATAAATTTAAAGGACTTTCTTTCTTTTCTTTTCTTTCTCTCCCTTTCTTTCTTTCTTTCCTTCCTTCCTTCCTTTTCTTTCTTTCTTCCTTCCTTCCTTCCTTTCTTTCTTTCTTTCTTTCTTTCTCTCTCTCTCCTTTCCTTTCCTTTCCCTTCCTTCCTTCCCTCCCTTCCTCCTCCCTCCCTCCCTCCCTTTCTTTCTTTTTTAAGAGAGTATGATGGGGAGGGGCAAAGGGAAGGAGAGATAAAATTTTTAAAAGATTTATTTATTTATTTAAAATTTTTTTAAAAAATTTATTTATTAGAGAGAGAGAGCGCACAAGCTGGGGGAGTGGCAGGCAGAGGCAGAGGAGAAGCAGGGTCCCCACTGAACGGAGAACCCAATGTCAGGCTCAGTCCCAGGACTCAGGGCTCACAACCTGAAGGCAGATGCTTGATTGACTGAGCTATCCAGGTGCCCCAAGATTTGTTTATTTTGGAGGGAGCGAGAGAGAGAGAGAGAGAGAGAGAGAGTGTGAGTGGGGGCGAAAGGCATAGGGAGAGAGTCTCAAGCAGACTCCGCATTGAGCGTGGAGCCAGATGCTGGGCTGGATCTCAGGACCCTAAGATCATGACCTGAGCTGAAATCAAGAGTTGAACGCTTGGGGTGCCTGGGTGGCTCAGTGGGTTAAAGCCTCTGCCTTCGGCTTGGGTCATGATCCCAGGGTCCTGGGATCGAGCACCGCATCGGGCTCTCTCCTCAGCGGGGAGTCTGCTTCTCCCTCTCTCTGCCTGCCTCTCTGCCTACTTGTGATCTCTCTCTCTCTGTCAAATGAATAAATAAAATCTTTAAAAAAAAAAAAAAAGAGTTGAACGCTTAACCGACTAAGCCACACAAGCACCCCAATAAACTTAAAGAAGTTTAATTTTAAAGATCTATTTATTCTAGAGAGAGAGAGTAGGAGGAGGGGCAGTGGGAGAGAATCTTTAAGCAGACTCCCCACAGAGCCCTACCAGGGGCTCAGTCTCACAACCCAAGAAATCAGGAACCGAGGCCAAACCCAGAGTCAGATGCTTAACACACTGAGCCCCACACACACCCCAAAGAAGTTTTAATTTTAATGAGAGAGATTGAAATTTGGTGTTAAAATGGTCCTTTGATGTTTGTAATTTATAGAGGAAGTTCACATATATTCTCATTTGCACATCAAAAGAGGTAGATGGGATTGGTCTCCTTCTATAGATTCAGAGAGTGGTGCTGGAGCAGGTCTAGTGCCCTTTTTACTCTACCAATTTTGTTGTAGACTTTACTGATGATGAAGCCTGGGGACATGCCGTGGGTGACAGGAAAGCTTTGAAATCCTTAAAAAGAAGCAGGAGTTGGGTGAGTTAGGAATGGTTTGGCTGTGGTGTAACCTGAAGGCACACTTCTAGTTTAGAACTTTCCCTGGGTTCCTCCTGCCTGTGCTCTCAGGTTCTCTTCCTGAACTTCACTGTGTTCTTTAGTTATCTCATGCTCAGACCTTGCAACCCGAAAATATCGAGGGCTTAGGAGTGGGAGCAAGTGTTTTCTGCCCTTATTCAAATGATGGTAAATGGCAAACTTCTTCTTCTTCTTTTTTTTTTTTAAAGATTTTATTTATTTATTTGACAGACAGAGATCACAAGTAGGCGGAGTGAGAGGGGGAAGCAGGCTCCCCACCGAGCAGAGAGCCCGATGCGGGGCTCGATCTCAGGACCTGAGATCATGACCTGAGCCAAAGGCAGAGGCTTAACCCACTGAGCCACCCAGGCACCCCAATAAGTGGAAAACTTCTTAATAATGTGTTTTCCTTGTATCCTCTGATTAGAGATTAGATACATATTTTTAGCATCTGGATATTTTTAAGCAAAGAAGAAAAGAGATGTTACGTAAGAAATGGGTTGAAAAATGTTGCAGAGCCTCTTCAGAGAATTATAGACAAAGTAATTTCATACAGACAGTTGGAAAAAATGAAAGAGAATTTTGAATATTTTTTACAGAATACCAATAAAAGAGTACTGTGGGTTTTTTTTTAATAAAGTATAATTTATAGAGTCAAGCCAACATTTTCACTGGTTATGCAAACAGTTCTAATGTTATTTTTGTATTTATGATGAATTCATGGAATTATAATACAGCCTACTATATTTTTAAACTTGGGGTTTCAGAAGGAGGAAATAGAAATATTTATTTGGAACTAGATTTATCAGGAATGTTTTTAGGTAAATATAAAGAGAATAGCAGTAGCCTAAACCATAAGGAAATTTATTTTTAACTAAGAAGTTGAGGGTTAGGTGGTCTTATGATGGTTTCTGACAGCAAAACAATGTTAGTCACCCCAGTTTTTTCCTGTAGCTCTTTGCTGCTATCCTTAATATTTTCAGTTTTTCCTCATCATTCTTACATTTGAAGATTTAATTTAATTAATTTATTTATTTGACAGAGAGAGAGAGAGATCACAAGTAGGCAGAGAAGCAGGCAGAGAGAGAGAGAGGGAAGCAGGCTCCCCATTGAGCAGAGAGCCTGACGTCGGGCTTAATCCCAGGACCCTGAGACCATGACCTGAGCTGAAGGCAGAGGCTTAACCCACTGAGCCACCCAGGCGCCCCTCATTCTTACATTTGTAAGCACATTTGGTTCCTCACAACTTCAGGTGTTAGATCTGTGCTCAAGTAGGAAGAAGGGGTAAGGAATGGTGCCAGCATACCCTTTTCTTACACCTGATCCTTTGATCTGGAAGCAGAAGGAGTTCCCAGAAGCTCCTAGCAGATTTCTGCTTAGGTCGTTTTATCCATAACTGGGTCACATCACAAGAGCTAGCTAGAAGGAGGGCCAGGAAAGAGAATGTGTGGCTTTCCAATCTCTTGAGTAGGAAGAGGGCAAGGGAGAAAGGGATTCCATGGCTGTTGAATTAGGAGGGACCACTGGTTTCTACACACTGTTCTTCAGTTTGGCTCTACAAAACAATAACATTTTGACTTCTGCTTTTGAAGATTTTTTTCTGTTTTAGCTTTGAGGTCAGGACCCTCCTTTGGAATTTAGGTCTGCCTAGATTTCCAGGCATTTACTATAGATCTAGAGTAGTTTGCCTGGAATGTCAGAGTATTTATTTGCTGAGCAAAATTTCTGGATGTGAACATTAAATACTTCTTCCTAAGCACTCTAAGGGGCAGAGCTCAGTGTCAGAACCAAATTGCACAGTCTTACAATTGTGCCCAGAAATGTGAATGCAGAAGTATAGGATGGGGAAGCTGTGAAGCCATGCCTTAGAAAAAGGATGTTGGGGGGCTGGGGTGGCTCAGTTGATTAAGCATCTGCCTTCAGCTCAGATCATGATCTCAGGGTCCTGGGCTTGAGCTCTGAGTCAGGCTCACTGCTCAGTGGGGAGTCTGTACCTCTGCCCCTCACCTAGCTCATGCTCTCTCTCTCTCTCTCAAATAAACAAACAAAATCTTTTTTTTTTTTTTTAAAGATTTTATTTATTTGTCAGAGAAAGAAAGAGAGGGCACAAATGGAGAGCAGCAGGCAGAGGGAGAAGCAGGTTCCTCACTGAGCAAGGAGCCCGATGTGGGACTTGATCCCAGGACCCTAGGATCATGACCTGAGCCAAAGGCAGACACTTAACGACTGAGCCACCCAGGTTTCCCTCAAATAAATAAATAAAATCTTAAAAAAAAAAAAGGCATGTGTTGAAATACGAGGTTTTGTTTTCTTTTAAAGATTTTACTTATTTGAGAGAGAGCATTTATTTATTTGAGAGCATACAAAAGCATGAGAGGGGGTTGGGAGAGGCTGAGGGAGTAGAAGAAGCAGACCTCCTGCTGGGCAAGGAGGCCGACTTCAGGGCTCAATCCCAGGATCCTGAGATCATGACCTGAGCCAAAGGCTGACACTCAACCGACTGAGCCACCCAGGTGCCCCATAAGTGTGCATGGTTTGTTTGTTTGTTTGTTTGTTTGTTTTAAGATTTTATTTATTTATCTGACAGACAGAGATCACAAGTAGGCAGAGAGGAAGGCAGAGAGAGGAGGAAGCAGGCTCCCTGCTGAGCAGAGAACCCGATGCAGGGCTCGATCCCAGGACCCTGAGATCATGACCTGAGCCAAAGGCAGAGGGTTTAACCCACTGAGTCACCCAGGCACCCAGTGTGCGTGGTTTTAAATGACTGTAAA
The DNA here is from genome assembly GCF_002288905.1 of Enhydra lutris kenyoni. Taxonomy (NCBI): domain Eukaryota; kingdom Metazoa; phylum Chordata; class Mammalia; order Carnivora; family Mustelidae; genus Enhydra; species Enhydra lutris. The sequence continues at coordinate 4,297,618 of NW_019154119.1, read as the reverse complement.
ATCAGTGTGAGTGGACTGTGGGAGCTGACTTCTAAGAAAACATCTGGGCTCTCAGGCTGTATGAAGGGAGGTGGTACTTGGAGTGGGAAGCATCAAAGTCCCCCCTTGCTCTCCTGTCACTCCGGATTCACACTATTGAGGAGACCTTCACCAGTTGCAGAACCTTTAGAAGAGGGTGGAGGCTTGATGACACTTCGAGGGAGGCAAAGTGGGAAGGGATACGGGGTAACTTAGCCTGAGGAAGAGAGGACAGGAGAGGGAATGAGATCTTTAAATATTTAAAAGGCTGGCCTGTGGGTGATGGGTAGATAAATTTTGTGTTGCTCCTGCTAGAGAACTGGTATCTGCCCAGGGCAGTGACAAGGCAGATTTCAGCTCAGTCTGAGGACAAACCAGTGGTTAGAATGACCAAAGTGCTTTCCTGGTGGAGCAGAAAGTTCTCAGGCTAAGGCTAGTTGATGACTTCAGACTAAAGCTTGATGATTACTTCTCTCGGAAGGTGGTGGGCTGTCCGTGCCGTCTAAATTACTTCTCAGGTTCCTTCTTACCCTTTGAATCTATAATTTTATATGAAAGCAGAATAAAGCATTTGGCATTTTTGAATCTTGCAAAACACCGCTGTATGAAGTGATTTGCTCTTAGGTGTATTTTTGTTTTTTTCTAAAGTAAATTGTATTTGGAGACCTTTGTGATCCTAAAGTATGCAGGACTTTTTACATGACAAAAAAGGACCCAAATTATCAAGGGTAAGTAAGATTCATTCACTCATTCATTCTTAGAAGCTCTGGGGTTGGCGGAGAACCTAGTCATTTTCGAAGTCTTGTAATTACTCTGTATTCATTTAAAAATCTACAGAAGCATTTCCTCTGAGTTTTAGAACAGAAACCTACAGTAATTTCACCTACTGGGGAATTTACATGTGTGTGTTCCTCCACTCCCATTCAGCAAACTGGAAGCCCAGGAGGGAGACATGACAGCAAGTGCAGTGGGGTGTGACAGGTGTCATGGTGCAGGGGGCACTGGCCCAAGAGGCAGAGCTCCTTTCTGTGGAAGGTGGAAGGAGGGGTGCTGGGAAGGTTGCCCAGAGAACCAGTAGTTGGGCTGGTAATGAATCTTCATGTTTCAAACTCACCAATGTAGAGTTAAAATTTTGAGATGTAGTTTTCAGTTTTTACTCCTGCGTAGCAAAAGTAGCCACCTGGTATTAGAAGTCATTAACAAAATATGTGTGGCTCTGAAGAGGGAAGTAGTTTGTTTTGCTTCTTCCAGAAAACCAAGGCAGATCATTGTTATGAAGATAAGGTTCTTTTGGCTCTGGGAGACTTGCTGGTGTGGTGTTGGTCAGTCATTTTGCTGCCTCGCTTATTCAGCACCTGTTTAGCTCATACATGCTTGGGGAACCAGCATCGGGCCGGGTGTACAGGGGGAAGTGAAGAAGGGGAAAGTGGCCCCTAGTCTAAAGTCTGTAATCAGGAATGGGGAGGGGGGAGAAAACCACCTTTCTCAGCATCCTCTGTAGCCCGGCCTCCTGACACTCACCCAGGCCAAGGTTCTCCGCCCTTCTGTTCTCACAGACAGAAACAGACAGACTCTAAAGACTGGTTGCCAGGTCTCCTGGGAGCACTCTTACCTCCAGGCCACCTAGAGATTCTGCCTTGTGCTCCTAAAGCGTCCTGAGCTGATCCCGCTCATGACTAGATTGTCACTGTGTATGACTTTCTATTCTAGACTGAGAGATCCTTGAGGACAGGAGCTCACTGGGATGTGGCACACCGTGGCGTCGGCCAATATTTATGGGCTGATGCAGTGATGCGGTGCAACTCTTGACAGAGTATGTCGCTTCTCTCTGGGCGGCCCTCCCTCCAGTAAGCCACTCACGGCTCAGTGAAATGTCCTAAAGTGAGACAGAGGACATTTACTCTTTTCCTGCTATGTGGATTGACATTATTCATGCGTCCTTACTCCTTGAAAGCTTCAGACGGACTTAGAGAGCTTACTACACACTGTAGTAGGATCCTCAAAGTCCCCTCATTTTGTGATCCTCTGTTTAGAAGACAGAAAGAGCTGGATGAAGAGAAGAGAGCTCTTTTTCAGTGTAAGACCAGTACTTTGTGATCACTGGCTTTGTTTTTAGAGACTTCTAATTGTCCAGTGATTGCCTACCTCAAGAGTGACTGGAGTTGACTTTAAGAGTGTTGATTTAGCTTAGGTTTTTTTTTTTTTTTTTATCTTCCTCTAGGAAAGGATATACCATTTTTTTAAAAAAAATTATTTATTTATCTGATAGAAGACACAGCGAGAGAGGGAGCACAAGCAGGGGGAGTGGGAGAGGGAGAAGCAGGCTTCCCTCTGAGCAGGGAGCTGGATGTGGGGCTCGATCCCAGGACCCTGGGCTCATGACCTGAGCTGAAGGCAGACATCTAAGGACTGAGCCACAGCCCAACATATAGGAAATTGATAAGAAAATCCATTCATAGCTGTAGGATAGCACCCCACTTTTTAAAAATTAATAAAAAAATATTTTATTTATTTAGAGAGAAAGCACATGTGTGCACAGGCAGGGAGGTGGGGTCGAGGGAGAGGGAGAAACAGACTCCCACTGAGCAGGGAGCCTGACGGGGGACTCCATCCCAGGATCGTGGGATCATGACCTGAGCTGAAGGCAGATGCCTAACTGATGGTCCCCAGCACCCCACTTTTAAAAGCTGGTCCCTGCCTTTGGCTCACGTCATGATCCCAGAGGTGGGGATTGAGCCCCACTTTGGACTTCTTGCTCAGCGGGGGGGCCTGCTTCTCCTTCTGCCCCTCATCCTGCTCTTGTGCTCTCTCCCACATAAAAACAAATAAATAAAATCTTTAAAAATAAAAAAGTAAAATCTCATCCCAGTGCACTAACCAAATTTTCTAGTAGGTGTTACTAATAGTAGATTTTATCTATCTATTTTTCTTCCTATGATAACCACTTCAAAGATTTTTTCCCACAGAATTTTTATTTTTTTTTAATTTTTTTAAAAGATTTTATTTATTTGACAGACAGAGATCACAAGTAGGCAGAGAGGCAGGCAGAGAGAGAGAGGAGGAAGCAGGCTCCTTGCTGAGCAGAGAGCCCGATGCGGGGCTCGATCCCAGGACCCTGGGATCATGACCTGAGCCGAAGGCAGAGGCTTTAACCCACTGAGCCACCCAGGCGCCCCAGAATTTTTATTTTTTAATAAGTATTTTAATCACCCAGTGCACATCCTGACAAGTGCTCTCCTTAATCCCTATCACCTATTTAGCCCATCTTGTAACCCACCTCCCCTCTGGTAACTGTTTCTTGGGTTGTCTCTCTCTCTCTCTTTCCCCCACCCCATTGCTCATTTGTTTCTTAAATTCCACATATAAGTGAAATCCTATGGCATTTGTCTTTCTCTGACTTATTTCACTTAACGTTATACTCTCTTGCTCCATCCATGTTGTTGCAAATGGCAAGACTTCATTCTTTTTTTATGGCTGAGTAATAATTCCATTACACACACACACACACACACACACTCTTACACACCACATCTTCTATTCATTCATTTATCAAGGGATACTTGGGTTGCTTCCATATCTTGGCTATTAATGCTGCTGTAACTCCGTAAATATAGGGGTGCATACACCCCTCATGGTTTTCTATCCTTTGGGTCAATACCCAGTAGTGCAATTGCTGGATCTCAGGGTAGTTCTATTTTTACTTTTTGAGGACCCTCCATACTGTTTTCCAGAGTGACTACACCAGTTTGTGTTCCCACCAACAGTGTAAGAGTGTTTCCCTTTCTCTATATCCTCGCCAACACCTATTGTTTCCTATGTTGTTATAATTTTAGCTATTCTGACGTTGTGAGGTGGTATCTCACTGTACTTTTGATTTGCTTTTCCCTGTTGATAAGTGAGGATGAGCATCTTTCACATGTCTGTTCGTCAACCTGTATGTCAGGAATAAACCCCACTTGATCGTGGTGAATAATGTTTTTAATGTATTGTTGGATTTGGTTTGTTAATATTTTGTTGAGGATTTTTGCATCTATGTTCACCAGAGATATTGGCCTATAGTTATCTTTTTGTGGTGCCTTTATCTGGTTTTGGAATCAGGGTAATGCTGGCTTTTTAGAACGAATTTGGAAGTTTTTTCCCTTATCTATTTTTTGGAGTTGTCTCCTCCCCATGTTTTAAGTATATGGTGTCATATTTTATACACCCTTTTATTTTGCGAGTTCCTTGACTGGGTTTTATGGAAACATTCATTTTTACTGCTTTTGTGTTTCCTGCCCTCATACTGTCATTTTTTGCCTTTCTACTTGAAGAGTCCCTCTTAATATTTCATGCTGGGTTGGTTTAGTGGCCATGAACTTCTTTGGATTTTGTTTGGGAGACTTCTTTTTAATTTTTAAGTAAGTGCCATGCCCAGCATGGAGCCTAGCGCAGGGCTTGAACTCATGACCCTGAGATCAAGACCTGAGTTGATGGGGTGCCTGGGGAGTTCAGTCAGTTAAGTGTCTGCTTTGGGCTCAGATCATGATCCTGGAGTTCCCAGGGATTGAGCCCCGCCTTGGGCTCCCTGCTCAGTGGGGAGTCTGCTTCTCCCACTGTCCCTCGCCTCACTCATGTGCTCTCTCTCTCTCAAATAAATACATAAAATCTTTAAAAAAAAAAAAAAGACCTGAGCTGAGATAAAAAGTTGGACACTTAACCAACTGAGCCACCCAGGCATCTCTGTTTGGGAAACTGTTTTCTCTCCTCCTAGCCTTGCTGGATAGAATATTCTTGGATGCAGGTTTTTTCCCTTTCAGTACTTCGAATGTATCATGCTACTCTTTCTGGTTTGGAAGGTTTCTGCTGAAAAATTCCAATGATAGCCTAATGGGGCTTCCTTTGTATGTAGCTGTCTCCTTTTGTATTGGTACTTTTAGTATTTTTTTTCTTTAGTAAATGTTGCCATTTTAATTATGATATGTCTTAGGATGGATATGCTTTTGTTGATTTTGTTTGGGGTTCTCTGTTCCTCCTGGATCTGGATATCTGTTTCCTTTCCTAGATTAGGGAAGTTTTCAGCTACTATTTCTTCAAATAAATGTTATGCCCCCTTTTCTCTTTCCTTTTTGTGGGACTCCTATAATACAAATGTTACTTTGTTTGATGGAGTCACCAAGTTCCCTAAGTCTATTCTTGTTTTGCATAATTCTTTTTTTCTCTCTTTTGTTCAGCTTGATTACTTTCCATTACTCTGTCTTCCAGGTCAGTAATTCATTCCTCTGCTTTTCTGAGCCTGCTATTCATTTTATCAAGTGTGTGTTTCATTGTGTTCATTGAGTGCTTTATCTCTGCTATGTTATTCCTTATCTCTGTGTTAATGGTCTCACAGATATCTCCATTGTTTTCTCAGGTCCAGAGTGTATCCTTATGATCAATGCTTTAAATTCTCCATCAGCCATGTTACTTACACTTAGATTTCTGGCTGTAGCCTTGTCCTGTTCTTTTATCTGGGACAAATTCCTCTGTCTTCTTATTTTGTCTAAGACTCTGCTTGTTTCTGTATGTTAGGAAAGTCAGCTATGTCTCCTGTTCTTGAGGGCAATGGTCTTGTGAAGAAGAGGTCCGTGGTGCCCTGCTGTGTAGTGTTTCCTGTTCCCTTGGGCCTGGCACTTCCAGAAGTGACTCCAGTGTGTACTATGTATACTCTGCTCTTTTGTCCTGACCACTTTATCCTGTAGGCTAGTCATTTCCAGAGGCTCTCTTTGCCTGTTGTGGGCGTGTTTGGTCCCAGGCCTGAACGTGGTATGTTTTAGCTAGGTGGGCTCTGGTCTGCATTTTATTTCACTTTATTTTCATTTATTTATTTGACAGAGAGAGAGAGAGATCACAAGTAGGCAGAGAGGCAGGCAGAGACGGTGGGAAGCAGGCTCCCAACTGAGCAGAGAGTCTGATGCGGGGCTCGATCTCAGGACCCTGAGATCATGACCTGAGCCGAAGGCAGAGGCTTAACCCACTGAGCCACCCAGGCACCCCTATTTTCTGTCTTTTTTTTGTTGTTGTTGTTACTTTATACTTGATTCTAGATATTTTACTAATTATCTCTTTGGTTGTGTCTAATAATCTCTTGTGAAACCCGTCAGTGAGTTATTTTCAGGTGTTTTATTTTTATAGCTTTAGCATTGTATTTGGTTCTTTTTCTGAGAGGTTTGGGGAAGGTTCAGGGCCTGAAGGGTCTCCCTCCCCAACCCTGGGGGATCCTATCTCAAGGTACTGTTCGATGTGCCTACCACTGGGAGGAAGATGTTGAGAACAAGGTTAACTACTCACCTGCCAAGATAGCAAACAGGCCTGGGAGAAAAAATTCACCAAAGATATGCTGGGACCATGGAGGAATCAGTCCCTTCCCTGCCACCTGAGGTTGGCAAATTCCCTCAGCAGAGGAAATAGCCAGGGATGGTCAGCTCATTCTGAAAGAGTGCTCTCCTCTCTGAAATTGTTCAATAACTTTAAAATTGGGAATTTTTTTTCCTAGGAGGTGGTGGTAAAACATTCTCTTTTTCTAGTTGTTGTAGTAGGAGTGTTGGCCTGTGCAAACTTGTAAGTTCTACACAAAAAATAGAAGTGCTGTTATGTTCTCCTGATATTTCCTTTTAGTCTCTCACCCTGAGTTTCACTGGAACGAACAGTCTGCGTTCTGTTTCCTCTTCTGATTTAGAAATTTTATGTTTTATTCCTGCTTTCTTGGCTTCTTTATAAATTTCAACAATTTTAATTTAAACATTAATAATTATGTAACTCCTTATCCCTCAGTGAGACAAAGGCTTTGTTTTGCTTTATTTCATCCCCCTACTTTCTTGCTCCTTGGTTCCTTAAGTGGCTGTCAGCCCTTTAGTCTGGCATCCTCGACTGAATTTTCCACCTTGCAGCTGGAGGACTCTCTCGGAAGTGAACACCCCTCTCCAACTGAAAACCTTCCAGTGGCTTCCCATAACCCTTACAATAAAGTCCAGACAGCACATTAGGTGCTGTCTGGACTCTGCCACCCTTTCTGTCTTCATCTAAAAAATCCCTTTCCTAAACTACAGAAATATCTGGGTCGAGTCAGCCCAGTTACAACTGCCTGCGCTGCCACATTGGTTCATGCCTTTGCCCCTTCTTTTCATTCCTGACCATCCCAATCCAGACGGTAGAGGGAATTATCACGCCCTCCATCTGCCTTTTCCTACCCCAGCAAGCCCCTTGAGGGCAGGGACTGTGTCGTCTTTATCTTGGTGTTCCCAGCACGGAGCTGGAATGCAGTAGAGGATGAGTAAATCTTGTTGAATGAATGCATGGAGGAAGGAATAAGAAGGCTTATATGCTGAGATAGGCCTGGGGTTCCCAGGGCAGGAATGGGGGCAGCCCTGGGGAGATCCTCTGGGAGGACTTACCCGGAGGTGCTTCCACATGGCTGCTCAGTAAAGTAAGACAAGTACTTAAAGACAAGGTGGCTGTGTTAGTCAGAGACAGTTTGAGTACAAAAAGCAGAATCCTTCTTAAGTTAGAAAAAAAAAAAAAGAAAGGCAGGGGGTATGGGAGGAGCCTTGTAGGTTAGAGAGCACTGGTCTGTTATGAAGCTACAGTCAGTGTCTCAGCCCCTTTGCCTGCTACAACAGAATACCAGAGATTGGGGCCTCAAAAACAATAGAAATTGGGGCGCCTGGGTGGCTCAGTCAGTTAAGCGTCTGCCTTCAGCTCAGGTCATGATCTCTAGGTCCTGGGATCAAGCACCATGTCGGGCTCCCGGCTCAATAGGGAGTCTGCTTCTCCCTCTCCCTCTGTTTGTGCTCTCTCTGTCTCTCAAATGAAAAATAAAAAATACTAAAAAATATAAATAAACAACAGAAATTTACTTCTCACAGTTCTGGAGGCTGGGAAGTCCATGATCAAGGTGCTGGCAGATTCGCTATCTCCTGGGGGCCCACTTCCTGGTTCTTAGGCAGCACCTTCTTGCCGTGTTCTCACGTGGATAAGGGGGTGAGGGAGCATTCTAGGGCCTCTTTTATAGGGGCATTCATTCATGAGGGCTCTGTCCTCATGACCTAATCACCTCCCAAAGGCCCTACGTCCTAATCCCATCACATTGGGGGTTGGGTTTCAATGTGGGGGGATACAAACATTCAGACTGTAGGGCTCATGAGGACGGCCAGGCTGCGTAAGGACTGATAGCCATGTCCTTTCCTCTTTGGGACTTTGTGGCTTTCATCAGAGCTTCTTTGTGAACCTGCTTCACAAAGCTTTCTCTGCACACTGGGGAAAACAATAGGATAGGGTAGGACTTGGATCACAAGTCTGCACACTGGCTTTCTCTGCTTTCTTGTGCATCTGCTGGAAAATGGATGCATTGGGCCTACCTGAGTTTCTGGTTTGGGCACTCTAGGACTGCCTGAAAGCCGTCCTGTCCTGTCCCACTTATAACTGTGGGGCCTGGGGCGCCTGGGTGGCTCAGTGGGTTAAAAGCCTCTGCCTTCGGCTCGGGTCATGGTCCCGGGGTCCTGGGATCGAGCCCCACGTCGGGCTTCCTGCTCGGTGGGGAGCCTGCTTCCTCCTCTCTCTCTCTGCCTGCCTCTCTGCCTACTTGTGATCTCTGTCTGTCAAATAAATAAATAAAATCTTTAAAAAAAAAAAATAACTGTGGGGCCTGAAGCCCTGGACCAGGTACCTTGGCCACAGGCAGAGAAGGGTCACATGACTGTCTAACGGTTGTGCTAGCAGGGGTGAGGGTGGGGCAGACCGATTGATGGACAGCCACCAAGTGATGTGAATTTGCAAAATTAATTTTCAGACAATTATTGAATAATACAATTCTGTTTGTATGGAGTTGAGATTCTTTTTTTCCCCTTGCTTTTCTTTGCAGTTCTGAAAAACTCACCTGTTCAGAAAAGAAACGTCTGCCTGATAAAGAGAACAAGAATACTGACCCAAGTCAGACTGCTTTTGAAAGGAAGTTTCATTCCTCAAAGCTCAGCCAGGAGAATAAAAGGGTTGAGAAGAACTGTGTGGTGAGTGGACAAGATCTGCGGGGAACAGGGTGGGGATGGCCCAAGTTTGCAGCGTGCACGAGACAGCAGACATTGATTGTGGAATCTGAGCCGTTGACAGAGCCCTCCTTCTCCCATGGCTTCCCTAGGGCAGAGAAGGCAGGAGCCAAGGAAGGGAGTGAGAGAAAGGATGCAGAAGAGGCTTCATTTAATGCACAAGAAACGATGGGTTTGCCTTTGGGCTTGGTGCTACTGCATAGATGAGACAGCCTCTGGCAGGGAGCCTGGGGTCTGGAAATTCAGAGAAGGAGCATATTGGGGAACCCTGGACCCTGCTTTTGGGGGGACAGATTGTGCCCATACAAGATGAGAGAAACTCTGGCCACAGAGTTCTGCCCTCTGAGATCTCAATTTTTTCTGGAGTTTTTGCTCTTCCGCCAACCATATCCAACCCAGACCAAAAAAAATTTGTTCTCCTTAGGGTGGTCACAATAGGTGGGAATCTTCTGAAATGAAATTTATACTAAAAATTAGGCCAAATGATGGTTTAGATACATGAAAGTTATTTTTTATGTAAGCATTTTCCACGAACAGGTTTCTTATCAAGAGCTCACGATCTGACTGGCACATCTTCCCTTCCATCCTCTCATCTTCCCACATCCTGTATCCTAGTGCCCGAGGGTGAGGAGGCTTCCAGCTGCCCCGGAACTGTAAGGGGTTCATGACTGTCGGGAGGGCAATGGATCTGTGTGTTCACCAACCGCCCCGCTCTCGCCTCCAGCACACACAGGACGAGGGACTAGTTTTCTTGAGCATGAAAATCTTGTTAGATGTTTTGTGATCCAAGTCCTACCCTATCCTGTTGTTTTCCCCAGTCTCTCAGAAATGGATTCTCTTTATATGGTTGTTTCCATAACACTTTCCTCAGCAAATTTTTTTTAAAGATTTTATATGTTTGAGAGAGAGAGAGGAGAGAGCGAGAGAGAGAGAGACAGCACAAGCAGGGGGAGAGGCAGAGGGAGACGCACACTGCCCACTGAACAGGGAGCTGGATGTGGGACTCGATGTGAGGACTTTGGGATCATGACCTGAGCCGAAGGCTGCTGGTTAACTAACTGAGCCACCCAGGGCCCCCGTCATCAATGTCTTCTGTGGATAATTCCGAGAGCCAAGCCCCGTAGTCCTGAACGGGACTGGTCAGCTCTGTCCTTCTGGCAGGGTAGCCTGACTGCTGTTACCAAAAGAGCCCAAAAGTGGAGTGTGGTTTACACACGACAGAAGTTTATTTCTCGCTCAGGTACCAGAACAGGGTAGGTTGGAGGCTGTCCCTCTTCCATGCAGTCCTCTTGCTGAGGGAACCTTTGTCATCTTCAGTGCCCAGGTTCCAAGGTTGCCCTGGGGAACTCCTTCCTTCCACCTGAAGAGGGAAGAGGTCATGAAGCAGTGCTCCCCTGGGAGGGTAGGTGGGCCAGGTCCAACCAGTGAGGACCCGTCACATGGCTGTCCCCAACCATAGGGAGGTTGGTGCTGGGAAGAGTAGCCCCTCTCTGCTCTGAGCACAATGGCAGAGAGAGCGAGTGTTTTGTGGAGAACTGGTTATCTCTGTCCCCCCACAGAAAGCTTAGTACCGTGTGGAGTCCAAAGACCTAGGACTTGGGCTGAGCGTTGGCTGAGCATTGCAGAAGCCAGAGAGCAGGGGAGAGGTGAGGGGAGGGCTGCCTGGAAGGTCCCAGCTCAGGCAGGAGGGTCGAGTGTTGGGTGGGATCCTCTGAGGCCCTCCTCCCTGCCCGTCAGCCCCCTTCCCTACCCTACACTCAGCGCTTCCCTCTGTTCCTAGGTTGGAGGAATAGGACAGCACAGACCATGCTCGGGGGGGCGGCTGGGGAAGGCCAGCATAGGTGGGGGGCACAGCCCGTGGAAAGAGGGATGACGGCCGAGGTCCTGGGGTGGCACCTGGCCTCCCTGCAGCTGGGGCTCGGGTGAGGCTGCCCGGAACCGCGCCGTCCGCAGGGAGGCCACCGGCAGTAAAGCTCCGCCGAGCTTTAGCTTGTGGTCTGTGCAACAGTTAAAACGCTGCGACAGCGTTTCTCTCTCCAGGTACTGCGAGCCGTAAGCACACAGTAATCGTTACGGTTTATTGAGCTCCTGTTGTGAACTAGGTGAGGTGTTTTATGGACGCAGAAGCTTTGACCGTAAGACAGTAGTCGTAGCTCCTGTTACATGAAGCTCAGGGGGGTTCGGTAACTTGTTCAAGGTCAGCTGCATCGTCGAAAGCGGCAGCGTTCTTGATTCCAAGTCCAGGCCCTCCGGTGCCAAAGCACTGGTCTGCTCACCAGAGCACATGCCCTTCTCTCCCATAACGCCAGTCAAGCTGGTCAGGATTCGGGTCCCTTTCAGAGGGTGGTTATCCTGCGGGTTGGTGCGCCAGTGTCCTGATCCTGAGGGGCACGGACGGCGGGGTAGGGGTTGCTGGGCGTCCCTCGGGTCTGCTCAGTCCTTCCCCGGGGGATGCAAGGAGTCTAAAGGCGCAGCCCGTTCCCTCACCCTTCAGAAAATCAAGCTCACGATTCAGTCAGGAGAGAACTTGATTTCTTAAGAGGCAGAGCTGCATTCCCAGGTCAAAGCAGGTGACTGGCGTTGCTGGGAATACAGACATCGAATGTCCTCCGGAGTTTCAGAGAAGTTATCCGACTCACGTCCTCTAGGCTCCTGCCCTGAATCTGAAGAGAATCCTGACGTATGCAGACCGGGAGAGAGGGCTCTGGCCCTAGCTCAGCCCAGTGAGAATGCAAGTCCCCACCACCCTGGGAAAAGGATTATTCTGTAGGTCAGGTCAGAAGTAACCCAAGAACTGGTTTTAAACCAGCCGGACCCACCAGTGAGCGTCTCAGGCTTTAGAAGTCCGGGCAGAGGCAGACTCAGACGCTGACCTGTATCTGCTTCCCAGGACCCTATGGGAGACCCTCTAGGAGATCAGCGAGGCTGTGCCTGACCAGCCAAACTTTGCCTTAATTGATATATCCAGTTGTTTTGGTTTCAGATGTTGCGTGGCGTCTCCTCTGCTGACACTGGGCCATATTTCTTTTACATCTAAGTTGTAACAAGTCAGTGCCCAGGATTAATACCTAGAATGATGATTTTTTTTTTACTTGAATATTCTGAATTATGTTTTCTAGCTTTTTTTTTTTTTTTTTGCTCAGTGATTACGTTGAGACAGAAGTGGGGGCTGGGGAGGAGGGACACTTGGACCTTTCCTGTTCTTTCAGCTTCCTGAGAATCAGGGCTCCCGCAGCCCGTGTGGTTCTTTCCAAAAGTCAGCTGTCGGTCCTGCTGCACTCACGAGCCCGGGACTTAGTGGGTAAGACCTTATTTTTATCAACGTTCAAAACAAATTTCATACTCCAAACTCGAGCCCAAACAAGCAGCTCAGACGGTGCGTATGTGGCTCCGACAGGACAGCGAAGGGGAGAGGGGCTGCGAGAGGGCCCCTCTGAGGGGCCTGCTCAGGAGGTTTAATGTCTGTGCATTTTCTGGAGTCCCAAGTTACCCCCGAGGTTCCTGCTCACCTGGCAAGCAGAAGGACTCAGAGGGTCTTGCTCCCACAGAGGTCAGCAGTCTAGCCACCTAAGATGACCAAGCCCAGAAACAGTAGGTGAATGGACCGGAGTCCTAGAGCAAGTAGGAGTCAAGACGAGGCTGCAGGGTCTCCTAGGCACGCCCCACCCCCATGCTGCCCTTGGTTTTGCCACTGTTGTAGAAAGAAAATTTGGTTTCATTACCAGCAATCCCTGAAGTTACCTTTTAATTTTTTAAAAAAGATTTTATTTATTTGAGAGAGCCAGCGGGACACCACAAGCAAAGGGAGCAGGACAGGGAGGCACAGACTCCCAGCTGAGCAGGGAGCCCAGTGTGGGACTTGATCCCAGAACCCTGGGATCATGACTTGAGTCAAAGGCAGACACTTAACCGACTGAGCCATCGAAACTTATGTTTTAAGAGCCTTTCAGGTGGAACATAAATCAGTCAAATTTTGAAAGAAGTTACATTCATAAACTTATATTTTTATTCTTTCTGTACATATTGGCAATGATAAAGCTTAAAGATGCATGTCCTATGAAATAGGCAAAACAAGGAATTTACATAAATAATTTATATTTCAGAAAATTAAAGTTGAAAAATATTTCCATATCATTGGAGTTCACAGTATTTAAAGTAAATCAAGCTTTCCCGTTTATATTTCAAACTCTATTGTCTCAGCAGAGATGATAAAATCTAATCGAGAACAAAATGATCAAGTTTGTGTTTTTGTTCAGTGCAGAGAGCAAGACCGACTTCAGCACGAGGCTATGCCCGCGCCGAGGTGGCAGTGCTTCTCCCCAGTCCTCCACCTCCTGAGCGCCTATGGCACGGCACCACCCCCCCCGACTCCCGGCCCAGGCCCCCCGGCAGGGGATGGCTACAGTGTCACCAAAACCACCCGCCCTGGGTACATTCAACCACGGGACAGTGTCCAGTGTTCTGATGCCTCATTTCCACTTAATACTTTTTATAGCCCTGAAAATGGAAACCCTGGCATCTAAACACAGCCAGAGATGTTAACACTAATACAAGGCACTGTGCTATGGGTTTGGTTTATTTATAGGAAAGATCATGGTTGCATAGATTGCTAGCAATTTAGTGTGCAAGAAAATCGCGCCGCCGCGCGTGGCCCGTGATGGATGAAGCCGCAGTGCTCCTTCGGCCCAGGTGCAGCACCGGCCATCTGGCTCTAGCCCCGGCCTTTTGGGCAGATCCCTGAGCCCTCTACAGGAGAGTTTTTTGCTCAAAAAGCTGTAGGTCAAAGCGGACCCAGACCTCTCCCGTGGGGACCTCGTGCAGCAGGAGTCGGCGGGTTGTGGGGCCTTTGCTTTCCTGTTCTGTGCGAATTTTTGCCACCGGAACCTCAGTACGACCCAGGAAATCTGGTGAAAAGACATACCAGAGTCAAAGTTCCTTCTTTATAAAAGTCGTTAAAGAAAACTACTAGGAGTATCTGAAGACATTCTTATAACTTTCAGATCCAGCCCAGTGGCTGTCACTGCGACTGGATGTGTGCAGAACGGGGGGGTGTGGGAGGAGACTGCCTCGTTGGGCTCCAAGTCTCTACAGTCAGAGAAGGCGTCAGCCACTCAGGAGGTGCTGGGAGCAGTGCTGTGCTACTCTGTAGGGAGGGACTGGGGGCCCTAAGGGAAACACTCCAGAGGGCACCCTTTACCCTGGAGAGAATCCCCCTCCCCAGCCTTGCTTCTCCCCACGGGCCCCTGTCCTTTTCCTTAGGTGTCATGGGGTAAAAATGAAGCCAAGTACCCTGGACCTAGACCCCAAATTCTAGAGTACAGGGGAAACTTTGGGTTCCCTGGTCGAGTTATACTGTACCATCCGGTGAAAACTGGTCTCTGTCAAACATGGTGAGACACAGCACATCTTGGTAGAGATCCTTAATAAAGAACTGGCAGTTAAAGTTCCACTTGGGATTGAGTGTGTCCGGGAGGGTCCTGGTGGTATAGCTCTGGGAGCCCATGCTGATTTCACAGTATGGATTGCTCTTTCCTGAACAAAAAACAAAGCAAAGACGCATGTGGCATGTGTGGGTAGAATAAAGGACACCAGCACCTTCCTTGAGCAGAAGCAGGGTCCAGACCACGAGATCAGGAGTCACCCTGGGGGCCCAGATCTGCCCGGCAGTCTCCGTGTGCCCCGTACCGACAGCAGCACAAGCCTGGAGCACCCGTGCGGGCTCCCGAGTCCCAGATGCCTCCCACGAGCCCGGGCAAGTGTCTCAGCGCGGCTTCCGCTCAGACGCGCTGAGGAGGGAGGCACTGGAACTTACTGGGAAAACACTCCGGTGATAATATGGGTCCAACAACCATTTTAGTGGCAGTGGAAACACTGATTTTTTCAAAGTGTCCCATTAGTCAACGTTCAGAAGAGTCACCACAAAGAACAGAGCAGTTACCACATCTGTTGAACAGGAGAAGCATTTACCATTTGGTTTACAGGCTTTTAATTCTGTAGCTTCGATGACCTGCACCATCAGACGTCCAATGCCTGAAGTCTTTTGCGAGCGAGCTACAAAAGAGGAGGAAGCCCGGTTAATTTCTTCTCTGAGTGTGCAGGTAGCGCACGGAGGACACGGAGCTCCAGACCTAATGCTCCCCTGCCGCCCCTGCCACGGTGCTGGGCCTGGCCGACCAGCGTCTGGCTGTTCTGCCTTTGCCCAGGCTGTGTCCCTGCTGGGGCGCCTTGTCCGCTATCCCTGCTTGTCTGCATCCTACCCGGCCTTGAGGATGCACACGGCCCATCTGGACCCCCATCTCTGCCCCCTGCGCGCCCGTTATCCCCAGCTTCTGCGCGTCCCGCAACTTCCTCTCCGGGAGAGGCCGCTGCAGAGCTCGTGTGTATGCAGCCTTGTAGTAACGCTCCGTTGCCTAGCGATGGTCACAGTAATAAAATAATACATTCTATCCATTCAGCACTTAAAAGCAGCTAACATTTATTGGATACTTTGTGTCAGGCACCGTGCTAGACCTCTACAAAAGTTTTATTATTTAAACTGCACAATTACGGATCTGGTAGCTGAGAACTGCCATCTCCACGTAGGACAACCGAGTCTGACAAAGGACTGTGACCACCCCGGTCACAGAGGCTGTCAATGGCAAGGTAAAAAAAAGTCACCACCAGGTACCAAAGGCTCTTAGCCACCGTCATTCCAGTCACATGTAAACACTTCAGCTTATGAAGCAGTTTCACTTAAGACCTTGCTCTATTTTGAGGATGTACTCAAAACCCTTTCATATGGAAGGGAATGAGTCTGTGAACTCGGGATTATCTTGGTAAATATGAAGTTAAGCAGGTTTTGCTCTCAAGCATTTAAAAATGAACAAAAGGCTGCTCGTGAGCTATTGATTTTTCAAAACTTAGGGCGTGTAAAACTTTATGACAAGTGGTTCCCGCCCTCCATGCCAACTTCTCCAGCGCGGCACTTACACTCCGTTCCCCTTAAAGACAGGGCCGGCCATACTCATCTTTGAAGGCCCAGTTAGGACTAGCACAGAGCTTGGCACAGAGTAAGTAATAAATGTCTAAAGAATTTAACATAGAGAAAATGCGTAACAGTATATATAGATATTGATGTTAAGCAAAACTAATAGAAACACTGATTTATGTCTTTGACCAATTAAGAGATCGTTATATGCTTTACAGATCATTCAGTCGTTGATTCTTCAATAGCAAGCGTCTGAAGTACCATTAAAACAAGATTCAATCAGCAAAAGCCAATATGCACATACCTTTCAAGAGATATAACAAAATAAGGGGAACCTGAATAAAAAAAAGAGTTGCAGCTACAGCAGGGGAACGTGAGGGGGAGGCCTGGACAGGGAAGGCCTGGGGGCGGGCATGGGCAGGGCTTCCGAGGAGGGCGGTTCGGTCAGGCAGTGGTGGGGGCAAGGCAGAGGGAAAGGAGAAGTGGGGCTGTGCCCTGAATCTGGGGTAGGACATTACCCTTAATTTGGGAGGCAACAGGGAAGACGCTTAGCAAGGAGATTAAGCCCTGTAAGAAGAATGCTCTGGAAATGAAAGGGAAGGGCGATGGGGGGGCCTTGTGCCAGGGTGGAGGTTAGAGGGTCTTAACTGGGTTGTGCCACCGGGGAAGGACCAGGACGAGGGAAGAGAATGATAGAAGGTGTGCGACGCGGCCTCCGAGTAGCGGAGCGCGTGCCTGCAGTGTGCGTGGCGGGGACACCACTGCCATTCCCAGGGCTTCCCGGGAGATGCCAGGGTGCGAAGCCCAGCAGGCGGCCGGGAGAAGTTGCGGTGTGTCCGGAGTGTGGGCTCAGGGAAGCAGCCCAGCATGACTTTATGAAACAGCAGAGGGACAGAGAAGCTTAGGCGAGGGCGGCTCCGGGTAGAACGAGGAGCCGCTTTGACTTCTGCCATCCGGGGCAGGGACCTCAGAGTGAGTGAAGCCATGGGTTAGGTCACGGGTGTCAAGTGAGGGGGCCATCTGCACACGATGGGGACAGCAAGTGAGGCGAATGGCGTGTGAGGAGGAGGAGAGCCCTGAGATCTAGGCCCGGGTGTCAGGGAGGAGGATGGGTGGACGTGGAGGGGGGCTGGGGCGGGCGCCCAGGTGGGAGAGGAGGAGCGGAGCCGAAGGCAGACAGGCCACAGACGTGAAGTTGGGTGAAGCAAAACGGACCAAGCAAAAGTGGGCTTGGTTGTGCAAAGGACCTTCTTCCTTTGCCATAAGAGAAGCGAGGTCCCCGGGCTGGCATGGGATGTCCCCCAACTGTGTGGTGGGTAGGGGGTTCAGGGAGGCCCCGAGGGCGGCAGCAGCCAACGGGATCACAACTGCCTGGTCCCCCAGCAAGTCTGTCCTTCAGGCTGTCGCTGTTTAGCCCCCTCGCTGCAGAAGCAGCAGCTTGTGTCCTGAGGGTGGGGCCTGTCCCCCTCCCCGGGGTCCCCTGGCAGCTGCTTCCAACCCTCCAGGGCACCACCAAGTACCTTGATAAGCTTTTTCCCGTTTCTTCTTTTCCGTGTCGATGTACTGCTCAGAGGCCGCCTTGATCTTCTGGACCCAGGCAGTCCTGGAGAAGCAGAGCACAGCCGTGGGGTGGCTTTCCCGCACGCCTCCCGGGGCCGGCCAGGAGCGCCGAAGCTCGGCCCTCGCTCGGCTCTCCTGCGCCGCCCTCGGCTTTGACAAGTTTCCCATCACAGACCGAGTGTTAGTTCAACCGAAAGACTTGTTCGCTACTTGAAGATCAAGCTGGGGTTTGCGGGCAGCTACTGCTTTACAGAACACCAGGCACCGGCAGGGTGCTGGCACCCGGGAGGAGACGCAGGGCGCCACCGCAGTGGCAATTCAGCACGACAGAGGGACACTCGACCTGAAAGCAAAGAAGCTAGCGCACAGAGGAGGGGGCGGGCCCCGTCTGCCATCACAGAGGTGGCCGTGGAGGATGGTGGCTGGCCCGGCAGAGAGCAGGGGCAGAGGGCAGGAGCGCTGCGCTCCACACCAGGCGGGCAGACATCCTGGGGGGTGGAGGATGGGGCCGGGGCTGAGACACACACACGGGCCTCAGAGACCGGGTGAAGGAGCCCGGCCTGCCGCACGAGGGATTTTAGCAGGAAGCAAGGTGCTGGATCTCCCGTTTTGGAAGATCCTGAGGAGAGACCGAGGCAGGGACACAGGCTGAGCTGATGGCAGCAAGCCGGCACGTCCACACCGAGGCTGGCCGGTGGGACGGGGCTGGGCGGGACCCGTCAGGGGAGCCTGGGGTGCAGAAGGAGCAGCACTCGAGCATGTCTGCAGGCGGCTAATGGGAGGGAGCCGTCTAGGCTTCAAGGCAGGTCACAGGTGGTCAGGACTGACCTCTCGTTAATGTTGTCTGTTCGGAGGGTGTAGACCCGGTCAATGTGAGAAATGTGGAAGACGGGCTCATCGCTGGAAGGGTCTGTGGGCAGTTTCACCAAGACTTCGTTCAGGAAAATGGGCTGAAAGAGTTAGGGCCGAAACACAGGCTGTGAGATGGGCCAGAACCCTCCACCTGCCTACATCTCCAGAGAGCGCTGTCTGTTCCGAAGAGCTTTGTTTTTTTGTTTTTTAAAGATTTTATTTATTTATTTATTTACTTGACAGAGATCACAACCAGGCAGAGAGAGAGGAAGGGAATCAGGCTCCCTGCTGAGCAAAGAGCCCAATGCAGGGCTCGATCCCAGGACTCTGGGATCATGACTTGAGCCAAAGGCAGAGGCTTTAACCCACTGAGCCACCCAGGTGCCCCTGAAGAGCCTTGCTGAGAAGCAGAGAAGAGGCTGGTTTCTCGAGTCTTCTACTTAGGGAAAAAGAGACAGTGTCCATTTCGTGGAAGAAGCATGTTGGGCAGATCAGAGATTCCTGAACTGGGGACAGGAGTTCCGAGTGTCCACGGGACAGGGTCACTCAGCACTCTGCTCCCGCTTCAGTTTCACAGAGACCTGATGCTGAACGTGGATGGGGGCGGCGGGGGGGCTACATGTCAAGTTTGTCAGGGAGGAGGCCAGAGCCCACAGCTGGAGTCCAGCCATCAGCTGGACCAGTCCAGCCAGAGGTTAGTGAGGGCCCCGCCACACTGGGCCTTCCTCCCTGGGACGTTACGAAGGGGGAGTGACCTATCTGGAGACGGGGGAAGAGAGTCACATGGGGACAAGGAAGGCTCAGGCCAGGAAGGAGGTCCTCGAGGTGACAGAAACACCTCGTTACGCTCCTGACGCCATGGCCAGGGACGTGACACTTACCGTTTTATACATTTTGAACTGGGCATTGGACTTAGAGTTGAAAAGCTTCTCAGAGCCTGAGGAAACAGCAAACTGCTTGACCATGTAGGTCAGGAGCAGAAAGTCGTTGAAGAGGAATCCATGTAGCTCCTTATTGCTCTTGGTCTTATATAACTTTCCACTGTGCAGAAGCTTCCGGGGCCCCAGGCAGTTGGTGAGGGAGTTGAAAATCAGTTGCTTAAAGAGAAATTGTCACTTTGTGAGTCCTAGCACAAGCCATCCCCATGCCCCGTGGGAAGCCAGTGCCCGGGACCTGAGGTGCTGTGGTAGAATCTTGTAGTTGGGAAGGTGGCTGGAACCATTCACCTTGACACAAAAGATCCTTGTGTTTATTTTTCCTCAGAGTTCAGAGTGGCATCGTGAAAATGATCACTCAGAGCCACAGAATATGGATCTTAACAGGTGGATTCAAGGAAATCAAAATATCAAAGTTCTCTAAGAAAGGGAAATGACACCCCAGAAGGGACAAGACGGTGAGTCCCGGGGGCTGGGCTGAGGCAGATACTGTTCACAGGCTCTGGTTCCCCACCCAGAGGCTGCCCAGGGGGCCCCAGCTTAGCCCCACAGGGCTCACCTCTGCCAGACCGTCACACTGAACGTGGGCCTGGATCCACTCCAGCCGGTCGGAATTTTCTTTTTCCCGAACTCCTTCATTAACTTGGGAGCAAAGCTCCTCTGCCCGCTCAAGAGCCAGCTTTAGGGAGGAGTGGTCTACGTGATTCTCCAGGGTGTTCTCCAGAATCTGGAAAAGAGTGGGCCGCGTCATCCGGTGAGCAGTGTCACCCGCCCGCCCAGGCGTCGTGCTGGCTGCTGCACATGCTGGGCGCGGGCCACTGGCCGCAGAACTGCCCTTGAGGAGCTCACGGCTCCTGTGTTCCTGGGGAGACGGGGACTCAGGTAAAGAGCCTGTGCCAAGTGCTGCACAGATCAAGTGCCCTGAAACCTGTGGTCATCTAGGGCCTCTCGGTGGGGTCTTAGCAATAGGACCTGTGTGAAAGGGGCCTACCTGCCGCCCCCAGTCACTTGAGCCAGTGCCTTTAACCCACCAGGGGACCTGGCTGCCACTCTCACAGGGTGTGAACCTGCTGAAGGACAATCATGTGTAACATTCTGGGGGTCACTGGTCTTTTTAAAAAATCTGCAGAAAGCAATGAATCCTCTGCTACAGGAAAAATACAATAAAATCATGTCACCCCCTAGTAGGAAACACATTCAGTTCATTCCGAAGTGCCTTCAAACTAATGTTACAAATGCAAAAGAACAGAGGCGCATCCCCCTGTGTGGCCCCAGCAGCAGATGCCTCCTGACTGGACTCTGGTCACGGTGGGACCACAGTCCTCTGTCTACAGCTCCAAAATGGGACAAAGCCCTGAAAGTCTAACATGTTTTCCAATATTCATTTGGTGGCAAAACCTGACCTAGCCGGAAGAGAGGCCTTTATTTATTCTACTCGGAAGTGATGACTCATGTACGTCACTGTAGGAATACTACTGTGTTTGGTTAAAGGTGATGGCCAGGCTTTGTTGTGATGTCATATAACAGACAGTATTTGAATTACATTCTGAATTTTGAGACACATCTGGCTCACACTATTTCAGCTAAGGGCCTGTGGATGACTGTGTATTAAGGGGTCAGCTTGATATCATCACTGCGGCATGAGGTCCATACTGAGCCGACACGGTTTAGAGACCAACGGTCAAGGGATCATCCATAAAAGCAAGTCTTACACTACTTCTGCTGTTTTCTTTTGTAAGATGATTAAAATTGCATCCATGATTACTTATGGAAAGATACTTCTCAGAAGGCATACTGGCTCAAAAGGGCCACCTAGTTTCTGTTAAAAGATGGATGGCTTTTAGGACTGTTGAGTTAGCAAGCTGAGGTGGGCACGGCGTGATGAGCCCGGGTGAGGCTGTGCTGAGTCGGGGGCTCCTGAGACAATCCAGGTTCAGGTGTTCAGCTGGTAGAAGAATTCAGCTCTCACCC
The DNA here is from genome assembly GCF_002288905.1 of Enhydra lutris kenyoni. Classification (NCBI taxonomy): domain Eukaryota; kingdom Metazoa; phylum Chordata; class Mammalia; order Carnivora; family Mustelidae; genus Enhydra; species Enhydra lutris. The sequence goes on along the minus strand of NW_019154119.1, from coordinate 4,276,259 downwards.
GAAAGACTGGAGTCCAGGGTTGTACTAGCAGAGGACTCTGTCTGGGCTCAAGACAGGCTCCGCAGCTGCAGACCTAGAGGGCAACCGCCCTGCCTAGAAAAACACACTCCTGACTCTGAGAGGCCAGCGGAGTTTCCTGAGGGAGGGGGCGCAGGTGACTCCAGTGACCCTGGTTGACCTGTATTTGCCTAATCCGGATGCCCATGTGTACTCGTGTGCGCACACATGGCCTGGCCCATCGGACCGTGTGGCCAGGGAGGCTGGCGCTCTCCCGGGCTCCCTGGCTAGGGCCTCCATGGCCCTCTGCGCCACCGCCGCTCCATCCCAGCCAGGGCACTCACGCTTCTGATGAGAAGAGGGTAGCGGGTGATCCTCTGCATGGGCTTCAGCAGGAAGCTGGACAGGGGCATCCCCTTACAGCGAGGGTCAGACGCCAGCTTCTGCAAAGAATGGACAGGTTCATGAGCGAATGTACCTTTGAGGAAAACAAAGGAAGCACCGACTGTATTCCTGATGTTGAGCACCTTGTAGATTTCTAATTTCTCTTAAAGACTCAGGATTTAAAAATGCTATGTCTCAGATGAACAGACCTCCGAGGGGAGGTCAAACTCCCTACCCCTGATGCTCAACCCAGCAGAAGCTTTCAGCTCTCTTTCTCACATGGATTTGTGCCTGTGCCATCTTTCCCTCCTTTGCTTCTGGAAGCACGGACCGCTGTCTTCCCAGCCGGCTCCTTCCCGATCACCACTTCTTTCCTCTCCTCTCCCAGCTCTTAAGTGATGGTGCTGCCCGAGGCCCCGTGCAGCGAAGTCCCGAGCGTCACCCAGACCCTCTCCAGAGCTTCATGCTTGCCGCCTTACTCTCCTTCCTACCTGGACCTCCCACTCAGTACCTCGGTACATCCCGAAGTCCTCACCTTCCTTCCCGAAAGCCTTCTCTTCCGCCTCTGTCCCTGCACCCACCCACCTTCCTTCCACACGCCGGGGAGTCCCCTTTCACGCCAGTCCATCTTCTAAATACCTCTTGATTCCCCCTGCCTCTGCCTGCCATTGTCTCTGCTTTGTTCGAAACAGTCACTACCGTTTACTGAGCACCTACGATGTGCCAGGTAACGAGTGCATTACCTTGGCTACTGTGCCTTCTCTCTCTCCACCTAGTTCATAGTCATTTCTGAAGACTCACATTATGCCTCCCCTTGGGCAGCCTCTCCCCTTCCTTGATGCTTTCCCTCCTTTGCAGTGATCCTTCTCGAGCCCCACAATAACCCGTGGACGCCTTTATGGTAACGCCACCTCTGGACTGGGTAAGACGGAGAGGGATCACGTTTGAGTTGTCTCCATGACCTTGTAGACTGTTAGCCCCAGGAGACTAAGTACCCCAACATATTTGCTTCTACTCTTATTAATATAGTACCTGAATAAGGTAGCTAGTATTCTTGGGTGACCTTTTTCTTTTTTTTAATGACCATTTGTAATGACTGAAAAGCACATTTATTATAATTTATTTGCCACGATGGGGTATTAAAACTGCTCCCTCCTTTTGTTTTTGGATATATCTAAGATGTATTTAGTTCTGTATTATCTGAGACTTTTTAAACAGTCACATTTAGAATGAATATTATTGTTAGATTTTGTTTTTAATATAATGTAACCGACACAATGCCTTTCATCACGAGACTATAAACTTATTCTTACTATTGTTAACAGGTGTGACGACACCGATACCCTATTTATACTGCAGCTGTTATTACTATTTGGAAAATTAAAAAAAACCTCTTACTCATGCTTTAGACGGTAAAGATCCAATTTTTTTTTTTTTTTTAATTTGACAGACAGAGATCACAAGTAAGCAGAGAGGCAGGCAGAAAGAGAGAGAGAGAGGAGGAAGCAGACTCCCTGCCGAGCAGAGAGTCCGATGCGGGGCTCGATCCCAGGACCCTGGGATCACGACCCGAGCCGAAGGCAGGGGCTTTAACCCACTGAGCCACCCAGGCGCCCCCAAGATCCAATTTCTTTTTAAAGATTTTTATTTTTAAGTAATCTTTGTGCCCAATGTGGGGCCTGAACCCATAACCCCGAAATCAAGAGTCACACGCTCTACCAATGAAGCCAGACAGGCACCCCTAAATATCCTTCATTCTACTATTATTTAAGACATTTGTATGCACTCACAGTCCCACATTTATCTACTTATTCTGACCAGTGTTTGTGTCTGTAATCTCGGTTCCCTTGTATGTTTCTTCTAGTTCATTTCTAAGCAAGCCGGTGCCTCCCACCCTTACTGCCAACTTCATGAAGAGTCAGTCCTCAGGGCCTTACTTAAGTCGAATCATTTTTGCATCCCGGATATCATCATAAGGAATGTAAATATAATTAACATTTATTGAATGCTTATACGTGCTGGTCTCTGCTAGAAAGTATTTTAAAAGTAATATCTGACCATCTCTGGGTTACACACTGGAGCCTGAAGGCACCAAATGTTAAGTAGCTTGCCTTGGTCACACGCCCCGCCCTCTGATTCTGAAGGCTGTTTTATTCTAGGATGATGCAATGTGGTCTCCTGGGATGATTCTATTTGGTTATGACAGACTCTTCTTTTCATGTGAGGTTTATTTTTATTCACTGATTTTTATTTTATTTTATTTTATTGTATTTTAAAGACTTTATTTATTTGACACAGAGAGAGACAGTGAGAGAGGGAATATAAGCAGGGGGAGTGGGAGAGAGAGAAGCAGGCTTCCTGCTGAGCAGGGAGCCAGATGCGGGGCTCGGTCCCAGGACCCTGGGATCATGACTTGAGCCAAAGGCAGACACTTAAGGACTGAGCCATCCAGGTGTTCCTATTTGCTGATATTTTAATTAAGATTTTAACAACTATATTTATAAGAGATATTGGGTTATAACTTTTTTCATTTTTGTAATTAAATACAAATGCAAATATAGGCTTTGGGGGTCAGGAACACTTTTGCCTTATACAGTGAATTAGATGGGTTTGTCTTTTTCTTTTTTTTTAACATTTTATTTATTTATTTGAGAGAGACAGAACGAGTAGGGGGTGGGCAGAGGGAGAGGGCAAAGGACAAGGAGACTCCCCATTGAGCAGGGACCCCCGAGATCATGACCTGAGCTAAAGGCAGACACTTAACCGACTGAGCCACCCAGGCGTCCCCAGAGTTATATTCTTAAATTGCAACCACCTTTAAATGGAGGAAGGTCTTTTTTTTTTTTTTTTTAGATTTTATTTATTTATTTGACAGACAGAGATCACAAGTAGGCAGAGAGGCAGGCAGAGAGGTTGGGCGGGGGAAGCAGGCTCCCTGCTGAGCAGAGAGCCCTATGTGGGGCTCGATCCCAGGACTCTGGGATCATGACCCAAGCGGAAGGCAGAGGCTTAACCCACTGAGCCACCCAGGCGCCCCCAGAGTTATATTCTATTAGTGCTTTTCAGTGTATCTGTTCTTAGATATATTGATATCATTTGTGCTTTTATCTTTATTACTTACTCCATTTTTTTGTTGGAATTTTTATCCTTTGCCTAAATGTCTTATATTCTATGCGTAATTATTTTTTCCATTCTTTTTTGATAATGAAGACATTAAAATGATGCATTCTCCCTTCAGGCACTGTGGCTGTAACAGACCCCAATATGCAGTATTTCAGAAACCAAAAACCAGGAAGACATGTAGAAAAGGAAGAAAATCGATTTGACTCTCATTTCTGTCACCACTTTAACATGTGTGGGAAGAGTGTGTATTGCCCAACACGAGCGAAGGTGTGTTCGCGTTCGCACGCTGGGCTGGGCTGCAGTACCCGCTGGGCATCTCGCTGCTGGATCTCTGGGAGGCTGTCGCTGACCCCTTACACTACCCACAGTGGTCTCTGACGGCCCTTCTAGCGTGACTGCACACCAAGGCTTTGTTTTTAATTTACGACCATGGCACCATGGAGCTGAATGTGTTCTCTCATTGGTTCCTGGATTTTTTTGAGGACATCAGGGTGCACGTGGAGCACATGGACAGAGTCACACGTGTGTGTTTAAGCAGCGTCCTAAGTCCTAGTGTCGCCCTTCTCCTCTCATTTCCTTTGGTCCCACTGTATGCATCCACTGACATTTTATCTTGTTGCTTTTGATACATCTGAGTAAGCTATTTTATGCTTTTTTTGGAATAAGATGGGTATAATTCACAAATTCAATATAAATTTAATAAAGTGACATTCTGGATATTTTTGGAGTATAAAGTAGCTGATTTAATAGGTTTAAATAATACTCTACTAATAGATGGGCAACATCATGGTCCCAGTGCCAAGAAAGGTCAATTCTACATGGATGGTAACACCAACACTCAAAACATTCTTTGCCATATTGGTGTTTCCTCTGGAAAGTGGGGGGGGGGTGCCCTTCCCCAGGCCGAGCCCCCTGACGGTACAGCGGTCTCTGCCTCCAGGCTCAGAACAGGGTGGCCTGCCCACGATCCCAGAATGGAGTTACCTTTAAAAATTCCTTGAACTCTGTGTCTTCGTCCGTCTTCTGCTGTAACAGAGCTGCTCCGTTCAGCTGACAGCTACAGAATCGGATGTAAGCCTGCATGTGGGACAGCTCAGCGGCCAGGATGTCCCCGATCATCTGCACGGGCATCTTCTCTCCTCCCGTCTTCTTCCGGACCCGCAAGGCCCTGCAACCAACACACTCCCACGGTCAGTTTCTAGCGAACGTCGTCAGTAAATAAAGGATGAATATCATGGGAGACTAAGGTAATGAGAACCAGTGAGTTACCTAAACACCTGGCACTGTGAGGGGAGAGTCAGAAGGAGGAGGCAGCGGGGGCCTACGTTCTGCTGGCCAAGCCAACCTGGGTAAAACGTTAGCAAAGAAGAGTAAGAAAACGGAAGTCTGTACACTTGGGTATTTCTAGGTCCTTGGAATTGCTTTGGATTCGTTTTTGGTTCTTAGCAAACTTCCTTTAGAGGAATTCTAATGTGTTCTCAGCTGAACCAAGAAGAAAGGAATTTTCTACACTCTGTGTAGGGGAAAAAGGGAGCAGGAGCCCACAGAGGCCAGGCATGGAGGGAGAGGTAAGCACTGTCCTCAGGAGAGCTGCTGTGTGTGCCCTGAGGAGGGCAGAGATGCAGCAAGGGCTGGGCTGGGCGTGCTGAGTCCCCTGCGCCCTGGAGTCCATCCTCACAGGCGAGGGGGTTGGGAAGTCACCCCAAGGAATGGAATTTCACGCAGGGACTGAGGAGACCGCCAGACCAGCCAGTATGCCTGGGGCAGGAGCTACAGCTTCTCTCCTACTCTAACTAGAGTCAAGCAAATTTTGAAATCCTATGTTAATATACTATTTTATGATTTAATTTTTTTTTGTCCAAGTTTTTTCTTTGTTGTATTTCTCAACTTCAAGAATTATGTATTTTACAGTTACGGGGCATGTCATAAAATGACAATAAAATAAAGAGCTTGAGGGAGCAGAGAACAATTAAAAGTTCCTTTGCTAAACAGCCCTGTGGGGAGTCAAGTGGGGACGTCCTGGTCCTGGGGGCTGTGGGTGTCCACTGCCGGGGCGGGAGTTGCTCACAACTCACTTCAGCAGCTTCGTGTTACACATGATGAGCTCCTTCCAGTTTACAAAGATTAAGGCCATTTCTCCTTCAGCGAGAAAGCCTGACTCCACCATCCGTTTCTGAAAAACCTAAATTCAAGACACAAAAGAAATGTTAGCTGGGGTGTGAATACACAGGCTATGTGGTCTAAATCAAACAATAACTTCACATACCGAAACTAATATGATCATGATGTTTTTAAATAAGCCTACTTATGATTGCTAAATTTCCCCCCCCAATTTTAATTTAAATTCTAGTTAGTTAACATAGAGTGTAATACTGGTTTCAGAAGCAGAATTTCGTGATTTGTCACATATATATAACACCGAGTTGACTGCTAAATTTTATTTTATTTATTTATTTGAGAGAGAGAGTACAAGCATGGGGGGTTGAGGGGGAGAAGGAGGGAGAGAATCTCAAGCAGACTCCCCGCTGAGCATGGGCCCTGACCTGGGGCTCAATGTCACAAACTGAGATCATGACCTGAGCTAAAACCAAGGGTCAGTTGCCCAACTGACTGAGCCACCCAGGCGCCCTGATTGCTAAATTGTAAGTTGCATAATTTCCCTACTGTTTGCTCTCTGGTTCTTACTAGGGCTAATTCTTCTTCTTCGTCTTTTTTTTTTTTTGTAAGTGGGCTCCATGCCCAACCTGGGACTCGTACTCACAACCCTGAGAACAGGAATCACATGTTCCACCGATCGAGCCAGCCAGGCGCCCCTTATTAGGCCTAATTCTGAGAAGGACTGAGGCCAGTACCCTTGTCAATAAGAGGAGCTTCTCTACCTGCCTCCTAGGGAGATGAAGCAGGTTCAATGAAACCATGTGCATAAAGTACCCGCACCCCGTGAAAGCTGCAGAATTGAGGGGCTGGGCACCCCAGAGTCCCAGAAGCTGTCTGTGAGAGGGTCAGCAACAGAAAAAGTGATGATTTACACGGCCCCCGTGCAGATGCGGACTTCAGAGGCTGGCTGGCTGAGTGGAAATGCGACCCTCCATCTATATTCCACGACACTGGAGGATTTACGAAGCTGATGGGTATGTATCTGCACACGCCTGTGTGTGTGTGAGCACACGCTGTGGGTGGGTTCTGAGTGAACTTCACAGATGACGCAGGTCAAGCCCAATCAGCTGTTATTATTATTAGTTTTTAAAGATTTATTTGTTTTTTAGACAGAGTGAGTTGGGGAAAGAGCAGAGCAAGAGAATTCTAGGCAGACTCTGCATGGAGCATGGAGCCTGAGGTGAAGATTGATCTCTCAGTCCCGAGATCATGACCTGAGCTGAAATCCAGAGCCGGTCCCTTAGCTGGTGGAGCCACCCAGGCGCCCCTCAGCTGTTGCTTTTCCCGGGGCACTCATGAGGAAAGAAAGGCTGAGAGAGTGATCTACTCAAGGTCACAAACCTAGACCACGAAGGAGCCAGAAAAACACCAGTCTTTTTGATTCTAAGCTGGTTTCCACTGAACAACTGGGATTCCCAGCAAGTGACTCTAAAGTCTTACGGAAACTGTGAAGTTACCCGAGACAACCTTCTCGTGTGTGATCTTTCCGAGATACACACCACACGTCAGCCTACTAAAAGTGCTCGTCAGCCCTGTGATAAGACGCAGGCTCCTTCTGAAGGCTCACCACGCCCGCGCGGCCTGCCCCTGCCAGCTTCACTGGCCTGGCCCCCGAGGCCTGGACACTCCAGCCACGGGGGACCACCTACAGGACCCTAGTTCCCGGGCACAGCCTTCCCACTCCTACTTCCTCTTCCAGGCACACTCGTCCTTGTCCTTCTGGTCTGTTCTGACTCTTCTCTGTGGCAGGGGTGGTCAGCCCTCTCCTGGCCCCCACCTCACTGTTCTGCAGCTGTCTGTCTGTCCACGTGACTGTGAACTCCTGAGGGCAGGAACTTTCTCCTTCTCCTCTGTTCTCCAGCACAGGGCTTTCCGCCCGCGGCAGGTCTTCGGTGAGTGTCGATCTACTGAGTTGTGCTGAGCACGGACTCGAAGGATTCAGGTAACAATGCTATGAACCGGACGTCTCTGAGCCTTCATCGTTCCAAGATTGGAGCGAGGATGTCAGGATCCTCTGACGGGAGCGCGCCCTGGCAAGGTGGTGGGTCTGCTCTGAGGCACGGGAAGGACGGGAAGGCACCTGCTGGTCTGTTCTCTCACCCGCTGATGAACGCGCGCTACTTTACTCATTCATCCCATTCACCTGCCTCCGGGAGGTAAGCAGAGGAGGACGGTGGGGCCCTCTGCGAGCCTCCGTGGGGATGGCGATGAGCGCGCCTGGCCTGCGAACCGCGCTCTCACCCTCCGTCCCTGACCCCGACGTGAGCCCTTGCTCCTCAGCCAGGGCAGGCGGGCAGAGTGGGAATAACCCACGGGTAAGTGACGGGTCTGAGTGGGGCAGGCGTGCGGCCCCTGCGCATGCTCCACGCCAGTGTCCGACAGGTGCTTCCACGGCCATTGGCAACCTCCCAGCACTGCAACGGGCCAGCGGCAGGGTGATACTCGGAGGGGTCAATGACAAGATGGATTTTTCTTCTCACCATCTTTCCAGGTCAGAGAAGTGTAGATATAAACACACATAATTCATTCAGGGCCGACGGGAAGGCCTGCAAAGGGCCAGACTGAGTTTTGGGGACGCGGGATGAAGGATACATGTCCCTGCCGTCAGGGGCTCACAGCCTTGCGGGGAAGAGGGACGTTACCCACCAGCAGTGTGGCAGAGTGTACTTGTGAGTGGAACAAGTGTGCGGGTCGCAAGCCCCAGGCTGGAGGATGGCGCGAGGGCGGGCCTTTCTGGGGGCAGATGGAGAAGGGTGCAGCTTCCCCGCCACACCTCCAGCGAGGTCACGGCCAGGCACCTGCTGGGCCTGCTGGGGACATGTGTTCTCTTCAGGAGGCTTGTTTATTTAACTGGGCTTCTCATCCGAGGGCCTTGACACATTTGGTGAGAACGAGGAGCCACGGAAACAAGTCTTACTTTGTCTGCTCAAACACAGACCATTTTTAAGTGCTGCTCTAGCGGCTGTCGCTGGCTTGGGGGTCACTGGGAACGGGAGTCGGCGCTGACAGTAAACACAGGCCTCACCTCCACGACGAGCTGCAGGTCGTCCACGTACCGCTCCTCCGTCTGGATCAGCTCGTGGATGTAGCCCTGCCTCTTCCTCTCCCCCGGCTGCATGGTGTCCAGGCTCTGGAGGTCCGCGCACCCTACAGGAAGACAGGGCACAGGTTCAAAACAGCCCTTTCGTCTTCTTTGTAGGAAACAGACAATTATCAGCAGACGTGCTGGGTTTACAAACGGAGCCTCGAAAGAGCCACGCGGCTTTCCAGAGTGCCCAATGGTCTGCAGAGCGGCACCCACCTGCTGAAGTCTGGCCTCGCCGCCCGCTCCCCCGGAGCCGCAGGGAGCCATGCCCCTGCCATCTCACTGGGGTCCTCGCTTCTCTTCCAAATCAATGACAGAGGAAGGGGTTTTAGAAATGGCCTCAGAGAGAGGAGAACTGTTCTGAACTTGTGAAGAACCTGTGCGGTTCTCATCGCTGTGGGTCATTTTCAAAGGTAGATAGTGATCTTCGAGATATCAAAGATATTTGATTGATTAAATCAATCAGCTGAGGGACAGATTTGATTAAATCAATCAGATGCTTGAGACCAGCGTTTTCCAAATTGCAGGTCATAAGACATCTGCGGATCCCTCCATCAATTTTGTTTTTAAAAATGTGGGTTAGGCACGCTCTTTCCCTTTCCCTCACTCTCTCAAATAAATAAATAAAATCTTTTAAAAAAAAAAGGGGGAGCATCTCGGTGGCTCCCTTTGTTGGTTAAGCGTCTGCCTCCTTTTAGCTCAGGTCATGATCTCAGAGTCCTGGGATCCAGCCCTGAGTCAGGCTCCCTGCTCGGTGGGGAATCTGCTTCTCCTTCTCCCACTGCTCCAATGCCTGTCTTGTGTGCTCTTTCTCAAATAAATAAAATCTTAAAAAAAAAAAAAAGTGGGTCAGGGGGCACCTGGGTGGCTCAGTGGGTTAAGCCTCTGCCTTTGGCTCAGGTCATGATCTCAGGGTCCTGTGATGGAGCCCCAGGTCGGACTCCTGGCTCAGTGGGAAACCTGCTTCTCCCTGTCCCCCTGCTCATTCTCTCACTCTCAAATGAATAAATAAAATCTTTAAAAAACTGTGGGTCAGGCTTAGCATTAACACAAACAAATAAATACAAACCAGCTGGTGTGCAGCATTGGTAAGTACTGCTCTGTGAACACTTTTTCATAGGTATGTAGAGAATCTTACTGCTAAGAAATGTTTGAGGAACATTTCTCTAGATTTCTCAAAGTCAAGTGTTACAGTTAGGAAACCTGAAATTCCTGGGATTCAGCAGTTCCCAACAGGGCCACTGCCTTAGCCACCAGAACATCATGGCCATAAGACCTTGAGGCAAGTCCCCAGCAGCCTCGCGTCAGGGTGAGCACCACCGCACTCAGTCTGGATCAATTCAAGGGCACACGGGAGCTGAACTGAGTATCAGCCTGAGAACCGACATGATTCCAGAATTACTTGGCACATAGCTGAGGGCTTGCCTTATGCACAGTGGTGGGGGACTACCGCAGGTAGGCCTTCCTCAGACAAAGAGAGCTGGTAGGTACCAGCAAGCTACAATGTGAGGGAGACAGAAAGCCGAGTGAGGTGTGGGTGACCGTCGAGGCTGAGGCAACCATGAGAGGCGGCGGGGGCGGGGGTGTCACAGTGCCCTAGCCTTCATCCATGGGACAGGTGGGGACCAACGCAGAGGCACCACTCGGAGATGTGCTTGTGGGGCAATGGGAACACGTAAAGCCACAGAGGCAGAAAATGCAAGGATCAGACTGGGTTTCTCAAGGGGGCTTCTCTTTCTGCTTGCCTTTGAGTTTTTATATGTTTTGTTCAGATCTGGGCCAACAGTTCTAAGGGAGACAACCGGTCTATTTTCTGTACGTGTTGCCAACAGCTTCAAAAAAATTCTTCTCACAGTAAAACAGAAATAAAATAAAGCAGGTTGTGTTTGGTGCTTTCAAGAAGACATCATGGTGCCACTGTCATGTTCAAAATTATCCAGCTTTTCTGGGGATCGTACTGTATCCTGTTCTGCCGCCGAGAGCTGCGGAAAGACCAGGTGTCCTGACCCCGTGAAGCTAATACAGACGCCTGTCTGACTAGGTTGTGGGGAGCAGGGAGGCTGGAGGGGAAATGTCAATGGCGATGTGACCTGGGATCACTGGTCAGAGTTACCAGCTGACTGGGATGAGCCATTGGAACCGTTTCTAAGTCTCTGAGGTTACCGCATTTCTTACACCCATGTGTACGGATTTTAGCCATTCACCTTCTCCCACGTCCTTCCCTGTAAATTTACTCATGTTTGAGTTAAATATGTAGGGGACCATGGGTTTTATGTATTGATTATGTTTCTTCTAATACTCACTAAAATAAATACATAACTTTTAGAATAAAACAAGTTCTCCTATGGGGCGCCAAGGCAGCTCAGTTGGTTAAGTGTCCGACTCTTGATCTCAGCTCAGGTCTTGATCTCAGGGTCGTGAGTTCAAGCCCTGTACTGGGCTCCACACTGGGCTTGGAGCCTGCTTAAAGAGCAAACAAGTCGTCCTAGGTACTATATTGTGCGCCATCGAGTAGTGTACCATCGGGTATGTGGATCACACTTCGGGAAACGATTTATGGTAAAACCCACGAGCATCAGCCTATGTTCTGCACCTTGGAATAACAGGAAAAGTCTCAGATATTTTATAATTTTAAAAAATTAATTAATTAATTTTAGAAGGTGGGGAGGGGCAGAGGGAGAGTGAGAGCGAACGCCAAGCCGACTCTGTGCTGAGCGCGGAGACTGATGTGGCCTTGATCTCACAATCCTGAGATCATGACCTGAGCTGAAACCAAGAGTCAGAAGCTCAACCAACTGTGCTATCCAGGTGCCCCTATTTTATCACTTCTAAGGCTAGAACACACATGACATTAGTTTTATCAGGATGAATGCGGGGACCATCCTTATACTCCACTCCTACATACCCCCTTTGTATTTCAGTACAAAGGTTCTTAAAATTTTATTCTCTTCAAGTTTCCAATTTGACCCCAACCCTCACTTTCAGACATTCTTACCTCTGATGTCAGGGGAAAGAAAGGCATGGCAGCCTTTTTACTTCTGCCCTTCACTTCCCTGCTCACTCACCCCTGTACTTCCTTCCTGTGTTAGGGGATGAGGGGATCCTGTTTCTTCCTGGAGCCGCATTGTTAACCGAACCTCTCCTTTCTGCTGTCCTCTCCACCCACATTGTCCAACATGTTAGCCATTAGCAACACTGAGCACTTGAACTGTGGCCAGTCCAAACAGAGAAGTGCTCTAAGTGTGAAATACACACCAGATTTCAAAGACCTAGTACAAAAACCCTAGCACATAAAATAATGCATTAATAATTCTTATGTTGGCTGCATATTAAAATGGTAATATTTTGCATAATACTGAGCTAAGTAAAAAATTATTCAAATCAATTTCATGTTTTACTTTTTAAAATGTGGCTTTTGGAAAATTTTAAATTACATATGGGCTGGCTGCATTTGTGACTTACATTATATTTCTATTAAACAGCTTAAGCCAGCTGGAACATTTATCATGTTCCTTTCCTAACAGGATGTTTTAGCGGCTTCCACTATCTGCAGAATAAAGTCTTAGCTTAGTGGCACAGGGTTCCAGAGTCTCTGTAATCCACCCACAGCTACATTTGCAGCCTCACCTTTGACCATGTAGCCTACCTGTTGGCCACTCTGGCCCAGGCTCAGTCCTCACGATGAGCTGTCCAGTTGCCCATGGCCCTCTTCTCCACACACAGCCAGCTTTCTAACCCTTCAGGGTACAGCTCATCTGACCCTACTCTGGGGGAACTTTCCCATCCCTGTCCCACTTATCCCCAGCTTGCCTCTCTTTTGTGCTTCTAGGCTAGTCTGCATCTGTATTTAACATTTCACATAATGTAACCTGCGCTATAGTTCACCTCTTATATAGCTGGTGTGTCCGTCTCTCCCACTGGAGGTCAGGGACAGTATCTCCCACAGTTCTAGAATATCAAATTTAACATAGCGTTTTGACCAGGAAATATCTGTCAAATGGCAGACCGTTGGGTTGGTCCCCAGACCTGTTTCTCACCTCTCCTCCGCTCTGCACTCTGACCAACCCCACAGACTGCTTGTATAAGCTCCTCTTTCAGTTGGCTTCTGCCCAGGTTTGCCCAATGAGAGGAGGCTCCGGAAGGAGACCACAGGGCCAACTGGGAGAACTCTCCTCCTGCTAGAAGAGTGAGAGGATAGGAGAGCTTTTAAGTCTGCTGGGTCAAGAAGTAAAGAATTGCTAGGTTTGCATCTCACATAAATGTGGAGTTCAAGAGTTCCAAAACTGATGGATCAACAGAAAAATGGTCCCTGGCTGGTGATACCCTTAGTGTGGTTGGTCAAAGAAAATGTACACTGTCCAGAGGGTCTCTCTCACAACTGTGGTTCCACACGATTTCCACAGGAAAACCATCTCACTAAAGAGGAGTTCAAAGTAAAAAATTACAAAAAATAAGGACTGATCCACCATAAATAAAAATGATGACTAGAAGGAACCCTAAGGGGGGGCATCTGGCTGTCTCAGTTGGTATAGCATAAAACTCCTGATCTTGGGGTTGTGAGCTGCAGCCCCATGCTGGTGTAGAGATTTCTTAAAATAAAATCTTAAAAAACAAAACAAGAGGGGTGCCTGGGTGGCTCAGTCAGTTAAGCATTTGCCTTCGGCTCAGGTCATGATCCCAGGGTTCTAGAACTGAGCTCCACATCAGGCTCCCTGCTCAGTGGAGAGCCTGCTTCTGCTGCTCCCTCTCCTTGTGCTATCTTTCTCTGTGAAATAAATAAATAAAATCTTAACAACAACAACAAAACCCCTAAGAACATAAGGTAATAGAATAAAATCTTAAAAAAAAAAAAAGTGAAGTGTCTATATTTAAAATAACTCAAGATGTACATTAAGGGTTTGAGTACATAAATACTGTCTGTAAAAAAGAATGGGCAGGGACGCCTGCGTGATGCATTCGGTTAAGCATCTGCCATTGGCTCAAGTCATGATCCCAGGGTCCTGGGATCATGTCCCATGTCAGGCTCCTTGCTCAGCAGGGAGACTGCTTCTCCTTCTGCTGCTGCTCCCCCTGCTTGTGTGTGTGCTCTCTCTCTGACAAATAAATAAAATCTTAAAAAAAAATGGGCAGATGTAAAAAGAAACTAATAGAAATGTTATTATTGGGGTGCCTGGGTGGCTCAGTGGGTTAAGCCTCGGCCTTCAGCTCAGGTCATGGTCTCAGGGTCCTGGGATCAAGCCCCACATTGGGTTCTCTGCTCAGCAGGGAGCCTGCTTCCCCCCCTTCTCTCCACCTGCCTCTCTGCCTACTTGTGATCTCTCTCTCTGTCAAATAAATAAATAAAATATTTTTTAAAAATGTTATTATCACAGAAATAATAGATAGTATCATGGAAATAATAGATTAATATATAATGTATAGTATAGTATAAATAATATATAATATAATGTAAAGTATAATATATGATATATAATAATAGATTAATAGATTAAATAGCAAATCAAACATTGTGAGGAATGTTTCCTCAAAAAATGTGAGGAAAGGATTAATAAATCTGAAGACATGTATGAAGAAATTAAGAATGTAGCCTGGAGGGGCACCTGGGTGGCTCAGCAGGTTAAAGCCTCTGCCTTTGGCTCAGGTCATGATCTCAGGGTCCTGGGATCGAGCTCTGCATCAAGCTCTCTGCTCAGTGGGGAGCCTGTTTTCCTCTCTCTCTCTGCCTGCCTCTCTGCCTGCCTCACTGCCTACTTGTGATCTTTGTCTGTCAAATAAATAAATAAAATCTAAAAAAAAAAAAAAAAAAAAAGATTTATTAAAAAAAAAATGCGGCCTGGAAAGACAAAAAGATGGAAAACATAAAATGGAGGTTAGGGGACACAGAGGACAGAATAACATCACCCCATACATCCAATGGGAGTCCGGTGGGGAGGGGGGTGAACAGAAATAATGGGAAGAAGTGATATTGAGATTATAGTGGTTGAGAATTTTCTAGAATTGATGAAAGATATACCTCCACATATTCAAATGGAACAAAGATTCCTGATTACAGAAAAAATAAAAATGAATCCATACCTAAACTGCAAAACACCAAGGAGAAAAAAAATGATTAAGATGGCCACAAAGGAAAAGCAAAACAACTACACAGGAACAGCAATCACACTAGCTGCACACATCTCAACACAACAATAGAGGGTACTGAGCAAAAATAACTGTCAAACCCGAATTCTAATTATACACCCTTCATGGATTAGGGAGAAATATAATCATTTTCAGACAAAGTTTGAGGGCATTTCCCACTAATAGGCTGACTAAAGGAACTATTAAGAGTTGTATTTTGGGAAGAAGGAAATTGAATAAGAAGGAATAATGAGGAGGGCTGGGGGGCTCAATCATTTAAGTGTTTGCCTTCGGCTCAGGTCATGATCTCAGTGTCCTGGGATTGAACCCTGCATCAGGAACCTGCTTTTCCCTTCCTCCCTGCTATCTCTGTCTCTCTTGTTCAAATGAATAAATAAAATCTTAAAAAAAAAAAAAGAAGGAATAATGAGATGTAAGGACTGGTGGAGAAAGAAAAAGAAGAAAGAAAGAGAAAAGGGAAGGAAGGAAGGAAAAGAAAGAAAGAAAGAAAGAAAGAAAGAAAGAAAGAGAGAGAGAGAGAAAGAGGGAAGGGGGAACAAAAACACTAGTAAGTATGTATGAAATCAAAATAATCATTGATGATATAAAATAACAATAATGGTAGGTATAAATTCAAGGTGGATTTTAAATTTACTTAAAACTAATTTTTTAAAAATTTATTTATTTGACAGAGAGCAAGAGCAAGAGTGAGACAGAATGAAAGAGCAAAAGCTGTGGGGAGAGGCAGAGGGTAGTTTTTTTTTTTAAACACATGAGAGGCAGGAAGAGAATCATTAGAGATAAAACATCCCACCTGCACTGATCAGAAGGAAGATAAACATCAAATTTAGACTTTGTGGAGGCAAACACATTTTTTAGAAATGGAAAGGTAACTATTCAAAGAATAGACATAGAAAACATAACTTTAAACCAGTAAAGGGAAAAAAAGGAAGTAAATTTGATCAAAGCAACAGAAGTAATGTATAGGTGAACTACAACAAGAAAAGAAAACCATGGTAAATAGAAAATATATTAGGTGGGCATAAATAGAAGTATTCCATTTTTCCAATTAATATAAATTACTTAAATCTCAATTACAAGAAGACTTTAGATTGGATTTTAAAACTCAGCTAGATGCTGAGGGAAGATGTCAGAGTAGGAAGATCCAAGGGTCACCTCATCCCACAGATACAGCTAGATAACATTGACACTAGTGAAAATAAACCAAAAAACATCAGGAAGACTGGCATGCTACTGAACAATGAATAGATCAACCAAGAAATAAAAAAGGAAATAAGAGGGGTGCCTGGGTGGCTCAGTTAACTAAGCATTTGCCTTCAGCTCAGGCCATGAGCCCAGGGTCCTGAGAACAAACCACACACTGGGCTCCCTGCTCAGTGGGGAGTCTGCTTCTCCCTCTCCTCCTACTGCTCCCCCAGCTCATGCTCTCCCTCAAAGAAAGAAAGAAAGAAAATCTTAAAAACAAAACAAGACAAAAAACCAAAAAGGAAATAAGAAAGTATATGGAAACAAATGAAAATGAAAACACAATGGTCCTTGGGGCGCCTGGGTGACTCAGTGGGTTAGGCCTCTGCCTTTGGCTTCGGTCATGGTCTCAGGGTCCTGGGATTGAGCCCCACGTTGTGGGTCTCTGCTCAGCGGGGAGCCTGCTTCCCCCCACCCCTGCCTGCCTCTCTGCCTACTTGTGATCTCTCTCTCTCTCTCTGTCAAATAAATAAATAAAATCTTAAAACAAAACAAAACAAAACAAAACCACAATGGTCCAAAATCTTTGAGATGCAGCAAAAGCTGTTCTAACAGGGTCATTCATAGCAATAAGGCCTACCTTAAGAAACAGGAAAAATCACAAATAAATACCCTAACTTTATACCTAAAGGAGCTAGAAAAAGAAGAACAAATAAAACCTCAAACCAGTGGAAAGAAAATAAAGGTTAGAGCAGAAATAAGTGAAATAGAAACTAAAAAAAACAATAGAACAGATCAATGAAACCAGGAGCTGATTCTTTGAAATTGATAAACTTTTAGCCAGACTCATAAAAGAGAAAAAGAGAGAAAGGAGAGAGGGAGGACTCAAACAAAATCAGAAATGAAAGAGGAGAAATAACAACCGACACCACAAAGATACAAAGGGTTATAAGAGAACATTATGAAAAATTATATGGCAACAATCTGGACAACCTAGAAGAAATGGATAAATTCCTAGAAACATATAATCTCTCAAAAGTGAATCAGGAAGAAATAGAAAATGTGAACAGACTCATTACCAGCAATGAAATTGAATTGGAAATTTAAAAAACCCACAACAAAGAAACTCCAGGACCAGATGCTGTTGCAGATAAATTCAACAAATATTTAAAAATGTGTTAAACTTATTCTTCTAAAACCATTCAAAAGAATAGAAGAGGAAAAAAATTTCCAAATTCATTTTATGAGGCCAACATGACCTTGATACCAAAATCAGACAAAGACAGCACAAAAGAAAAACTATAGGCCAATGTCTCTGATAACATAGATTCAAAAATCCTTAAGAAAATATTAGCAAACCAAATTTAACAGTACATTTAAAAAGTCATTCATTGCAATCAAGTGAGATTTATTCCTGAGATGCAAGGGTGGTTCCATATTTGCAAATAAATCAATGTGATACATCACATCAACCCATAGCTAACATCATACTCAAAGGCAAAAACTGAAAACTTTTCCCCCTAAGATCAGGAACAAGACAAGGATGTCCACTTTCAGTACTTTTATTCACATAGTACTGAAAGTCCTATCCACAGCAATCAGACAAGAAAAAGAAGTAAAAGGCAACCAAAGTGGTAAAGAAGTAGTAAAACTTCCACTATTTATAGATGACATAATACTATATACAGAAAACCCTAAAGATTCCAACAAAAAACTACTAGAACTTATAAATAAACTTGCAGGATACAAAGTCAATATACAGAAATCTGTTACATTTTTATGCATTAATAATGAAATAGCAGAAAGGGAAAATTTAAAAAATCCTATTTATAATTGCACCAAAAAGAAAAAGTACCTAGGAATAAACTTAACCAAAGAGGTAAAAGATCTGTACTCTGAAAACTATAAAATACTGATGAAAGAAATAGAAGATGACACAAACAAATGGAAAGATACTCCATGTTCATGGACTGGGAGAACACGTATTGCTAAAATGTCCATATTACCTAAAGCAATCCCCAGATTTAATATAACTCTTATAAAAATACCTAAAGCATTTTTTTCACAGAACCAGAATAATCCTAAAATTTGTATGGAACCACAAAAGACCCCAAGTAGCCAAAGCAATCTTAAGAAAGAACAAAACCGGAGGTATCACAATCCCAGATTTCAAGATAAACTACAAATCTGTGGTAATCAAAACAGTATGATACTGATACAAAAAGAGACACATTGATTAATGGAACAGAATAGAGAGCCCAGAAATAAACCCAGAACTGAATGATCAATTAATCTTTGACAAAGGAGGCAAGAATATGCAATGGGAAAAAGTCTTTTCAAAAAAGGTGTTGGGAAAACTGGAGAGCTACCCGTGAAAGAATGAAACTGGACCACTTTCATACATCACACACAAAAATAAACTCAAAATGGATTGAGAACCTAAATGTGAGACTGAGTCCATAAAGATCCTAGAAGAGCACAGGCAGTGATTTCTCTGACATCATACACAGCGAGTTTTTTCTTTTCTTCTTTTTAAAGATTTCATTTATTTGAGAGAGAGCGCAAGTGAGAGAGCACATGTGCATGCGTGCGCGCGCGCGTGCGCGCACACACACACACACACACACACACACACACACACAAGCAGGGGGAGGGGCAAAGGGAGAGGGAGAAAGAATCTCAAGCAGATTCCACACTGACAGCAGAGCCTGATGCAGGGCTTAATCTCATGACCCCTGAGACCATGACCTGAGCTGAAATCAAGAATCAGACGCTTAACTGGCTGAGACACCCAGGTGCCTCCACAGCAAGTTTTTTTCTAGATATGTCTCCTGAGGCAAGGGAAACAAAAGCAAAAATAAACTATTGGGACTAGAACAAAATAAAAAGCTTCTGTAAAAAAACAGAAACAATCAACAAAACAAAAAGACAACCTAACGAATGGGAAAAGATATTTGCAAAAGACATATCTGATAAAGGGTTAGTATCTAAAATATGTAAAGAACTTACACAATTCAACACCAAAAAACCCCAAATAATCCGATTAAAAATGGGCAGAAGACATGAACAGACATTTCTCCAAAGAAGACATCCAGATGGCCAACAGACACAAGAAGAGATGCTCGTCACTTGGCATCAAGGAAACACAAATCAAAACTGCAGAGACATATCACCTAACACCTGTCAGAACGGCTGAAATCAAAAACATAAGAAACAACAAGTGTTGCCCAGGATACGGAGGAAAAGGAATCCTCCTACACTGTTGGTGGGAATGCAAAGTGGTACAGCCACTGGAGAAAACAGTATAAAAGTTTTTCAAAAAATTAAAGATAGAGTTAACATACAGTTCAGTAATTTCATTACTGGATATTTACCCCAAGAAAATGAAAACATGAATTTAAAAGATAAGAGCACACCTATGTTTACTGCAGCATTATTTCTAATAGCTGTATTATGGAAGCAGCCCAAGTGTCCACCCATAGATGAACGGATAAAGATATGTATATGTGTGTGTGTGTGTGTGTGTGTGGGTGTGTGCTTATAAAATGGAGTATTACTCAGCCACAAAAACGAATGAAATCTTGCCATCTGCAACAACTGGATAGAGCTAGAGTGTATAATGCTAAGTGAAATAAGTCAGTCAGTGAAAGACAAATACTATATGATTTTACTTATATGTTGAATTTAAGAAATGAAACGAACAACAACAAAAAAGACAAAAAACTTTTTGTTTTAAAGATTTTATTTAGGGGCGCCTGGGTGGCTCAGTTGATTGAACGACCAACTTCAGCTCAGATCATGATCCTGGAGTCCTAGGATTGAGTCCCGCATCGGGCTTCCTGCTCAGCAGGGGGTCTACTGCTCCCTCTGACCTTCCCCCTCTCATGCTCGCTCTCATTCTCTCTCTCTCTCTCTCTCTCGGACAAATGAATAAAATCTTAAAAAAAAATAAAGACTTTATTTATTTATTTGAAGAGAGAGACACAGTGAGAGAAGGAACACAAGCTGGGGGAGTGGGAGAGGGAGAAGCAGGCTTCCCACTGAGCAGGGAGCCGGATGCAGGACTCCATGCCAGGGCCCTGGGATCATGACCTGAACTGAAGGCAGACGCTTATCGACTGAGCCACCCAGGTGCCCCAAACATAAAAAACCTCTTAAAATGTAAATATAAAACTTCTAAATATAGAGAACTGGTGGTTATCAGAGAGGCAGTCGGGGAGAATGAGACACACAGGTGATGGGGATAAGAGTACACTCACTGTGATGAGCAGGTGTTACACGGAAGTGCTGAATCACTATATTGTACGCCTGAAACTCACACAGCACTACATATTAATTATACTGGAATTAAAAAAAATTCAGCTAGATGTTGTTTGCAATGACACCTAACACGTAATCTTTTTTTTTTAATTTTTTTTATTCATTTGACAGAGAGAGAGAGAGAGAGAGAGAGATCACAAGTAGGCAGAGAGGCAGGCAGAGAGAGAGGGAAGCAGGCTCACCGCTGAGCAGAGAGCCCGATGCGGGGCTCGATCCCAGGACGCTGAGATCATGACCTGAGCCGAAGGCAGAGGCTTAACCCACTGAGCCACCCAGGTGCCCCCCTAACATGTAATCTTACAGAGATGTCAGAAGTAAAGGTTTGGATAAGGCTCCACATTTACAATATATTAAAAAGCAACTAGGGAGGTTTTATTAGCAACAGACAAAATAGGCTTTTAAAGATCTGTGTAAACATTATAAATATTTAGGATGGTATAATAATTCTGGTTTCATTTGAAACTAACAGGAGAGCATCAAAATGTAAAATTAACTGACAAAATGACCTCTGAAAGAGAGGAAGGAAGGAAGGAAGGAACAGGGAAGGGTGCAAGAAAGGAAAAAAGAAAGAAAAAAGATCTGAAAAGTCTATAATCAAAGTAGTGGGTTATAATATCTCTCAATGAAAATTAGTAAATATGAAAGATTTGAATATTAACATACTTAATATAGTGAACACATAGGCAAAGGAATATTTTTCTCAAGCACCCACAGAATTAATTTCAACAAATACCGGCCTCTATATTTCTATGTAAACACATTTCCTGAATATAGCTGAAACACTAAGCATTAAAATTATTTCAAATGTTGTAGTTTCAAGAAGAGATTACCCAAAGCTGCAGGTAGCTTCCTCCTTTAGCAAAAGGCCCCTCAATTCGCTTGACCAATCACTAGCATTTGTGACAGTGGATCACGCCCTCCTCCTTAAAATCCTTCTTTACTTGGCTTCTAGGACACCACCTCACCTCACGTCCTCCCACCTCACCAGCCAGTCCCCTCCTCTCCTTTCCCAGCTCCTCCTCAACCCACAGACTTAACACTGGAAGCCAAAGGCTCAGCCCTGTAACTCTTCTCCACAAACAGACTCAGTGGTCCCACCGAGTCTCGTGGCTTTAAGAATCATCTACACACCGAGGCACTCCCACCCGTGCACTCCAGCCCAAATATATGCTCTGGACCTCACCATGTTCTACGGCCCTCCCAGCATCTCTACTGACCGATCTTTTTTTTTTTTTTTTTTGAAGATTTTATTTATTTATTTGACAGACAGAGATCACAAGTAGGCAGAGAGGCAGGCAGTGACAGAGAGGGGGAAGCAGGCTCCCTGCTGAGCAGAAAGCCCGATGTGGGGCTCGATCCCAGGACCCGGGGATCATGACCTGAGCTGAAGGCAGAGGCTTTAACCCACTGAGCCACCCAGGCGCCCCTCTACTGACCCATCTTAAAAGTAAGTGATGGCCATACCCAAAATCAAGTTCCTCATCATCTTCCCTGCCCCTCCTCCCTCATCATGTGCCTTCATTTAATGGCACTTCCATGCCTCTGGTTGCTTAGGCCAAGATCTTTAGGGACATCCTTGATACTTTTCTTCTTTTCACACCTCACATTCAATCCGCCTGTTGGCTCTATCTTCAGAATATAGTCTGACCACTTCCCACGACGTCCGCTCGGATCATGCCGATCGGGCCACCACCACTGTGGACCTGGATTACTGAACTAGCCTCTTAACGTGTCTGCTTTTGCTTCTGAGCCTTTCCCTGTCCCAACTGCTGCTTTCATCTAGCAAGCCAGAGCTATCCTGTTAAAGCTATGATCGTGTCCTTCCTTTGATTAAAACCCTCTGATGCGTTCTTGTCACTCCCAGCAAAAGCCAAGGCTGTTCTTACAAACAGCCTCTAAGAACCTAAACCTTCTCCCCTATCTCCCCAGTTAACCCTCTGTCCTCACTTCTTCCTCTGTTCCAGCCACACCAGGCTCCACACTGTTCCTCAGGTATGTTCCTGACTGAGGCCCTGGCATGTGCTCTTCCCCCTGCCTAGAATGACTTTCCAGGTATCTACATGGCTCCCTCCAGATGTCCCTCATGTCCTTCAAGTCTTTGCTCACATGTCACCACTTCAGAGCCCGTTTAAAGCTGAAATCCATCTGGATCCACCCCCCTCTCACCAACCCATCACTCCCTTTCCCTAACCTGCTTTAATTTCCCAAGACATGACATATTTATTCATTTTGTTTTCCGTCTTGCCCTACTTAAATGTCAGCTCCGAGAGGGAATTTTTTTGCCTATTTTATAATCTGCTATATCCCCAGTGTCTGACACATAGTAGGTTTTTTTTTTAAAGATTTTATTTATTTATTTGAGGGAGAGGCAGTGTGAGAGAGCATGAGTGAGGAGAAGGTCAGAGGAAGAAGCAGACTCCCCGTGGAGCTGGGAGCCCGATGTGGGACTCGATCCCGGGACTCTGGGATCATGACCTGAGCCGAAAGCAGTCGTCCAACCAACTGAGCCACCCAGGCGTCCCACATAGTAGGTTTTTTAAAAAAAGATTTTATTTATTTATTTGACAGAGATCAAAAGTAGGCAGAGAGGCAGGCAGACAGAGAGAGGGGAAGCAGGATCCCTGTCGAGCAGAGAGCCTGATGTGGGGCTTGATCCCAGGACCCTGAGACCATGACCTGAGCCGAAGGCAGAGGCTTTAACCCACTGAGCCACCCAGGCGCCCACGTAGTAGGTTTTCAACAAGTATCTGAAAAATGTGATATGAAGATAAGCCCCGAACTGCAGGAGATGGTACAATGATAGTAACTAAGGGTGGCCAGAGAGAATGATGAGAAGTTCTTTCTGGCAGACAGGAAGTGTGGCAAAGTAAGAAAAAGGAGAGATCATGGCGACGATCAGGTCAAAGTCCCCAGGGTCCCTCCCCTACCCCCAACTTGCATGAGGACACAGAGACTGACAGCCAAGTTACGCACAATGAATAACAGCCCTGTAGACTGTGTCCCACAGAGTCCGGGAGCGGCTGCCACTTAAACGCACGCGAGAGCGAGAAGCAAACGAGAAACGCCTAAGAAAGCAGAGGAGGGAGCTCTGCAGAGACTCCAAAAGGTGAAGGACAAAAGATGGTTTGTGATGACCAGTACAAAGAGAGCTTGTTCGGATTACGTCATCAAGTCCCAGAAACGTCCTTGCCCGTTGTGAGAAGACCAAGGCCACTGAACGACGCTATTCTCCGCCCCGAAGGAGCAGCCCGAGTGTCACATAATGGTTTTCAGTCTGTTTTGCAGCTCAGTGAAAAGACAATATTTAACAGTAAATCCAGATGACGAAACTGTGTGCATTTTCTGACACTGCCTTAAAGAAAAAATATTTTATTTATTTATTTGAGAGAAAGAGCAAGAGCGTGAGTGAGGGGAGGAGCAGAGGGAGAGGGACAAGCGGACTCCGGACCAAGCGCAGGGCCCAGCGTGGGGCTCCGTCCCATGACCTTGAGATCGTGATCTGAGCCGAAATGAAGAGTCAGACGTTCAACGGACTAAGCCAGCCAGGCGCCCCTGAAGGCTGCCTTTAATAAAGAAGTTTTGTCGGGGGACCAGAAAATTAGTGCAGATCTTATTTTGTAAAAGAACAGCGGTTTATCCACTTGTCAACTATTACCGAACACCAACCATGTACCGGGCACTATGCTCCCACCACGGAGCCACGGATATTTGTGGTTTTGTTTTTGGAAATCTAAACAATTGTTGAACAAACTTTTAAGCTCTAGGTCTTCCTGATGCCTGTCAATTCTTTGTCACCGGGAGTTAGGTTGTTTAAGCACAAAAAGAGAAGTTAATAATGTATTCTAATATTGCAGACCATCAGTAAATAAAAGCGAAATATTTGGTTATCGGTAAGTGACTGTATTTCAGAGCTTCCCAAAGCAAGTCTGCTGATAAACACAAGTGGACAAAGAAACCGTTTATTGGTTTTAGTTTTACTTTGGAATCTACAGTGAAAGGTCACAAGCCGAAAAGAGAGCGAAGACCTCCTAAGGGCAGACAGAGGTGCCTCCGAGGTTGAGCCTCGGAAGGAGTTTTGTTCAGGCTGAGCCATGCGACATGTTCTAGACTAGCCAGAGTTCTGTCACCGGCCCACGTGAGGGACGGGACGTGCTGGGCAGATGCAGAACATCACAAAGAGGTGTTATGCAACTCTAGTCTTTTCAGGTTCACCCAACAGAGAGCCTTTAATCTGAACATAAAAATAACCGTTACCAACACGCGCATGACAACTTACAACCTCTCATCAGCCCTGCGACCAGCGGATCCCACTCGGACCCCTGCTGTGCCAGTATACGGAGCCTCGGAAGTTTGGTGGCTAAGGGACTTAGTGCAGAATTTAGAGCTACAAAATCCCTGCTCCTAGGCCTCTTGGTTCAAGTCTTACACTTTGAAATGCCAGGCCATTTTAAATGGCGTCTACACAGCCATCCTCCTTGGGGCAAACGGTGGATGACGACGGTGCGCAGAAACGTGACCTGGTCTGATGCTTGCTGGATTGAAATCTAGAGGGAATAAGGGGCACTTTTCTGGAAATGCCAACAGAGCTCTCACCTTCCCTTAACTCATTTCTGTGTCTAAGTGGCGACTGGTACCTACAAACCTCCTCTGTCACACATGCGGCGAGTAGCGGGGTCCCACCGCCCGTGTCCTGTGCACTGTCCTGCATGTTTCGGCACTCACGCTAGGCACCCGTTTCTATGCTAGCACTGGCCGGGGGTGACGGGGGCTGTTTGGTCTCCCCATTACTAAACAGCCTGCTTTACTCCTAATTCTCCCCAACAGCATGATCACACAGCCCATACTTTCAAACTGTTTGTGACAACGTAATTGGTCACTTTGCCACCCCGTGCTTGGTGTGGACACACCAGCTCTCCAGCACTGACAGAGCTCGTGGTTAACAGGCAGCTGTCGGCGACACAGGGACCCTAGCAGCAGGTCCCCCCAATACCTTTCAGGGTAACTTGACCGGACTGATTTATTTAAAACAGCGAATTCTCTTTACACTCTTCTCGCCTGACTCTTGGAGTTAAGAGATGGTTGTTCTGCTTTTGTGATCTGGAGTTGCGGCTGTTTCCAGGTTACGGAAAGCAGCGTGGGGTGAGGCTAAGAGCACGACTTTGGAGTCAGACTGGGACTTGAGTTCTAACTCCATCACCGACTAACCCAGACAGGTACCCGAAGTACTGAGTCCATTGCTCAGTACAAAGAAAACGCTTAGTAAATGTTAGCTGTTCTTTTCTTTTTTTTTTTTTTAAACATTTTATTGATTTATTTGACAGAGAGAGACACAGTGATGGGGGAACACAAGCAGAGGGAGTGGCAGAGGGAGAAGCAGGCTTCCTGCTGAGCAGGGAGCCTGATGCGGGGCTCCATCCCAGGACCCCAGGATCACGACCCGAGCTGAAGGCAGACGCTTAACCGACTGGGCCACTCAAGTGCCCAGAACTTGTTCTTGTTTAAAACGAATGTAAAACATGATTACGAAGACAAAGTACTCAAATAATAGGCAAAGGATCTAAATACTCTTCTCTCCAAAGACATACAAATGCTCAACAAGCACAGGAAAAGACACCCAGCATCATTAGTCATGGAGGAGATGTAAAGCAAAACCACAGTGAATTGTCGCTTCACACCCAGAGGGACAGCTACAATAAGTCAGAGAATAACAAGTGTTGGTAAGGATATGGAGAAAGAGAAAACTTGTGCCCTGCTGGTGGGAATATTAAATGGTGCAGCTACTTTGGAAAACGTTTCTCAAAAAGTTTAACACAGAGGCGTGTCTGGGTGGCTCAGTGGGTTGAGCGTCTGCCCTTGGCTCAGGTCATGATCGTGGGGTTCTGGGAGGGAGCCCCATCTTGGGCTCCCCACTCAGCAGGGAGCCTGCTTCTCCCTCTCCCTCTGCTCCTCCCCACTGTTCATGCTCTTTCTTGGTCTTTCTCAAATAAATAAAATCTTAAAAAAAAAAAAAAGCTAAACACAGAATTGCCATTTGATGTAGCAATTCCACTCCTACCTAGTATACTCCTGTATACCCAAGAAAAATGAAGACATATGCCCACACAAAAACTTGTACACATTTGTAGCAGCGTTGTTCCTAAGAGCCAAAAAGTAGCAACAACGCAAATATCCATCAACTTAAGAATGGATAAACAAGTATCCACACAGTGGACTACTACTTAGTCATGAAAAGGAACGAAGGGCAGAGGCATCCCACAGCATGGGTGTACCTTGAAGATATGATGCTGACTAAAATAAGTCAATCACGAAACCCACACATTTTATGGTTCCACATATATGATATGCCCAGAATACGCAAACATATGGGGATGGAAAGTAGGTGAGTAGTGGCTGCCTAGGGCTTGAGGTGGGGGTTGTATAGGAAGACAGGAGGGTAAAAGTTAAAGGGTACAGGGCTTCTTTTGGGGGTGAGGAGAATGTTCTGGAATCAGCTATCTCTGGTGGCAGTCGCACAACACTGAATATACTAAAAAACATTCAACTGTACACTTTAAATGGATAGACTGTATGGTATATGACTTATCTCAATAAAGCTGCTACCCAAAAAGTGATATGTTCAGCTTTATCCTTCCAGACACTATTCTTAAAGATTCCTGTCCTTGTTGGTCACATTCAGTCTTTGCCTCCTGGCTGCTTCTCTGTGTGTACTTGCTACAAAGAGGAAACACTGTGCCGCCTCTGATTTTCCCTCTTTCCTTTTCCCTGGTTCCAGTGCTGGCTGCACTGCGGAGCCTCACTGCTCTAAAGGGGGGCAGTGGCCGCACCCTAGTGTAGATGGTGAGAGCATGGGCTCTGGAGACAAACCATGTGGGTCTGAACCCAGCTCTACCACTTACTGGCTGTGTAACCTCGGACAAGTTATTTAGCTTTTGCTTTCATTTCCGTATCTGTAAAAAGAAAATCATAATGAGGAAAAACATTAGGGAACTTCAGAGAAGTACCTAAATTAGTAAGGGCTCAGTGAAGGGCACTTCCTTCTCCTTTTCATTGGTCTGAGCAATGGCTGTGCAGCCAGCGTGTCCTTGTTCTCCTAGAACCTGTTTCCTGCCTCTGTGGGTGCTTTTGCGGACCCACCCGTAACTGCTGACACCCTTGGACGGTCAGCTCATCTATGTTCATGGGCTCAACCGTCAAGCTGAGTTCCTCCCACGGGCTGATGTCCTGCTACTCCAACCGCCTGCCAGACAGGTCTATCTTGGTGGCCCACTGGGGCTTTGTAGAAAAAACCAAACTCTTCTTCTTCCCCTAACTCTGACTCCTTACTGTAGCTGGTGGCACAACGATCCTACCTGTCACCAGGATACAAACCTGCCCACACGTCCCATCCATTACCAACTCCTGCCAATGTTCCTTCAGAAACAGTTCTTAGCTCTGTTTCATCACTTTTTCCCCACCTTGGCTTCATAGCAGAATCATCTGGGCAGCTCTGAAAAACCCCCACACGCAGACCATGCTTTAGACCATTTAAATGAGGACTCAGGCATCAATAGTTTTTTTTAAAGCTTCCCAGGAGGTCCCAATGAATCTCTCCTCTCATTCAGGCTAGAGAATCTGATCTAGCCTTTGGTCCGGCTCTCAAGCCCCACCTTGCACTGATTCTGGCTTTGCACTTCCACTGCAGCCATAATGAACTGCTTATAGAATCACCCCCTCCATTGTCTCTTGTCTGTCGTACTCTTCACCGTCCCACCCATCTGGCTTACTCCTATTTATCTTATAGGTCTCCCAGTCGCCTCCCCCAGGAAATCTTCTCTAATTCACCCATCTACAGTGAATGAGGTAGTCCTCCTCTGTACTCTCTTGGTGCCCAGTGAATGTCGATCACTGTGCTTATTAGTGTGCTGTTCTAGAATTATCTGCCTGTGTGCCTGACCCCCTCACAGAGCAATGTGCTACCCGAGCCCAGGACTAGCTGACACTTGTTTTCATAATCTTAGCAGTTAGTTCCTGTCTGGCCTTATGCAAATACTCAGTTCCAGAGATGAGGAAAGGTTTTCTGGAAAGAGACTGTTTACGCCAGACACTGACAGATGGGTTGGATTTTGATACATATTTTTTCACTCAAGGTGAAACCACCAACTTGATTACCTGTAAATGTCAACCTCCACTTAAGTCTGGGCCTCCAAGTATTCACTACAATTTCTTGTACACAGACTCTTGTTTTATACTGAGAATGTTTTATCTTAGGTTTGCAATGAGTATCAACTTGTAAGTTCCCTCCAATTTTTTTAGAAACAAGTTGGAGTAAAAACTATAAATAACATAGTAGTCTATTACCCTAGATCATATTTTCTTTTACTTTCAAATCAAAATTTCTTGTGCTTTTGAGATACGTATGATTATCTTGGATCAAATTATCTCAATCTTGACCATTTAAAAAATTTCTTTTGCCTTTTGTAATATGAAACAGCTCGCTGGCCTGTACCCACAGACTATGTCAATGAAAAAGAAATTCCACAGAAATTCAATCACGACTACATATAATTAAAAATACGCTTCAAAGGGTGCTTCAAAAGAAATACACGATACAAGTAATGTAGTTTGTGTCCTTTTAATAAACACACTTGCATAGTCATATTACAATTTTGTAAAAATAAAAACAGATGACCTCATGCCAAGCGTGCCCAGCATCTGCACAATCTCAACACCTTTAATACTATAGTTTCAAGACACACAAAATAAAAATTTAAGGCAAAAACAGCACTTTGCAACAATTTAATGACTTATTACAGGAGCGTCACAGCAGCATCCAATAACGCCGCTTCAGGCGAAGTCTCTCAGTGTTTCCGTTACAGATTCTGTTTACAAGAATTTATAACTAGGTAAAATTTATTCTAAGAAAACTTGGCAAATAAAGCTTTGGACTGGAACTGGCATTTCTTTCTCTACTTTTCCTTCCCCCACTTCCTTTTAAACTGTCACTATTCATTTTGTATTTTAAAATAACAGTTACATTTTTAAATTGTTGTACTACTTTAAAATGACTCTTTTAAGATAAAGTTTCAGCGGAAACTACATAATGGGTGGGACTGACTTAAATTTTTAAATTTGCTAAAAAATCAGCTTCAGTTTTAGAACTTACTTTTTTCATCGCTGGAAAACCTATCAGGTTTAATCACATACTTTAAAAATGATTATCACAAGTGCTGTGAAATGTGTAAACCTGGCAATTCACAGACTATATACCCCTGGGGATAAAAATACATTATGTGTTTATTAAAAAATTTAAAAATTAAAAAAAAAAGAAGAATTTACCAGCAAAAAAAAAAAAAAAAAAAAAAAAAAAAGATTATCACATACTACAATCTTGAAATAAACAGCTTTTAAAAAAAAAAATTAACAGTATTTGGAGTCTTCCTATGGGGTTCAGATTTATCCCCATTTTAAAATTCTGTGTTCCTGATAAACCCTTTCCTTCTAATGTTTCTTTCTAAGCCAACTAAAAGCCGCCTCTCATCCTGAACGAGGAAGAGAGCAAACAACGTGGCTGAACGGGAGGCACTGCGAAGGACCGACTGCATGAGCTTTTAAGACGGATTTAGGTTCTTTTACATGTCATTCAGTTTCCTTTACTTTTAGCTTTCTCTCAAATATATGGCAAAATACCTACACAAAGAGTGGTATTTCAGGAAATACAGTACACTTATTTTCCAGACCAACATCCAGCTTAAGTATGCCCCTATGGGATTTGATTTAATCCATGAGTACCTGATGAATGTATTATTTTTCTGACTGATTACAGATGCTAAGCTTTCCTTGAATGTCATTCTTGATAACTTATATTTATCAGGGTTACGGTGAAGTGATTTGAACTATAAAAATACCTGAAATAATTTATCAGTGTATTAGATAAGCCCAAATTCAAAATTAGAAAGAGAAAATGTTATACCAAATTGTGCGGCTAATTAGCAGCGGTCTGATTTCCACTCTCAGGGTTTAAAATGGATTTAAAGTAACTGTCCTTAATCTGAACCCAATCAAACAGTGCAAAAGCAAAAAGTTCAGAAAATAAAAGGCAAGACCAAGTAATCCGTACAATCTGGAAGATCAGCTGAATTCACAAGGACTCAGTCTTTGTACTGTCTCCTTTAGTGACTGCAGGCAATCTGTTATCCCACCTGTAAAGTGTTATTATTGCTTTCCTATTAACGTCATATTTTATAAAAGTACCATGATGATGCCAAATACTAAAAACTGAGGTGGTCTAATAGTTAACTAGAAATCCCTGCCCCAGGGAACACACATGTACATTATCATACATCCCAGGAACGGTAAGCATTTTGAAACACAGACATTTGAACTTTGTAAAGTTCTACCTAAACTGTTGATTCTTTCTTAAGAAAAAAGTTATGATTTAGGCAATGACTGATATTATTCATTCACAATGTATAGGCACATTAACATAAATATTGCACAAAATACGCCTCTAACTGAAACTCAGAGATATAAAAACATATTTCACTCTTCCTAAAGAACTCTGTGAGGAAATAAGACTCTGATTGTATGTACACTTTTCCTGATAATACTCTGACATTCATGAATAGTAGATTGCACTGCAGTTTGTAAACATTTTAAATTGCATAAACTTCTCATTGATTTTCAAATACAGTTTAATACTGCCTACTAAAACCCCTTTTTCTTTCAGCTAGATACTCTCACATCATTTACTTATTTATAATAATGTTTATTATCTTTAAAGTGTTTTCTGTTCAAGGAAAAGGAGTAAAATCCTATGCCAAAGTAGCCAATGTGTCTGAAAACAAAATATGAGCCAGAGAATTCTGGATGGTAAAACCAATCTTCTAGCCTCAGAGCAGCTTCATGGACACAGAAAAATGCTGCTCTCACACATCTTTTCTTCACTTGAATTCATTCCGGACTGAGCAGAGCCTGTATGCCTGCCTCAGTAGCATTTAAACTGTTCAAGGATTCCTTATGATTTTTACTAAATACATTAAGAAGAACGTCAACGCGTGTCCTTTTATGACCCGGGACAGGTAGTCACCTAATTAAAATAGGTATCATGAATTTTGACTTTAGAATGTATTCTAGATCTAAACGCTAAGGCAGGGAAGGTTTCCTATCTCACAGTCAATGATAGGAGCCTTTCATTCCTCCAAAAGAGTCCATTTTTAGGTCCCCAACAGAGAAGTAACACCTGACTGCTACAGCACACGGTGCAGGACCTTCCTCAGCTCAGAGCTCACAGACCCTAAGGAACTCCCACAGTACAGTGCCCGTTTGTGCGTGGCTGAGACGGAGGAAACATAGCCCACTCTGCACATCCTGCTGGGATAGGCTGCTTTCCTCTTTTCTGAGAAAAAGCTTCCCAGAAGTGTTATTGCTCCCACCCAGAAACACACAGAAAATACAAAAAAGGTTATTTCCAGTTCTTGGCCTTTAAATGATTTCAATATTGGTTCTCATGGTGGCATATTAGAAAGTAACAGTAAACAGTGCATATCTGGGAGCAAATCACATATTGAACCAGTTAAGAGCTCACTGTGATTAGGATCAGATCAAACATAAGAGCAAAACATAAGCAAGTTTTATCTGAACTGTAATGAATATACATGTTGCAGTAACATTAGAAAAGCACGGCAGCCCATTCCAAACCAGTGAGAATAGTTTGTGCAAATAGTGGGTCTTTGTGTGTTTGAACTCCCACCATGTAAGGGCAAACTCAATATGCATGCTAATGACCTACAATTACCAAATTAAAAAAGAAGAAAAATGCTAAAGGATGCCAGAGTAAACAGCAGGGAAAGCCACACAAAGACCCACTATCCTTTAACTTGTTACAAATAAATTTTAACTGTAAATTAGAAACATAAAGAAATAATCACAAGTGGCTCTAACATTCAAACGGAGTTAATGAATTGTGTAGGAGATATTTGATCAGGGCTGCCTGCCCTGCCTCCACGCTAGAGTCAAACTTGGATAGTGGGTCTCTGGGGTGCTTTCACACTGGAAGACAACATTGGGTCCTATAAAAAGAAAAATGAGGAATAAAATGAACATAAAGCAAATTAAGTGGGTGAGAAAAAAATTTGACTAGTAACATGCAACATCAACTAAACAAATCAGAACTATTAAAATCCTCAATCTTTAAAAAACATCCTAATCACATAATAAAATGAAAACAGTCATTGTTAAGGGCCCAAGAAACACAAATGGTAATCTAAAATTTAACCACTTTTCACAGACTCATATACTCCTGGCTGTTCTTCCTTTAGAACAGTTTTTATCTCTTCTTTGTATTCCTTATTATGTAAGACTTAATTGGAAAAGAGTGTTCCTCCACTGGAAAACAAGAGAAACAACAACGCACTTGGAAACCTGTCCCTTCACATCCTGGAAAAGCCAAACGTATCGCTGCACTGGGTGTCTCCAAGGTTCACTAGCCAAGAAGCTTCCAGACCCCACAGGTCTGACAAGTATCTTCCCCTCCCGGGGCCAGGGAAGGTACCTCACGCATGTCTAGTTAATGAGATAAGCGGGCAAGCTCTGGAAGCTGCCAAACCATCAGCAGAGCTTACAAACGGTCATGTAGATAGCCCACATTTTGGGGGGATGTTCAAACCATAAAAAACTCAACTCCTCCCACATCCAAATTGGGAAATTCAGTTGCTTTATCTAAAGGAAAGACTTTTCCCAGGATCAGAACTATTTTTGGAGCTACAAGCTCTACAGTGAAAATAATGCTCTAATACTTCAATTTTATAGTACTTATAATTTTATAGAATTTATAGTATAAATTCATAATACTTGCACTGAATCATAAGCACATCTCAGATTGACTGGGTTACCATTTATGTGTTCTCAGAAACTAAAATGAAAGGCTAATAAATATTTTAGATAATTTCACAATGATAAAAATACAAATCATGATGAATCATGATGTATTCTGTAAAAAACAAAAACAAAAACAAAACAACCAAAATCAAAAGGGTGGGGGAAAAGTGACATTTTATAAAGGTAAAAAGCATTTCTAAGTGCTTTTTATTCTCTAATTATTATAAATGCATGTTTATTGTCAAATATAAGAAAGGCTAGGCAATTACTAAGAGATAATTTTATAAAATACTGTATTTCATACTGTGATCTGGATCCTTGTTCTAAAAACAGTGAAACAGATCTTGACTCATGTATCTCTTATGGCATTAGGCATCTTAAAAAAAAAAATCACCTAATAGAGTTTTGCAAACAAACAGTTTAATCAGGTTTTTAATTCTCTGCTAACCTGGATGATGTGTAAATATATGGATATTAAATGAGAAGGTTGCAAAATTAATAGCACCTGTACTCTCAAAGGGTAATTTGAGTAGATGCTCTTTATTAACCAGAAAAAGATCATTAGAGGTAAAAAAGGATGGTGGTAAAGGGAAGTTGAAGTATAGACTGCTCTTTAACTCAAGAACCTGTAAAAGAGTTGGCATCTTTTCAGATACAGTCTAATAGTAAGGTCTAAAGCTAAGAGAAAAAGTATTTAAGCAGTCTAACTTTTGATTTTGTGAAAAAATTTCTTTCGCAATTTACTGCTTTCATCACTAATACAGACTTGCTAAGAAGAGTGCTGAGTTTAAGACATGCTTGGGGACAGAATGTGCTGCATATTAAAGCTTTTGTACTAGCTGAGAGCAAACAGTTCGGTATTACTCACACTGTTGACTTGGATCGGAGTCTGTTGTCATCTTAACATAGTTTGAAGGAAAGAGACCAGTCACCCCGTTGATTTCGCCCTGCCACCAGTCAGGATCATCTTTGTTCAAAACATTGATAAGCTGTCCCTTGGAGAAATTCAGCTCATCCTCATTATTTGCAACATAGTCATACATGGCAATCACCTGACACACTACCAGAAAAAGAACAAAATAATAGATTAATTATTCCTACAAAGATCCCATGTTAAAACTAGGCTAAAATTTCCCTTGAGCTGCTCTCTCTCACCCTCCTTCCTCCATTCCTTATTTTACAAAACAAGAATCTCCCAGATACAGTTAATCCACATGAACTACTGCACTTTAAGTATGAGAGCAGAGGAATTCCACCTTGAAAAATTTGAAGCAATTAAGTGGTTGGTTCAATTATCACCGAACAGTTGACTGTTTCCACACAGAACTTTCTAGAAAGGAAGTTCTCATTAGGTAGAATTATAAAAAGAAATAATTTTTACTATTTTTCAAAGTTTATGTTAATCTAAGAAGTTGGTGAGTTTCAACAAAACTTCTAGAAGCTGCGACACAAGTTAACCCACTGCCGTACCAGGATGAAAGGCAGGTGTAGTTCTTTCACTGCTTGGACCCAAAAGTTTAACGTGGCTGGCAGGAAACCATCCTTTCTGTCGCTTTTTTCCTCTGGCCTGTAAGATCAGCAAAAGGAATATGAAAGATGAGATTAAAAACAATTACTGAGATATAAACTAAAAAAGGCTGTGTAGTAAAGAATT
Source organism: Enhydra lutris kenyoni (assembly GCF_002288905.1). Lineage (NCBI taxonomy): Eukaryota > Metazoa > Chordata > Mammalia > Carnivora > Mustelidae > Enhydra > Enhydra lutris. The sequence continues at coordinate 4,241,358 of NW_019154119.1, read as the reverse complement.
TAGCCCTGTCCCAAAAGAGGTATGAACTCTACCTTTGGCTCCTGGGAGGTAATCTCTAAACCTGTGGTATGTCCTGACTGCTCAGTGTCTTATTTTCTCTGGGGGCCTTGACATTGCCAGACAGTTTAACAATGTGACTTATGGTGGATGCTTTGGGTCACATATTATGAACTCAACCCCCAGAGGGACTGGAGACTCATTCAAGCCATATGGGCAGAACCATGTCTATGTGATGGAGCCCCAGTAAAATCTCTGGACACCAGACCCTGAATGAGCTTCTTTGCTTGGCAATACTCGGCGGTATGTGTTGTTGCCAGGAGTTAATGCTGTCCATGACTCTACCGCGAGAGGACAATGAAAGCTCTGTTTTTGGAACTGTCCTTAAATCAGTCCCATATATCTCTTCTCTTGGCTAATTTTAACCTAAATTATTTTGCTGTAATAAACCGCAACTAGGAGAAGAATAATTTCAGTCCCTTATGAGTCATTCTAGTTAATTACTGAACTTGAGAGTGATCTTGGGGACCTCTAAACTTAACAACTGGTGTCAGAAGTTAGGGTGGTCTTGGGGACTGCTGAATTCTGCAGTGACCTTCCAGGTTAGTATCAAACAACCAGAAGATTCAATATGCATCTCCAAGTGGTGTTAAAATGTCATTGTAGAAGGCTATTAGGAGGCCTTTGGGCCTCAGAGTACTCTGCATATTTCACACAAATAATATTTATACACTAAAACCACTTTTCTAGAGTTCTCTTAGTAAGTTCAAGTTAACCTTAAAATGGTACAGTGCACAATGAACATCTCTTGGAGCTTTGTTAAAAATTAATACAGAGATCACAAATACAATTTGTGGAGAGCCATGTTTCCCATTTAGTTGGGTTGATCTTCAGAGCAAAATAGGAAGGTGGGATTTCAGGGGGTTATTCAAGATACTGAATTTTGAACCTCCACTGCTCTTTAGGAACTGTGTAAGGCTGATGTGCAAGAATGAAGCTGTGTTTATCCTCCACATTATAATCACATATCAATCTTACATAAAAATACAGCTATTATACCCCTCATCATCTTTTAATCTTAAAATGCTTTTTAGTTTTTCTAGTAAGGAACTTTTAGGAGAAAAGAACTCTCTTTCTGAATCAAGACATATGCAATAACGGTCTCTAACATTTTAGGAAAAAACTAGGTTCATTTATGCCTACATTTCCTTTCCTTTCACTGCTGTTTCAAAAGCATAAGACTATGGTGGGCAAAGTCCAACAAGTTTCTCAGTACATAGTCTGGATCATGTTTCTTTTCCTGGAGAGAGGCTATACCCTGGGCTTATCCCAAGCAAAGGTGATGCTATGCTTTCCTTTCCTTTAAGAAGGTGACCTGTGGTTTATTAAAGCAGGTATTATTGGAAAACAATTATGTCTATATAGAAAATTATTCTTCATACTGTTACTTATAATATCAGCTCAAATGCGCTAAAAATGAACAGGGAAAATACTAGAGGGAAAATAATACATTAAAATGTTAATACTGATTACCTTAGGTGGTATGATTATAGGTGATCTAAAAATTTTTAATTTTATTTTTTAATATGAACATGCATTACTTTTATAATGAAAATGATAAATGTTACTTCAAGGTTATTACCTGTAATTCCCCTTGCCACCACCCGCTTGAATTTTTCTTTAGGATTAATATTAACTGCCCTGGTGCAAGACTTAGTTGTTCAGAACCAGAAGCCACATATGCTGAAGTTACTTGAGCAATCTCTGAAAAGAAGACAGATAAGAAACTATGAATTCAAGACAATTAAAACACTATAGTAATTTTCCAACTTCATTATTATACATACCAGGTTTCTTGTTTGATGTTCCAGATTTGCTAGCACTCCCAAAACTCTGTAAGAAAAAGACGTACTGTTTTACCATTTTCTAATAATCCAGATGTAAGAATGCAAAGGTTACTAGGAATTAGAGATTTCTAATTCCCAGGACTGTTTCTTTAAATGAAGATCAAAATAACAATTAGTCTTTTTTTTTTTTTTTAATTTATTTGACAGAGATCACAAGTAGGCAGAGAGGCAGGCAGGCAGAGAGAGAGGAAGGGAAGCAGGCTCCCTGCCAAGCAGAGAGCCCGATGCGGGGCTTGATCCCAGAACCCTGGGATCGTGACCTGAGCTGAAAGCAGAGGCTTTAACCCACTGAGCCATCCAGGTGCCCCAACAATTAGTCTTATATTAACCAAGTAAGTAAAGAATCCAGAACATTAACTACGGGGAGATCTGGTCTACTAATAGACATTATACACAAGTGGTTGATGTTGGCATCCAATGATTCAACAAGAATAGCTTATTAAATGCATCTTTCCTGAATACCAAATGTGACCAGATACCTCTCATTTATCAGGTTAGCATCAATGCCCACCACCTACAACATACCTTAAGGCATATGTGAGTTTTACTGCTGCTACCTAGGAGTCAATGTTTTTAATTCTTTTGCATATTCCTCCTGAACCTGACGTAAGAACAAAAAAATCCATGCCCTGGGTAGCAACTATAACCTCAGTCTGACTTTACAGGACAGTTGCACCAACAACCTTTCTTCATTTCAGGAATCTGAACAAGTGAAGGGAAGGAACGGAACACCTTTCTTCTGTGAGTGAACACAGCTATAGTGGAAGTACTGAGGCTGAAGAGATGCTAGGCAAGGGCTAACGATTTCTGAGCACTTACACGAACAGTATTTAGAAAACACCATTTGTGTGTAACATATGTGGGTTACAGCCGATGAATTTTACATACAGTCACTTATTTAATTCTCACAATAACCCTATTAAGTATTATGATTATCCCCATGTTACAGAGAAGGAAACTGAGGTACAGAAAGGTGAAATAACTCGTCCAAGGCCTCTAAGTGTTAGAGCCAGAAGTCAACCTAGATGGTTCTCACCGGGCAGTTTGCGGATCCCTGGGGACGGTCCTTGAGCCCCTATCAAGGGGTTTTTTCATTAAATAAAGACCTTTTTCATTCACAGTATTAAGACGTTAATTGCTTCTTTTGCTGTGTTGACATTTACCCCAAGGAGTAAAGCTGCTGATGCCTTAGCATGAATCATGACAGCGGTGTGAAATTATACTAGAGGTCACAGTTTTCACAACCACATAATCACAGGACAAACAAAACCGTCTTCCCTTAAAAATGTCCTCAGTCGAGCAGTAAAAATGTTAAGAAATCTTAGTGAAACACGATCTTTTTAAAAATCCTGTGTGACTAGATAGAAGCAAGCCTACAGCGTTTCCGCAGCATACTGAATAGAAGACGGCTATCTGAAGGAGAAGCACTTGTGTGATTAAACTGTGAGCTGAACTGGGGTTTTCACTGGACGTTTTTACTTGAAAGAACAACTAAAGACAAACTCTTCAGACTCGGGATTTAGCAGACGCTTTCTCCAAGATAAAGTATGTCTGTCACATTAAGGAATACAGCTGACAGGACTTGTGGCCAATGATCCAATTCGAGATTTCAAGAGAAAATTGAAATTTTGGAAAACCTGCATCTATCACCATGAGCTTGGCAGCTTCAAAGTATATGAAGATTTTCCCATGAGATCTATGGTGATATTAACAAATAAATTTTTTTGATATTGTATAATGAAATGTGGCAATACAAGGAATATTTGCATAACTCAGGGATTCCATCTTTCCCAAATGACCAATGCATGGATTTAAAAATCCATTCAATGTCAAAACAGCGTGGTGAATTTTAATGTAACAGTAAGAAATGTTCACTGATGTGGCTTTAGATTCATGTGTAACTAACCTGTAACAATTTAACACTTACTAAGTTTTGGTATAGTAATATCAAAGCATAACCACAGGCACCTGAAAATGTTAATAAATACTCCTGTCTTCTCCCGTATCTGTGTGAGGTTGAATTTTCTTCACATATGTCAACCAAAAGAATGTATCACCACAGACTGAATACCGAAACAGTGAAGAATCTAGCTGTCTTCAAGGTAAGCCAGACATTAAAGAGCTTTGCAAAAATACAAAACGATGCTACTCATTCTAACAAACTTTCTTCTTTGAAAATACATTGTTGTTTTTCATAAGAAGCAAGTTATTTATATTACCATGTAATGGGTTTACTTTTGTTACTTTATTTTTTAAAAGATTTTGTTTATTTGTCAGAGGGAGTGAGCACAAGCAGGAGGAGTGGTAGGCAGAGGGAGAGGCAGGCTTCCCGCTGAGCAAGGACTCTGTCCCACCCCCAACATGGGACTTGGGATCATGACAAAAGGAAGATGCCTTAACAGAGTGAGCCATCCAGAAATCCCTACTTTTGTTACTTTAAAATAAGTATTTTTAAAATTCCATGGTTTTAATTTCTAATATGGAAAATGTAACTTTGTGTAACCCATATATATATGTATTTTAATCTATATATGTATTTTTAAAAATACATGAAAGATTTTATTTATTAGAGAGAGAAGAGAGAGCAAGTGGGGAGTGGCAGAGGGAGATGTAGAAGCAGGCTCCCCAACGAGCAGGGAGCCCAACGTGGGGCTCCATCCCAGAACCCTGGGATCATGACCTCAGCCGAAGGCAGATGCTTAAGCAAATGAGCCACCCAAGCATCCCCCACCCATACAGTTTTAAAAACTCTTTAGCGTGCCCAATAATTTTTTAAAGATTTATTTATTTATTTATTTATTTTAGAGAGAGAGAGAGAATGAGTGGAAGGGGAAAGAATTTCAAGCAGGCTCGCCGCTGAGCGCAGAGGCTGACAGACACAAGGCTGGATCTCAAGACCCTGCTGAGATCATGACTTGAAGTGAAATCAAGAGTCAGCCGCTCAACTGACTGAGCTACCCAGGTGCTCCTAAAATCCCCAGTAATTTTTAAGAATGTAAAAAGTTCCTCAAATCAAAGAGTTTGAGAACCGCTGTATTGTACGGCACTAGTGGTAGGATAAAAAGAGCTGCACCAGAGCTGCAAAGATTTACAAACTCCTTGAAGGTGATCCCTGGGATCTGGGACTCCTTCCTAGCTTCAGTAACCATGACGCCCAGCTCTACTTTTGGCTCCTACTCTTTAGAAATTTCATGAAATCCTGTCCCTCTTATCTAACAGGATCCCCACAATAAATTCTATTTAACTGGTACCACCTTCAGTGGTCTCCTTAAAACCAAAGCTTGTCTATACATGGGTCTCTATTTTCAGTATGAATCTCAATACACAAGAATGGAATAATTTTGTTTCTGTATCAAAATAACTCTACCTCTTGATCTTTTGGCTTGACATAATTTGACGGAAAAATTCCAGTTCTATCTCCAATGCTTCCTGTCCACCACTCTCCATCTTTCTGGGTCACCAATATTTCTTCACCTTCAATGAAAGTCAAATCTCCAGGTTCTACACTTGAATATGAATAAAGTGCAATATACTCTGTAGGAAACAAAACAAAAAGAAATGAATTTTGGTTGTCAGATTATAGAAAGAAGAAGATTATGTTAATCTCCAAACCTTGTGTAAATTAACTAAAAAAGACCTTGTAAGTAGGAAACCAAATGTAAAAAGATATTAAAGTAGAAAAAAGAAAGAGGCAATTATTTAATAATTTCTAGAAAAAGATTATTTAACATAAAGCTTTATCATAGGGTTTCTTCTTTTCCCTACTGTAGCATCATCATCACCACCGTCTTATCACAGAGAATCCAAAAACACAAATAGGTAGAAGTATCTCTACAGAGTTAAGATATGAAAATAGTTTTTCAATTTCCTTACACAAATTATATTTTAATATGCTAAGTTCTTTTCTAATTCTTTTATATATCGTTATGGAAATGCCCAATATTCAGCTGACATCAGTACCAGTAGCCAAGTTCTACCACAGTGACCTGGCTCCTAGCACAGTGCTTGGCACAGAGTAGATGCTCAATATATACTGGCTTCTTTGGGAAAATATATTGGCTTTGGTTTCCATCCCTGTCATTACTGCTACTTAGAATAAACAGTCAATGACCTGGTTGTAGAAGTCTCTCTTAGTTTCCAGTTAATTTTATTTGTCAACATGGAATTTCATCTGTACATCATAAACTAGAAATGACTAGGAACACCATCTACAACCTACTTACTGTTCATGTTCCCAGTATTACTGGGTGATTTAACAAAACCAAAAATGCTTACAAGGTTTAGGTATGCTGCAATTAGCAAGGTCTTCCCCAAACACTCCTTCCTCCCTTCCTAGACTCACTTCACAGCACTCATTCCACAGTGAGCCTATGTATGGGTCCAGTCTGGCTGGTGATCTGAGCTCCCTAACCTTTCACAGCCATGCCCTGGCTCTTAACTTTCCCTCCGTCCACAAGAGCTTTCTCTTCCCTTGTCACTATGCGAAATTCTACTCCTTGCTTAAGATGATCCAACACTGCCTTGTCTGTGGATTCATAGGTCCTACTCAAAATTCAGTTCTATGTACTCATTACAGAATTTCTTACAGTGGTTTGCCTATACTCCCCAGTCTACTGTGAGGACTTGGGAAACTGTGTTTTATTCATCCTTGTATTTTTCAGGCTTTAGCACAGAAACTTTAACATAGTAGATACTGAATAAATGGTTTAATTTATCATTAAGCTAATCTTCTTGAGCAGTAATGTAAACATAAAATGTACTTCTACTATTCAACTCATTTTACAGGGGACGTACATCATTCATTTATAAAGCTATGTAAGTGTTAAATAAATGTCAGAAACTTAGGGTGGATAATCTTTCATTTTTTAGTACATTGAAATAAAAAAATAAGTTATTAGTCAGCCCAAAGGGCTATAGAAAAAAATTTCTTTGTAATAATTATGATAAAGTGTACCTTGATTTCAAATCCTACTTAATGATTTATATGATACACTGTAATTAAAATGCAGTTTGTAAGTAAATGTATTAAAATCGCCTAAACTGGATATCTAAAATAACAGGAAAACAAAAACCTTCATGCTATCTCACTGTAACATTTTTCATTTATGATCTTATTGAGTCTATGCTGAATTTTTATAGTACTGATTTTCTAAAAGTGCCGTATGTTTTCTATATTCTCAATATTCATATGAAATAGCTAAGGGGCAGGTTCTTCTAAGCCTACTTTAACAGCGAAGACATGGAAACAAGGCAAATAACAACTGTGGGAAGTCAGATAATGAGTCAATAGCTAATCTGACTCCCATTTAATTTACAACTTGCCAAAAACTCACCATCTCCAACGGTAGAGGCCGCAGAGGTAGGTTTCTTGTTTATAGCTGCATACAAAGCTTCTGGTCTGCCAAATAAATACACAAACAGATTTTAAAAAATAATGAAACAAAGACATCAACAAACAAAAACCAAGAAAGGTGATCAGCAGGTGTTTGCAGTACTTTCTTTTAGGGCTTTCTAAAATTAATTTAAATATTGTCTCAGTACACAGGCTAGAAATATTCTCATAACACAAAATCGTTAGGGGACTAAGAAGGGCCTAGTTATAAACCTCTAAATTTTTTAATGAAGTAATTTCAACACGATTTATAAATAGTTTTTTAAAGTGTGAGATACTTTGCCTTTCTAGAGGAATTTAAAAGACACAGTGCTTTGGTAAATGGACAGTAATTTAGTAAAGCACACAGGGGGCTTGGCTTGGTATAGGGAGAAACAAGAAGAACATAATATATTAATTTTAATATTTGTTTTGAGCATAGAACTTTATTTTTATATTTCAGAAACAGTAAAGCTTTAATTTCTAATTTAACCCAAGAAACTGTCTTTAAAAATGTGGAAGACTGTCGTACTTAAGAACTAGACATCTGTAGGATGTACCAGTGCTCCCCAGGACCCTTGAGGAAATTATACAGTAAGGCAGTTCTCAGGGAACAGACTGGAAACTTACTACAGCTCACGGTCACAGCTTAAGAGACTGCCTTGTTTAAGGCATGATCTCTCCATTACTGCAGGCTTTTAAGTTGCATGCCTTATCTGCTAGAAAAGGTCAGTAACTGAATGAAAAGTTAGGGGGGAAAAGCATTTAAACTTACTGTCTTTGCACTTATGTCTTCTACTCCATAAAATTTTATGGTGTTTAAATAGATAATTCCTATCAAGGGCCCAGCTCAGTGCCAATATGCACCCGTCAGCTCTGAATTGTTATCACTTACACAATTTTAAGTCTAAAATTCCATGTCAGTCTGAAGAGTAAATTTCTGCATTTGAACTAAAAATTCCTACAAAGAGTCTCCGCACTGAGAAGGTTTTTAAAGATTAATTTACTTTTTTCATCTCATCAATTAGAAAACTGCAAAGTAGGTAATTCTATACAGCCTGACAAAAAAAATAGCAGAATCCGAACTCAAGCCTCTTGATTTCCAAAGACCTGTCTCTTTCGTTCAATCAGATCACTTTTCTATTTAGATCAATTTCCATGAAAAACACAAGAGACAGCTGCCCATTGCTACATTAGAGTACTTATTTCTTAAACATCTTAAATATGTCTGATGATCTGACTCCTCTGCACTGGGAAATAAAGGCCAGAGACCTTGTCTAATTTTCACTTGCTGTTCTCTGAAAATGGATTCAACTGACTGTTCGTTCACTGACTCCTCTGCTTATTCACTGAGCTAACATGACTGAGAAGCTAGTGTGCACCAAGATGACATGAGGCAGGGAAAAACTGAAAAACAAACAAACAAAAGACATGGACCCTGTCCTCCTGGAGCGTATGCTCTAGTAAGGGATATGGGTAAGATAATGCGTAACTATAGCCCAGTCTCTTCTGAGCAGTTAGAGAGGTGTGATCTTCAAGGAATTCTGGAGGCCCAGAAACTGCAAGCCCTCCACTCGGGCAAAGTAGACCTTTATTTAAAAACTGACAATGCAAAATAAACAAGGAAGAAATGCTCTAAAGGAAATGAAAAAGAACTTCTCTAACTGACCTGATAGCACAAAGAAAACAACAGATCTCAAATTTTAAGCACTTTGAGAATTTTAGGAATCTGAAATAACTAGAATAAAAGATATTCTAAAACTGGTATAAATATCTGAAGTGCACTTTTTTCACTCCAGGAATTGCCCTCCTGATGGTCAAACTCAAGCGTAAATGTTTTACATTCTACGGTGGACTCACTAGGGAGAACACCAACATCCACATCTCATGGAAACACAAAATGCTTACTCTTCCCGCTTGACTTCACTCCCAGGGATGATTTTGACATAAGATTTTGGAAACCATCCTCTTCCTCCATGTACCTCCCCAAACCACCAATTTTCTTGCTGCTCCAAGACAGTAATAATATCATGTTTTGAGAAGTTCAAGTGGTTATCTTTCTTTGCAGTCCAAGAACAAAGGGCCTGTGCCTTTAGGTTTTCTACAACCTGTCCCTGTGAATACAAAACCACAAAATTAAAAAAAAAAAAAAAAGTAACCGTGATTTCTTTTTCCTAATATATAACTTATTAACTGTTTAAACAGAGACAAGTTTGGTGTGGTGGTGACTTAAGATAACCTTTATCTATCAACCGATTTAAAATGATAGATGACGGAACATTTGAATAGCCTTCTGTTTGTTAAAGACTGAACACCTACCATTCAAGGAAACATCTTGGCATGAAGGAATACTAGATTGGAGGAGAAACACTGGACACTCAAGAAATGTTTTCATAAATCCATCAAGCTGACATCATGGAACAAGTGCAAAGAGCTACTACAGCCCTTCCTATCCTCTAGTTCCTGACACCCCCTCCCTGCGGTCACCACAGGTCAAAGGTCACGCTACTAACCAATACAGATAGGCTGTGTTCTCCTCCCTCCACTTCTTAGCTTTCGCTCCCCAACTTCCTCCTGGTATTCTTACTCATTCTCCTTTCCTTGCTCCTCTTGGAGGAAGGAGTGTTTTGTTGATAAGGCTCATCTCTTTACCTATGCTCTAAATCTTCTACTATACCCTCCATTTTCCAAAAATATTTTGTAACATCATGAAGTGCCTCCCTAAAATAGCTAATCTCGCCACCTCTCTACTTAATTTCTACTTCTAAATTCCTTAAAGACAGGAACTCAATCCATTTCAATTTAGGTTCTGCACCCACCACACTACTGAACCTCTTCTTGACAAGGTCACTGATAACATCAAAGCACAAAAAGCTTCTTCCAAACCCATATCTTCCCTGATGTCTGAACAGTGCTGACATTGCTTACACCCCTGTCCTTCAGAAAACTCACTCTCTGGTGCTTGATGGATTCCATCTTTGGTCCAGGCCCTTTCCTTGCCTGTTCCCACATGACTTCCCTAAATTATCTTATTTATGTCTATGCCTTCTCAAATCTTAAAAAAAAAAAAAAAAAAAAAAAAAGATTTTATTTACTTATTTGTCAGGGAGAGAGAGAGAAAGAGAGCACAAGCAGGGGGAGTTGCAGGCAGAGGGGAGAAGCGGGCTCCCCACTGAGCAAGGAGCCGGAGGTGGGACTCGATCCCACTGGGATCATGACCTGAAGCCCAAAGGCAGAGTGGCTTCCTCAAATATATATCTTAATTATAACTTTATCTCCTGAGCTCCAGTCTTGTAAGTCAGACTCTGCTTATGCGGCCTTCCCACCACGTTGTCTCTAAACCAGATACCTAAGTTGCAGGTGTGGGATGCATTTTTGGAACCCACGGAACCCACTCCTCTTGCAATGCCCACCAAAGACAATGCCATCACCTTCCTTCCCATTACTCAAGCTAAAGATCCTGAAAATGTATAGAAGGGAAATCCATTTCCTCTTCTCCATGTTTTCTCTCCTGTGGCATGGGTTCACGTCATCCTCTCGCTCCCCAGCTACTGCAGCACCCTTCCTTTCTTAATCTCCTTCCTTCGCTTCCTTCCACTCATCTAGTCCCTATACTACTGGTGGGGTTAGGTTTCTAAAATACATACCTCTTAGAAACTTTCAGGGGCTGCCCACTGCCAAGCTGCTGGGCACTGTACCAAACATTTCACAAACATACCTCTACCTCTAACTGCACTTCCTGACCCTTTCTCCACAAATCCTGTACTCTGGCCACACTATAAATAATTCTCATCCTGCAAACTCTTTGTGTTAACATGCCTCACTGATCTTCCCCAACTTATTTTTTCACAGGAATAACGTTCTTTCTCTGTTTGCTACAATCTTGCTTATCTTCACCTTCCCACTCAAACACCTGGCTCATTGTGAACCGTGCTCCAATTTCCACAGACTGAATGAGATCTGTCTCAGCTGTATATACCTCAAGACTTTGCAGAATATCTTTATGACAATACTTCTCATAATTTACAATTATTTATTTCTTTTTTAAAAAAGATTTTAAAGATTTATTTATTCAGTTGAGAGAGACCACAAGCAAGCAGCAGGGTGGGGGCAAAGGGAGAGGGAAGAAGCAGACTCCCCACTGAGTAGGGAGCCCAAAGGTGGGCTTGTTCCCAGGGCTTGGAAATCATGGCCTGAATCGAAGGCAGACACTTGACCGACTGAGCCACCCAGGCGCCCCTACAATTATTTATTTCTGTGTCTGTCTCATTAGATTATGACTTCTTAACAGCAGGGATTTTTTCCCATTAAATTTCTAGCACATAATGAGATGCCTGGAACCAATGGTCACATAATAAGCATTTTTTTGAGTGAAGGCATATCTCTGGACTCTATTGTGATGAAGTCTGTGCTTTCTTTTCAATAATGTTCATGTAAAAATGCTTGATCTGCAATTTAGATGTAACAGTTAGATGTAATGGTCACATCTAGATCAGAGGATAAATATACATAACATAGTTCCCACACAAATAACTTTTTTAAGAACAAAAAACCAAAACCTCCCAAGCCCAAAAAACTTCTTACAGCAACTATGAATTAAGAATAATATAATCAGACTTATAACAATGACATTTTGAGCTTAGAAACCTTAACTAGTAATAACTGGATGCTATGAAAATGAATCACTGGGAAACGTCTAAGTAATAATTTCTTTACATCACACGTGGATAGTAAGAATAGAAACCAAATGCTACAAACTCTGATTAAGAGTAAATGATGCCTTTGTAAAAAATCTTCATTCTATTTTATGTGAATAGAAGCAATGTCAAAGAATAAAGAACACAGGGGCGCCTGGGTGGCTCTGTCAGTTGAGCGTCCAACTCTTGGTTTTGGCTCAGGTCATGATCTCAGGGTTGTGTGACTGAACGCTGTGTTGGGCTCCGCACTCAGCACGGAGTCCGAGTTTCTCTCCCTCTGCTCTTTCCCCCACTTGTGTGTGCTCTCTCTCTCTTCCTCTCTCTCTTTCTAATAAATAAATAAATCTTTCAAAAAGGAAAAAAAAAAGGATAAAGCACACAAAATTAAAAATACACACCTGTCCATGAATCGGTGATACAGATCCAGGGGACACAGTACGAGTAAAAGCTGACTTTTTCTGCCATGATGTATTAACAGTTAGGTTTGTAAAAGATACATTTTGATAATCAGTCACTGATGCTGGTTGATTTGAAGAAAGTGATCTGTAAATACAACACTTCGATATAAGTACAGTTAATCATTTAAAATCTAGTGAAGTACTACAAATTTATCAGCTTGTATATAATTTACTTTGTGTTTAAACACAATTTGTGGGAAAAAAATTCATGAACAAAGTACTGTCCTACATTTTTATTTATTAAATTCCAGTATGAAATTTGGAACAAAAGGTACTCTTGGAGAGCCCAGCACAGATTAGATTATGATTACGTAGCACGCTGACACAAATACCTATTAAGTATTTATACATTACCAAAAAAATGCATAAACTCCACTGTTCGCAAAAACTTACTCAGAGGAAGTTGAGGTAGCAGATACAGATACTGTAGGGGGAAGTAAGGCCTTCTTAGGAGACACAGATTTTTCACCTGATGGCATTTTTTCTACGTAGTTGCATGGAAACCAGCCAAAATTTCCTTGAAAACTACCATAAAGCCAACCAGGTTCTCCTATGGTTTTTTCATCAACCTATGGAAACAAAAACAAGGGTTAACAATGGTTAGGATGCCATGGATTTACAAAGGAAGGAAATGCAGACTACTGTATAGTAGCCGCATTTTCAGAATTAAGCCCATTGAACTAAAGAGTTGATGCCATTTTCTACAAATTAATAGGTCACTCACTATCTCTAATGACTGACAAAGTGCCTTTTTAAAATTTAATTTTTAATTCCATCCAAGTTAAATATGAAAATAGTTTACAAAAACAAACAGCATTCCACATGGTTTATGATAGAAGACCCTGTCACTCATTATGCCCTGATTTCCACTCCTCATAGTAACTTGCCATTTTCATCTGTTTCTTCTGTATTACCTTCTTTACTTCTAAATAACGTATTTATACTACTATTTCTTGAATGTTTCAATTTTCTATTGGCTTTTGATAATGGAAAATCAACATTTAACTGTCTTTTACTACATCTTCTTATTCTATCAATACTGCTATCTCAAAATTTTTGGTTAAATTATATTTAATGTTTACATTATTATGACTGTAAATAAATTTTCACATCTGAATTATGCACTATTCTGATAATTACACTTACTTTCTTGCAAACTTGTTATTATCCTGAAGTTAATCATTAATTTTTGTTTTGCTTAGTCTTTTCTGTTCCTCTGACAGTCTTCTTGAACTCTCTAAGAGTTCTGAATACTATTTTTCAACTGGTAACACACATAGGTGGTTTATAGTTTCATTTTTTTCCTCCCTTTAATTGCTGAGTAATGTTACATTGTATAGATGTACCACAATTTTTGTTTAAATGCTTACACCTAGTGATGGACATTTGAGTGGTTTCCAGCTTTTGGCTATTACAAATAAAACCATGAACGTTTGTGCTCGTATATTGATCTTGTATCCTGCAACCTTGCTTGCTAAACACACTCATTAGTTCTAGCATAGCTAGCACAGCTGTGTAGTAACTATAAAATGGTGTACTGAAACAGAACAAAAGAAACCCCTGCTGAAGTATCATCCTGTAGATCTAGATTAAGACTACTTTAAAATAGCCAATCCAGAGCACTAAAACTGAAGACAAGAACGTAACAGACCCCAAGGAAGTATGCAACCTAAAGTAGCATGCTCAGCAATTTATCTGATTTAAATGCTGGTCTCAAAGCACGGATCACTGACAGTTATGAATACTGGCATTCGAATACCAACTTCCTCCTTTTTCTACAAACTGTTAAAAGTCTACTTTCTTTAATATTTTTTCCTAATATTTTCTACCGTTCCAAGAAGAAAAGGCCCATTCGGGGTGCCTTGGTGGCTCAGTGGGTTAAAGCCTCTGCCTTCAGCTTGGGTCTTGATCCCAGGGTGCTGGGATCGAGCCCCACATCGGGCTCTCTGCTCAGCAGGGAGCCTGCTTCCTCCTCTCTCTCTCTCTGCCTGCTCTCTGCCTACTTGTGATCTCTATCTGTCAATAAATAAAATCTTTGAAAAAAAAAGAAGAAAAAGAAAAGGCCCATTCATTTAATCTTTAGAATTAGACCAAGTTTGCTTTGTCAGGGGTCAATTTTAACCAATTTCATATCTGTTATTTATAGCTCCGATTAATTTTTACTTGGCAATTTACACAGAGAATTAAACTAGAAATTTTTATATAGTTCGCACAGGTTAATGGAAATTATTACTTCAAAAACAGCATTATTCCGTATGAACACTAGAAAAATAGGTTGTCATGGAAAATGTTGCCAGGGCTCAGTAGAATTTGTAATCTTTTTCACTTTCAAACAAACCTCTTCTGCTACCGTCATCCATTAAGTTGATTAGACCTTGCCTCCTATCTTACCAAGGATAGGGAAACCCTCAGATCTGAGCTCACCTTCTAACTCAGCAAAATGCATTTTTAATAATCCCATCCACCCTTTCTTTCAGTCCTCTAATCCCTAAGAAGTATCTAGTCCTTCCACTATTCTCTCCTCCTGTGCTCTAGATTCCAAGCCTTCTAGCCTTACCAAGAATCTTCCTCATCTACATCTACTAGTCAGAATAGAGAGGTCTGCCAGGGAGACATGGGGTGCCTTCCTGAGTGTTCTGTGTTCTATATGTTGATCTGAGTGGTAGTTTCACAGATCCACACATGTGCACAAATCATTTGAGCTGTAAATATACAGTTGTGCACTTTACTAAATCCAGTATCATTAATCCTTTCCCTCTCTGCAGATCTTCTCTATCATTATTTGAACTTGCTCAAGCTTCAGCCAAGTTAAAAAAAAACAAACACCAAAAAACCATAAAACAGAACAACTTACCTCAACCTATACACCTCACTATCATTTTCTCTCCCTTCCAACTTTCAAAAGCCAAGCTTCTTCAAAGAATTTTGTATATTCACTGTCTCCTCTTCCTCCCTTCCAGTTTGTTCAGGTCACTAAAATCTGGCTTCTTCCCCACCACTCCATTCAACTAATACTGTTTTCCTCCAGGTTAACAATAGTTGTGATACTGTTAATCTAATGGTTATTTTTTTTAGTCCCATCTTATTTGACATGCAGACCCAGACCACTCTTCTCAAAATTCCCTCCTGCTAAACTACCCTCCTGGCTTTTTCCTACCTCTCGTTGTTTCTTTTAAGGCTCCCCTTCCTCTAATAATACCTCCAGTGTTCATGTCTCTTGGGGATTACATCATCAATCATCCTCTACACTCATGTCAATTACCATTACAACATAATGATAACACTCAAACTGGCCTCCTCTATCTCTGCCTGAGAGCTCTCTATATCTCTGGATAGCCAGAGGTGTATCCACCTGCTGCCTAGAAATCTGAAACTCACCCCAAATTAAACTCATTGTAACTCTTACTCCAATTCCCTCCTTCTGATCTTCCTCTCTTAGTGAATGACACTGTTATCAACTAAGGTGTTCAAATCAGGCACCTGTAACACATGACTCATTCTTTACATCAGTGATTCAGCACAGAACACAGTCGAGAAACTCTAGCTAACTCAATGTTCCCGTTGTCACTGCCACCAGGCTGGCGTGATGACCACGGGCGAGGTCTGCCGTAGAGCTGATGGCTTCCCACCACGTTCCTCCCTCAACTGCATTAGAACATCTGTCTTTCTCATCGGACTATCAGCTGTTTAAGGGTAGAGACCGTGCCTTGTTCACTATATTCCTAGCCTAGCACAGCCCTCAAAAAATATTTGTTGACAGAGTAAATAAAAGATATAAGCATAACTATAAGTGGGCTCCTGACCACATAGGCTTCATTTCTGGACCAAAATCATCATCATCAACAGGTGGAGGATGAGGAAGGCCACCAGACTGTGGCACTGTCAGTGGTGGCAACGGTAACAGAAAGAATGGGGACCATCTCGAGTGTTTGAACAGATGTTCTAGTAAACCCTATGCCAAGTATCACTAAATATTTGCTACGTAACAGATAAAATACACCAAACTGGTGACCATGCAGGGAAAAAATGAAAGCAGGCACCGGCTTGGTAGTCCAGGTAATAGTGCCTTAATTTATTAAGAAGAAAACTGAAGCAGAGACTAAAACCCAAGTTAGTATGCTTCTAAAGCCTGTATTCTTTCCATTATGTCACAACAGCTGTATCTAGTGCTATTCCCTGCATCTTCCCTTATTCATCCATTTTCTGTGGTTTGTGACTATATCCAAAGGGCTTTTGTTTCTAGGAACAAGGGACTGCATCTAATTAGAGCTACAGAACCTGCCTCCTTCAATTCTTTTAATGTTGCCAGAAAATAATCAGCTTCCCCAAATTTCACTGGTAATTTATTAACAAAATCAGCATCACCTTTTACGATGTGAAGCAATGGCACAGTGTAAAGAACACAGGATTTGAAAATCAAAGACATATACTTGCAACCCACTCCGTCACTGGCCTGCTGACTGTTACCTATGGTGTAAGTCTAAGCTGCCTTACCTAGAATATGGCAGTGATAATGCGCAACTGTGCAGGAAGTTGTTAGAACCAAATCAGATAAAGATATGCTCTCTAAATGATAAATCACTACGTGAAATTATAATCATTATTATTATAGAAAGTTATACATTTCATTGTATTAAGCTTATTCGTGAACAAAAAAAAATAGTTTCCTACCTGTATTATATCCCCAGAATTAAAACTCATCTCATCATGGCTCCTGGCTTCAAAGCGATACAATGCTTTATAATTTACCAAAGCACTAGCTGGCTCACCTAGAGAGAAGATAATGGTCATTATTTGCTACTTTCATGTACATACATCTTTATGACTCAATATAAAGAACTTGTAAAATCAAAAGGAAAAAAACCTGAACATCAAATAGTAAAATGAAAATCCATTTGACACAGGCTTGTTAGGATTTAAATATCTTGTATAGTCACAGAATCGATATAAAAGCAAACAAGGACGTTCATCTTCAGTAAAGTAGGAGGCAATGAAACAAAGCCATGACTTGCAGGGTGTGCCACGCGCAGGGACGTCGGGGAAGGCAGAGGAGTGGTGGCAGCTAAGCCGTGCAAAGCGCAAGGAGGCCAAGCAGCGAGGTTTGTTCTGTGGCACTCAGGATGTAACAGGGAAGAAGAGGCAGAGAGAGAGGTCACAGATGAGGTTAGCAGTGAACAGGGTTCAGTGAAGAAAGAGCTGTCGATTAACCAGTATGGTTCTAAAAGAAAAGCAGAAGAGCTCACAGATACACTACCCTTAATAAGATTAAAAATACTTAACTTTATTTGCAGAATAAATGCTTTGGCTTACAGAAATTTCAACACATGTATCATCAATAAGGATTCAAATATTTGTATAACCAAAAGAAATACAGTAGTATGTAAAGTATCTTAGGAATGGATACCGAGCTGTATCATGAACAAAACATACCTTCTGAGAAAATTTCAATATGCAAAGACTTAAAATTTTACTGTTGTATCATTAAAATAAACAGTTTAGTTAACACTGGTTGAATAAACTACAACTGTTTACTTCAATTATGAAAACCATGCCAGGGTCTGTTCATAGCTACTCAATGATTATGATCCTCTTCTTTTCTGCAAGTTGTTTTAAGACTTCTACCCTCAGTCCGTTTTAATAAAGCCTATGCACTTCTCCAAGTTTAATTTAGAAAAAGTTTTTTTCTGACTCAAAGGTTAACAACTGTTTAAATTTTTTTTTTTTTTGCTTTTCATCATAATCTTTTTATTCTTATTGCTTTCATTGTTCTGTCTCAGAAAAATCAAATCTATTATTTTTATCCTTATCCTTACACTGCTTCTCCTCCAATTTCCGCTCCTCTTCTTGAACTTTCTCTTGTGTTTTTTCTTCCTGGAGTCGCTTTTGTTTTTCTTCTTCCTCCTTTCTAAGACTTTCTCTCCATAAGTTTTCTTTTCCTTGCTTTGCTTTCCTTTACATAAAAAAAAAAGAGAGAGTTTTGCATAATGTTCTAAAATTTTTGTTACGCAAAATAACAAAATAAAAATATCAGATCTTATTCCTCACAAACTTTAGGAATATTACATATTTCTATGTATTTATATATAATCTTATGTATTTATCATATAGCAAAGACATTAGCATGGGGTGTGGAGAAACAGTGGGGATCATGGATGAAGGGGAAAACCAATTAATCAGGAAAGGACCCTTGGTCAAACAAATGAACTGGGGAGTAGGACTGACAATTTCCCATACCCTTAAATTCCCTCCTGTCAGCCAACTTCCCAATGCTGAGAAGAAAGGGTAACTATTCAGAAAATAAATACATAAGGTATATCTAAATGTTCTTCCTCTCTCTCCCGATTTCTTACTTTCTCTTTAGATTTTTCACAAGGACTGTATTTCAGCTCTTATTTCCACTATCTAGCTAACCCCTGTTTTCAGGATTTGGTCATTACTGTGGAAACAGGAAATGCTTCTGGGCAGATTACCTACTTTCTATATTACCCTTTTGGAAGTCTTTTTCATTGTTAGAGAGCAGGGCATGTTCCCCTATAGGTCCACGCTTCCGTACGTGCTTCTATGACATTTGATAACAGCTGCAGCTTGGTTTCTAGCTGGGCAAGATGGTCTATGCCCCACCAAGGAAGACATCTTGGCTTAATTCCATGTCTCAATTCCCATATAATTCCTGAAACTACAGACCCACTTACTCAGCCACTTTTCTTCCTCATTCCTGGACTGTCTTATACTCATACTCCTGGTTCATTATCCCATGATTAGCTTCCCCTTGACCCTTTGCAAATCCTCCCATACCCTCTCTCACTGCAAAGAGTGCTTCCTCCAGCACTTTCTGTGACTGACATCTGGCTCTCCTTTGAGGGCCACGCTTCTCTGAGGTGCTTTCTTCATCTCAGCCACCATTCCTTTTCCTGGTGAGTTCCTCCATCGCCTTTTCCCACGTTCTTCCACACTAAGGTGACCTAATCTAGCCCCTACTTGAATTCCTAGAGATTATAAACACCACAGAGTATTTACCTCATGTTTACTGGGATAAAGAAAGGCTAGAGAGTTAAAAGAATATGAAATTAAATTTTGATAAACTTTCTTATGTGTCAGTGCATGAGAAACGGTTCAGAGCCAGAAGATACCTCAGAAGCTGGACAAAGGGCAAGGAGGCCAAACCTACACTGAAAACCTGACTCTAACCAACAGCGGGGGACAAGGAGGGAGCCTTCCTAGGCAAACGGCTAAGAAATCAAGTTGTTATTTCTAAGACTCAGCTCTGGACTGATTCAACATGCGTGTCTGCTCTGATTTCTTTCCTCTTCTATAGCAGGATAATATGTGAGGAGGATGAATGAAATGAAAACGTGTATTATTAATATGGCTTTCTGGCCTAGAAAAAATTGTGAGCGGTGATGAAGAGACAGCAAGACAGTTGCAACATATCAGCAGAAAATTCTGACACAGTGACTAGCTATGTAGTTACTGTACTATTCCCTTGCGCAATGTTCAGTGGCAGTTAAGTGGTTAAAAAAAAAAGACTTCTTAATTTGAACTTCACTGTCTCTGCTTTTACATTATTCTAGTGTTTCTTGTTAGTGGCCACAAAAGTAGGGGCCTCGGAATAAGGAGTACTACAGAGATCTGTTGGGCAGTCTCCAACTCCTACTGGAATGATGAGAAATCAAGAACAAGGAGTAAAACCAGAGTGTCCTTGCATCACAGTCAACAGCGGCCACTCATTAAGTGTGCTGGGAGTGGTTATTCTGAAGCTATTAAAAATAGAGGCATACTACATGGTAATGTGTCTTTCTTGCCTTCCTAGTAACTGTTAGCTCCTTCATGGGCATTACTCGTCTACTTATCTCCAAGGCAAAGAAAAGCTGGCTCCTTAGTTTTTGTTAATTATACTGATTTCTGACGCTAGAGAACTTGGAGGGGGTTGCAGCTAAGGAACATGTTAGAAACAAGACCTCACAACAGAAAAAAATTATGCCGAGTCTCTACACAAATGCCTCAGATTCTGCAACTGTCTTACTTCTTGCTATAAATGGAGGCAACTGATAAGCTCAGTGGCACAAAGAGAACTGCATGAACATGGCATTATATACTCCATCTCATCACCCCATCTTATCACTTAATAAAATTAAGGTATTTGGTTTTTGTGATCTTTCAGCAAACTAACAGATTTACAATGGAGAGACGGAAGTGATGAATGTAAGACATTTGTGCTTGGCTTGCTAGCTACATTATTTTTACTTATGAGGCATGCATCAATATTTCTATTTCTCAGGTGGAGAAATGGGGTTCAAAAGGTAAAGTGACTTAACCAAGGTTATCCAAATAGTAAGTGGTAGATCAAGAAGTCTAGCCCAGGTCTGACTCCAAACCCCCTATTTTTCACCAGTGGAACATAAAATTGATTACTATAATCTCAGTCCCTAAAAGAAAAACTGAACTTCTAAAATTGAGACTCTAATTAGCATCCAAGGATAATCCTTTTATTTCCCTTAAATTTTCATAGTCAAACTAAGATACGGGCAACAAAATTAGAATTCTAATAGTAAAGTAGTATATTAAATTTATCAGCTGTATTACCTGATAGACTCATCTTCTAGTTTCTTTTTCTGTATTAGCTCTGACCGTTTTCTTTCAATTTCCTTCAACTTGTCACGTTTGATTTTATGAAGTTGTTCAAGTGCTAACTGCTGTGTGTTGTAGCTTTCTCTCAGTTCCTAAGGAGAAAATGAAAATAAGTCAATATGCCATTGATTTAAATATTTTTGTCTTATATACTAATGTGGCCATTTTATTAAGAGACAAAAATCTGAAAGCAAGTTAAACTAAAGTAAGAAGAGTAAAAGTTTAAAAAATATCTAGATGATTAAAAAGTCCTGAATACAAGTATTTAAGTCCTATAACCACTGAGGACAAATATATGGTAAAGTCATGTACTTGTGTATTAACTCTTTTCTAAGGAATAAAGATAAGCCAACTTCATAAGCCAAATCTTTGATTTGATACTTTATTTTCAATTAAAAAAAAAACCCAATCCATTAAAAACATGGGAAAACAAGGTGGTAGCCTAGTCAGTTGAACATCCAGCTCCTACTTTTGGCTGAGGTCATGATCTCGGGGTTGTGCAACAGAGCCCTGCATCGGTCTCCATGCTCAGCCTGGAATCTGCTTGAGATTCTCTCTCTCCCTCTCCATCTGCCCCTCCCCCTGCTCACAATGGCATGCGCTCTCTCTTGCTCTCTCTCTCTCTCGAATAAATGAACAAATCTTTTAAAAAAACATGGGGAAACAATCTGCTTATTATTTGAAGAGGAATTTTATTCAGTCATATTTTTTACATATGTAGGTTGACTGAGTACCCATAACTTATCCAGTAAGGTCCTGAACTAAACACAGAAGCAATTACTAAATTGCTTCTGTGTTTAGTTAATTATTAAATAATACAGCTGAAACTAAAAATGGAAAAGATAATGTCTACCTAAAATCATGACTACAGTAACCCAAAATAATGAGAAGTACTGCAAACAGGAATTGAAATAAATACTTGCTTATTGAGCATCTAGTTCTACGTGGTGTCACAGAGATGCACAGGGAATCAAATCCAGGGCCTGCTGGCTCTCAAGTTTTTGTCTTTAAAGAGCTTGACATCTCAAAGCAGAGAAAAGTCCCCAAATGTGGGATAGAGATAAGCACCTTAGCAGAAACCTGTGGTTACTTGTTCAGCATTTTCCTTCCGTCTTCTAACAGCACCTTTCCCACAGCACTTGCCCAACCCTAATCTGCCACTCAGATTCCACCCACTCCCACTCAGGTGCAGTCATTTAATCTAGGCATAACTAATCAATCACAGCACCTCACCTCCCTGGCCAGAATGACTGGTCCAAAGGACATACACATGGATCCAAGCTGAGCCAGAATCCTTTCCTGGGATTCAGATAGACTGAAAAGGGGAGAAAGAGGTCTTTTCTTCTCTAAACTCATTAAACTGGGATAAGACAAATCTGGAGCTGTCCCACCAACAAGTGACGCCACTGGGGTGGAAATGAAATCCATACAGAAAAGAGGGAAGCAAAGACTGGAGACAGAGGGAGGGAGGCCTGAAGGAACCGACTCCCCCAACTGCATTCCTACGCCTAGGAACTGCTCCTTCCTAGTAGCACTTGTATGGACTCAGCAGTCCTGGGACTCTTCCAGTAACAACTCCTGTGAGCTTAACTATTTGAAATGAGTTTCTTTTACATGCTATCTACAGAATCTTGAACAAGAGAGTTTAAAAAGACTGGATTAAGGAAGAGGAAAAAACACCAAACGAAAAAACCCTCACAGAAACCTAAGATAATCAAGAGGTTTCATGGCAAAGGTGGACCCTTCCACAGTACAACTGACCCTCAAATAATCAGGGTTGAACTGTTTGTGCACACCCATACACAGATTTTTAAAAATAAATACAACAGAGTACCATAAATGGGTTTTCCTTATGATTTTCTTAATTTTATTTTCTCTAGCTTAATTTTAAGAATATAGTATGATATACATACAATACACAACATATGTATTAATCACTGTTATAGGTTAGGTGCCTGGTCAATAGTAGGCTACTAGTAGTTAAATTTTGGGGAAGTCAAAAGCTGTATGCAGATTTTCAACTCCATTGGGCATTGGCGCCCCTAACCCATGTGGTTCAAGGGTCAACTATATTTGGTAGAATGTTTTGGTAAAAAATGTTTTGGGGTATCTACCCACACATAATAATAAAACTAAACCAAAAAAATCCTCCAAAACAACCTCCCCGCAAACCCTAGAAACTCAATTTCTTTCCAGAAATAAAGTATCTTATAAGTGGATCCTTTTAACTTGATTTAAGTGATAGATATGATGAGTACAATGGGGTGTAAGTCTGAAGACTACATCCAAAGTGTCTGAGATCAAGACTTGCAGCTTTAAGCCAATAACAATATAAATACTGCATTCAGCAAAGTTTCCACAAATCTCAGCTTCAACAGTTCTCTTGGTCACACCTTTCTCTGAATTCTACTGAAAACCAGAAGGATATGGTGGTTACAATCTATGGAGGAGCAGTCTGGCTTAGTGATAAGGACTCTGGGAACATCAGTCTGAATCAGGCTCTGTCAGTGGTGGGCTGAATAACATCAGGAAAGTTACTTGCAGTTTCCTCATCCGTAAAATGCAGTTAATTCTAGTACATGCCTCACAATACTGTTGAGGATTAAATGGGTTAGTACCTATAAAGTGCTGGAGGACACAGAGCAAGTTCATAGTAAGTTTAGCTATTATTATTGGCTGAGGTCATAAAGAAAAAGAATTGTAAGGTTAAAAGAGAGTAAAGAGGAGCCAAATTAACATCTGATCTTCTTACGGCTGCAAGATTAGCCCTCCAACGTGTCCTGTAAGATACTGTTTCAAGTCTTCCTTTACCAGCCCATTCCTGCAGTGTCTGAGTTCATGAGCTGCCCATGCTCCCCAAGGCATCCTGTGCCTTCCTCTATCATAATCAGCATCTTCTGACTGTATGGTTCCCTCCAACACTGGACTGAGTTTCGTGACAGCAGGACTGACTTTCATCAAGGTATCCCCACCCAAAAGGGTCTGGTATTGTGTGGATACTTAATTAATATTTCTTAAACAAATGAGAATGCATAAACAATAGTCATACACATTAATAAGATTTGAAGAGCACTATTTTTTTTTTAAGATTTTATTTATTTATTTGACATAGATCACAGGTAGGCAGAGAGGCAAGCAGAGAGAGAGAGGAGGAAGCAGGCTCCCTGCTGAGCAGAGAGCCCGATGCGGGGCTGGATCCCAGGACCCTGGGATCATGACCTGAGCCGAAGGCAGAGGCTTTAACCCACTGAGCCACCCAGGTGCCCCTGAAGAGCACTATTAAGGCTTGCCAGAAACTTCCTCTGCCTGACTGCAATAATCTTGGCAATTCCTATCACTAGACTCATTCCTCTGGATTAAGTCACTGCTCCAGGAGGCCCTTGTTCAATAGATGAGTTAACTGAGGACAAGTAAATTAATCAGCACTTGTGGACAATACTGTCGCAGTCTTAAGAGAATGACAGATCTTTTTCAGGTTAAGGAAGTTCTATTCTTAATTTGGTAATAAGTTTTTCATGTTTTAATCATGAATGGATTTAAAATTTTCTCACATTTTTTTATAAAAAGATTTTATTTATTTATTTGACAGAGAGATAGAGAGCACAAATAGGCAGAGAGGCGGGTAGAGAGAGAGAGAGAGAGAGAGAAGCAGGCTCTCCGCTGAGCAGGGAGCCTGATGTGGGTCTCGATCCCAGGACCTGGGATCATGACCTGAGCTGAAGGCAGCTGCTTAACCGACTGAGCCACCCAGGCGCCCCTCACATATGTTTTTTGCCTCTAATGAGATAAACATACCATTTTTCCCCTTTAATCTGTTTATAGGGCAAATTACATGTTTTTGTATGTCAAATCACCTTTGCATGACTAAGATAAATCAACTTTTTTGGTCATTACGGATTATCCTTTTTTATAAATTCTACATTTGTCTTTTTAATATTTTTTAGAATTTTCACCTCTATATTAAACTGGCCCATAATTATCTTTTCTCATATTGTTCTTATATGTTTTGATATGTCTCTGATAGCTTTGTATTAGTTGGGAATAATCCCACTTTTCTGTATTTTGAAACAGCTGTGTAAGACTACACTTGCTCTTAGCCAAAAGGCTGAATGGCAACAGAAATAGCTATGTAAGACTAGATTTACTGGTTCCTCCAGTAAAGACTCTGCGCTTCTCTTTTAGGAAAGATTTTAAACTATAGATTTAAAATATTTTATAACAATAGAGCTATCCAGATATTTTATATTTTGAGTCAGTTTTGGCAAGTCGTAATTTGTTCATCTACATTTAGCATGCACCAGCAGACTGAGGGGGAGAGGGAGAGAGAATCCACAAGTAGATTCCCCACTGAGTGCACAGGCTGCTGCAGGGCTCTATCTCAAGACCCTGAGATCATGACCTGAACTGAAACCAAGAGTTGGTTGCTTAACCAAATGAGCCACCCAGGTGCCCCCACATGCTCTTCTAATGTTTGTAGCATATATATTTTTATTTCCTTTTCATTCCTAATTTTATTACTACCTTCTTTCCTTTTAAAATTAGTCTTGCCAAAGGTTTAATTTTATTAATCTTTAAAAGAGTCAAATATTGGCTTTCTTGATTCCCTGTATTTAATGTCTTTTGTTTCATTAATTTCCTTCTACCATTTTTGCTTTATTACACTAGTCTTTTTCTAGCTTCTTAAGGTGAAAGCTTAGCTTATATATTTTCATCTTTTTCCCCCCAATATAACCGTTTATGGTCAAATTCTAATAATCTAGGTTTAATTTCTGCTCTTACACTTACTAACTGTATAACCTTGGGCACCTTCTGTGTCTTAACTTACTCCTATGTGAAATGTGGAGAAGAATAATACTGACCTACATCACAGGGTTAATGTAAGGATTCAATAAGTAAGACATCTTAGAACAGTGTCAGTTCCAGAGAAAGCCCTTAACAAACCCTAGCTACTATCAATACATCTTCATTCATGAATCAGCGAACAGCTATCGACCCCTGATACGACTGAGGAGAAGTCTGTTAATTTACACTACTCCCCACCACTCTGTTTCCCAGTGTTGATATTTACTGGTGGTTAATCTACTTAGCACCTTTACAACTTAAAAATATACTTAATGTTTCATTTTCACAAACACTTGACATTGTGCAACTCTAAATTTTTCTCTTTTTATTTTGAAAACTTCTGCAGACACTGATGATTTCACCCCAGATACCTCAACACTATTCTACATAACTACCACCCCAATGCCAGTACTAAATTACAGACATTTAACACAGCCACATAGTAATACTTAATACAGAATTCATATTAAAAAATGTCCCCATTACCGTGAATACTGTCCTCAATAATAGCTTTTTCCCATACCCACGATCTCATCAAGGGTCACACACTGCATTTCGCTGTCATGACTCTTTAGTGTCCTCTAGGAGTGGCTCTTTGGTCTCCTTAAATCATAAAGATTTCCTCCATCTTTTATGAGATTCACATTTTTAGAGTGCAGGTCAGTCAGCTGTTTCATAGATCAAATTACAATTTGGGTGTGTCTAATTTATTTCCTTACACTTAGATGAAATTATTTTTGGCAAAAATAATACAGCAGTGATGTGCTTCTTTCAGCGCAATGTATCAGGAGACACATAATGCTGGTTTGCGCCATTTTGGTAATGTTAAATTTGACCACTTGGTTTAAGATTGGTTTACTTAGTTTTAGTCCTGAGTGTACCTCCACTCCACATGGCTCAACAAAGCACTCACAAAAATTTTTAAATCCAGTACCTATTTCTACTGTTCTCATTACTCAGAGAGAGTACTTATTCTGCCATCCTGGTAGAAATGGAAGATGTAACTCGCTGAACTTAAACCACTAATACGGAATACCTCTAATAGTGACAGGAAGTAATGTTATATTCTGATTTTT
This sequence comes from Enhydra lutris kenyoni, assembly GCF_002288905.1. NCBI lineage: Eukaryota > Metazoa > Chordata > Mammalia > Carnivora > Mustelidae > Enhydra > Enhydra lutris. The sequence continues at coordinate 4,214,382 of NW_019154119.1, read as the reverse complement.
TGCTTAAAGAAAGAATATAATGTTTTTTCCAAAGGCCAGGTCTTAAAACAGATTCAATGGATAAAATACAGCTCAGCTCAATAATGTGATACAAAAAATTTTTATTAGTCATGAAAAAAAATCCTGGCAGAATGCAAATTAGCACCTCAAACTTAACATCCAAAAAACCCCAAAACAAAAAACTCTGAACATCTGTGTAGCACTTTAAAGTGCTTTTACACATAATACCTACATTTGATCTTGAGAGCATTCTTGTAAAATGGATAAAATGATGACCAATTCTGAGACTCAGAAGATTAAGTGACTTGCCTCTTTTCGAATTATCTACACCATGTCATCCAAACCCCAAATCATACCACAGATTCTGTATTTACTTTCACTTAACTCCACTTTCAGCTAAATTACTAAAATATCTTTATTAGATAAGAAACATTTTAAAAATTAAATGACTTAAAGGGATTTGAAACCTACAGTATTTCATGTCCATTCTAAAGGAGTCAAGAACACACAAGCAGCATTCTGATTAAGAGGAGGCAACATCAAGTCTTAGTAATGACCACTAACCAACCTTAGTGTGCTCGTTCTCTCAGCCTGTTAAACAGTAAGGGGGATCACCCACCTCTATCCTGAATCAGAAGGGCCATCAGTAAAACTCAATTTTAGAAGCACTGTCTGTAGTAATGAGGACTAGTTAGTAAGGCCAGAATGACAAAGCCCCAATGGAGAAATTTGAGGATAGAGGTCTGTGATAAGCCCCAATTCGGCTATTGGCAGATTCCACTTTGTCTCTAAGGCATAGTACCTCCTCAATCATTATCCCAAGTCAGCAGTGGTGACCTTCAATGCACTGAAAGTACTGTGGTGATTCAGGATGATCCCTACTAATAAGAACAACAAAAAAATTTGTATGGTGCATAATAGTTCACAAAGCACTTCTGTACATATGCGATCTCATTTAATCGCCCTAAGACTCTGCAAAGAAGGCAGAATAGATACTGTCAGCTTCATTTTGTAAATGAAAAAATCAAAATTTGGAGGTTAAATGACAGTTACACAGCTAGCAAGTGGCACTGGTAGGACTAGAACTCATTTCTTCAGATTCTGAGGCCAATACTCTTCTCACTATTAACTCATTGCTAAAGATACAACAGTGTGTGAATTTCTTTAATGGAATAAGGGCATGTCAAATGTCTCATCTTTGGACCCACACAGGCTTTGCTGTGTGTCCTAGTGTCACTTAAGCAAAAGAGTAAAAATTACCACTGATCCTATACATGAATATGACAGGGTCCAGTAGAACATAATTTCTTAAGACAAATAATTTTAAACCTTATACTCCCATTCCACCATAAATAGGCTAAAGCAGACGCTCCGCTGTCTCAAAGACCACAAATTAGAACTCACTGCCTGTCTTCCTCCAAGACCAAAAAGGCCAATTTTCTCTCTCACCTGTCAACCCACCTGGTCTTCCCTGTCATCCTTTACCACCCAAATCCTCATCTCTAGAATGCTGTTTATCCTTGATCTGACCCAATCTCCCACCCTTCTTCTCCTCAAATCCCTCCACTGCTGGGGACCTTCCTGTTTGTGCTCAGGAAGCCCCTCACAGATCTGCCTAGCTTCTCTGAATGGAAATTCCCTTAGCTCTTTGTCCTTTTGGCTGATCCCTCAGGACGCTGTTTTCCTCTATTTCTCTCTCAGTTTACTACCCATATTCCATTTACATCAGGGTGAGGGAATAACTAAAGTTATTTTCTTTGCTCCTCACTGCCATTTCCAGACTATTATCTCTCTTCCCTTTTATGAAGTCATGCTTTTCTGAGGCTCATACCATCTTGCAACACTCCCCTCCTCTTCCTCTTTATTGGTATCTCTTGATCACCTGGTCTGATCCTCATTCATTAATGTTCACTACTCTCCAAGGTTTTGACAATCACATGGATTGGATCAAAACCTCAACTCTCCTTTTTACCCCACTTAACTCACCATTTGCATTGCATTATTATATGTTGAATCTTGTCATCAATAGAAACAGAACTACCACTGATTAAAGATCCCATTCTTCAAATGTAAGTTCTTATCCTTGGAGATCTTGTACCTGAGACACCCAATGACCCCAACAGCTTCTCCTTTTTCTTGAGCATAATTTTTTTTCCTCATACCTCTTCATGTTCAGTCCATATTTCAGAGTTCCTCTTTGCTGAAATTACTGTGTCAAGATTTGCAATTCCCTGTCCCTCCCTCATTGTCATGTCTATTAAAACTTCACACCTGTGTAAACCTATGACTCTGCTTCACCCTTCTTTGTGTTTTTATCTAAGCAGCTGAACTTTGGTGGGGAAAAATCATACAATTAGGCATGCTGCTTTCAATTTATTTTTTTAAGATTTTATTTATTTATTTGTCAGAGAGAGAGAGAGAGAGCGAGTGAGCACACGCATGAGGAGGGGGGAGCAGCAGGCAGAGGTAGAGAGAGAAGCAGGCTCCCTGCTGAGCAAGGAGCCCAATGCAGGACTCGATCCCAGGACCCTGGGATCATGACCTGAGCCGAAAGCAGTGGCCCAACCAACTGAGCCACCCAGGCGTCCCTGCTTTCAATTTATATTCATAACCTCCAACTTCACACAGGCATTCAACATTGCTCAGCACACGTACTGTCTTCCTCTACTAAGCATAAACACTTTACCCCCACTGCAATGTCTATTTCATGCCTACTTCTCTCTCCTGAAACAGAACTGCCTAATCTTCCCTAATCCGGGAATTTGGGAGTTCCCTAAACTCCCTAATCTTGCATCCATTCTTCTCACTACCAGCTAATAATCTTGCCTCATTAAACCACCAGACTGGAACTCCCTCATCTTTCCATCTCAAAAATCAATACAACTTCCTGCATCTGCACCCAACTTCTAGCCTGGTTGAACTTATTCCATGTCCTCAACTACCCAGGAAGATTCCTTGTAATGGTTCAACTTGCTTCTGATTTTAAGTCTTCGAGCTGTCAGCGTCCTACTCTCCACAAGCAAATTTAGCTGCATTCACACTCATCTTTCCTCCATAAGTTACACCCAAAGACTTTTTACCTAACCCTTAAATCTATGCTCTGGATTATATCTCAATCTGCTTCCCTTGGACTCTAGCAACAACGACCACCTTATATATTCAACCTGAAGCTCTCTCTTCCTTCCTCTCCTTCCCTTCTGTCTCCTTCAAGTTTGTGTGTGTGTGTGTGTGTCTTAAAGATTTTGTTTATTTTTTTATTTTTTATTTTTTTATTTTTTAAAGATTTTATTTATTTGACAGAGATCACAAGTAGGCAGAGAGGCAGGCAGAGAGAGAGAGAGAGAGAGAGGAGGAAGCAGGCTCCCTGCTGAGCAGAGAGCCCGACCCGGGGCTCGATCCCAGGACCCTGGGATCATGACCTAAGCCGAAGGCAGAGGCTTTAACCTGCTGAGCCACCCAGGTGCCCCATTTTGTTTATTTATTTCAGAAAGAGAGAGAGTGCAAGACAGCACAAGCAGGGGTAGCAGAAGAGGGAGAAGCAGGCTCCCCTCCTGAGCAGGGAGCTCAACTAGGGCCTCCAATGCAGGACTCCAGGATCATGACCTGAGCCAAAGGCAGATGGTTAACTGACTGAGCCACTCAGGTGCCCCCTTTTTTTGCATTTAAAAAAATAGCCTTTACTTAACAGAAAAAAATACACGGAGTCACAAGTGTTCCTAGAATGTGGAATACATGTTTTCTGACAAATTCTTTTCTACCTTTTTTTTATCAACTCCATTTATCAATCCTAAAATGCTGCATATTTTTTTGAGAACATTCAAAACCCTTCATTCACTCCACAAGTATTTACTGCCACCCTTAACCTACCATGTACTCCTACAGGTGCTGGGAATTCAGCAACAAGACATTCGGCTTGGCCAGGAAATCACCATTAAGACAGACTCGGTCAGTTACCTCACCAGCTCTGTTCTCTCCATTTCCATTCCTCAGCCCCAACCGAATCTCTTCCCCATGTAAGCATTTGCCTCACAGAAAGCTGATACCACCTCCAAGGGTGGTCCTGATTATTTTCTCCCCAGCTTTCTTGAGATAAAACTGACAAATAAAAATTGTGTATGTTTAAGGTATACAACTTGATGTTTCGATATTAGTACACAATGGGAAATGATCACCAAAACTGTGTCAATGAACATATCTACCTCACGTATTTTAACCGTTTTCTCTATCTTAGCAAATCTCAAGCATCCAACACGATATTGATAACTAGAGTCACCATGTTGTACATCACATCCCAGAACTTATCCATCTTTCCTAACTGAAACTTTGTATCCTTTATCCTTCAAGTCTTTCTTACACACACACACACACACACACACACACACACACACACACACACACACGGTTTTCCTTTGACCTCACGTTTTCTTTGCACTTTCCTCCTCAAGGTGTTCACATTCACTCAGCCCTTCCTTAACTCCCATTCATTCCTATCTGCTGCAGTTCAGCTTCTCACTTAACTAAAATGGCCCTTTCAGTATGGTCTTCAAAGGTCTCACGGACAATTCCATGGATATTTTTCAGGACTACGCTGACTGCTCTGCAGCGCTTAGCAGTGATAACTCTCAGAGGCCTCTTTTCTTGCTTTCTGGGACAATACACTCTCCTGGCCACTCTCATCCCCTCTTAGTTTTAATCCTAAATTGCCTCTGATGAAAGTATCAACAAGCAGCGAAGGGCTGGAAGGCAGGAAGCATAAGGAAGAAAGTAAAACAAGAGATAAGAATAATCTGCTGGCCTGTGGAGAATCAAATGCTAACTGAAATAATCAGACTTACGTGTGTGAGTACAGCCCACAAGTCATCATCAAACCTCATTTTGTAGGTGAAGAAATGTAGGGTGAAATTTTTAATGCAACCTATGGCACAAGTTTTAAGACCAGATAAGCTGGCCATTCACGCTACAACCATAAAGGAAAGGCTGACACCATCTTTCCAATTTGCGCCACCTTTGCTTAAACACGTGAGTTCCACTTATCATGTTCTTGTCTTCACTATGTACAAAGGCATATACATACATATGCAACTGCCCTACTGATGCAGAATGCACAGTCAAAATCTAGGGCCAAGAAGAGCTAAATGCAAAGCACCTTTCTTTAAACTATATTAAAACAGAAATTCATTGAGTATTTGAAATACTCTGCTAAAATGACAAAGTGAGCTATTTATTTTTGCATATGATTTGAACATTTTTTATCTGAAGTGCAAGCAGTCTAAACATGAAGCCTGCTAACTAGACATAACTAAAGCTGCCGCTCCGTTATTGGCTACGATTTTTCCTTATAGCAGTATCAGGAAGCAGCCTGGTATATATACATGACATAACCTTGCCCTACATTTCAGAACAAATACGTTTTATTTTAAATAATGATTTTCAGTGATATGGGTAAATGCTTTAATCTCCCATTCCCTTGCTTTCTTTTAAATTGAATCAGTAATCATCCCAGCAGTTAACCCAAAGCACAGGGATGTTACAGGGAAATCAGTAGTTATTTCTAAGTGTCTGGAGTTCCTTATGAGACAGGTTACTCTGGGCAACCCCACAAATTTCTGGCATTAGACTCAAACAGGCAGTTAGACAGCAGAAGGCTATTCAAGCAAACAGAAAGAAAAAAGGTCCAAATTGTGTATGTTATTTCAAACAAAGACACTCAGATAAATGCAAAGAATAGTCTAGTTTTTAAGAAAAGAAAACAGTAAAGTAACTCAAAAGAAAAGGAGCTAGATATTAGAAAATAACCTTAAGTAAGAGGAAGAGGTTGTTGAGACAGCTTAGCAGAGACAAAAGGCACTGCAGAACAGAGTCATCCATATTCCCACACTGTAAGATAAGGCAGATAAAAAGCCAATTAAACTATGTACAGATTTTTAAAAATTATGTAGGGACGATAACTTGGCTGGCTTATTTGTCCATCAGCAAAAAATTATTTGGTTTTCTTTAAAATGTTTTCTATAGAATTTATGCTCATATAAAATGCAATATTAACATTATTCACCCAAAATTTCCCCTCCAGAACTGAGGCCACCATGATCTCTTTTCTTTATAATGTTCACTCTATAGGTGGTGGAGTATTACTCTAAATAAGTCAGCAAAAGTCATATGAAGAGATAGAGAGCTGTGACTATTCCCAAATGGGAATGATGTGCCATCAGTCTGGTTTTTACCTTTTAATACTTCTTTCAGAGGTATGGCTTCCGTATACAACTAGTACTGCACAGAACGGTAAGCGCGCAGTAGGTGTTTTGGACATCTGCTCTGCCAATGCAGCAAATAATAGATCATGAACTTACTCTTCATGCAAAGTTCAGAGTGCCAGATTATGCTTTGGATTTCACTGATTATTGCATTACTTCATAAAGGTTAATTACATTATAACAAAGAAACAAATGAAAGAATTTAGTATGTTATAAAAGCCTCTACCATTACAACTATTTTAAATAATTTTCCATATCTACCATCTTAGAATTTTGCCTAAGATCATGTTGCCTGAGATCAACTTTCTATACTGATAAAGGCACTTATTCTTAACATGTACAGATACCAATAAAAACAGTCAAGAACTGGAAACCATGGTAAATGATTGGTTTCATTACTTAACCATGTTTATAGTATCTACAGAGAACATCAAAAGCAATCTTCTAACCCTGGTATAGCTCAAATTATGAGAAAAATTATGCAAATATACTACATATAACAAAAGTAGCTTTAGTTACTCATTCCACTAAATCAAAACAAGGAAGGTAAGAAGGCAGCTAACTAAAAATGAATATTATGGAAGATAAATACCTTTAGTTGATTGTTAAATGAATCCATTTCGGATAGCTTAGATGCAGTTTCTTTTTCAAGAGCGTCTAATTGTTCTTTAAGTCTTTGGCATAATTCTTCCTTTTCCAATGATTTTTTATGAAGCAAACCAATCCCTAAATCTGAAATACAAACATCAGATAGTTTACATTTGGCAGAAATTCTACTGTTACTACTGGTGATTGACTTTTACTCTCACAATATATCTAAGTCAAACTCCTATGACGCCACCTTAAACTTGCACAGTGGTGTATGCCAATTATATTGCAGTAACACTGGAAAAAAAAGATGTATAAATTTAAAATTACTCCATGGTTGTCTACATGATGGCTATTTCATAACTTATGTAACTATTCCCTTTTGGACTGCCATTGGGTTGTTTCTAATTTCCTACTATTTACACGGAAATGCTGCAATAAATACCCTCGTCCAGGTATTTGAAAGCACACGTGCAAGTATTCTACATGGCTAGGAGGTGAATGAACTGCCATGTAAAATGATTTGAGCACTTTAAATTTTGACAAAAACTGCCAAACCGTCTTTCCAAAAAGGAACACGAATATAAAATGACACCAAAGTACCTGTTTCTGCACACCCTCATCAACACTGGATATTATCAACCTTTTGTCATTTTCTCCAATGGGCAAAAAAAGAAACCTTATTGTTATTTTAATTTGTATTTCCTTTATAACAACTGAAATCAAATCAACACCTATTTATAGGCTCACTGGCCACCCTCTTGGATTGTCTCACCCCATCCACTGCCTTTTTTCTTCCTGTTGGGTTGTCTTTATTTCTGATCTGCAGCAGCTATAAATTCTTGTTGTACTGTAGTTCCAATGCTGCGCTGTTTATCGATGTCTTTCATTATGAAAAAGTTCATTTTTGTATCATCGAATCTGTAATATTTTCCCTCATAGCTCTAGGGATTATTTGAAGAAATGTTTCCGACAGTGAGATTATAAAAAGGTTTTCCTTTGTTTTTATAACATTTTTTTCTAGACGTATTTTTTTATGTTTAGCCTCTTAGCTTACCAAGAATTTATTTATGTACATGGGCTGATGTAAAGAGCTTTCCTACCTCCCTTTCAGAGAGTCACCTGTCCCCCAGATCACTTATTTGGAAGCCCATCCTTCCCCCATTGGTATTAAAGGCCAAACTTACCAAATCTCACAATTTAGAGTACGATAAGACATATATTTAGTTCCATCATTCTGTGTTTCCTTTCCGATCAATAATACTCTACTTTAGGGACTAGAGCTTTCCTAACATGTTTTTTTAAATTTTTTAAAATTTAAATTCAATTAATTAACATAAAATGTACTATTTCTTTCAGGGGTCCTAACATGTTTTGATACCTGGTAGAGCTAGTGTGCTCTCCCCACCAATGTCATTCTTTTTCAAGTCTTGCCTAATCTTGCATGTTCTCTTCTAGATGAATCTGTGAATTATCTTGCCAGGTTTCATTTAAAGAAACCTGAATGGAACTGAATGTACGGGACAAAGTAGTAGAGAATAACATCTTTACAACGCTGAGCTATATCAGCGTTCCTGAGTCAGGAACATAACATGTAGCTACTTATCCAGGAATCTACTAATCCATGTAAAATTTTACAGCTACACATTTCTTTATACATAATAATGAGAATCCTAATGTAAATGAGACCTTTGTTCATGATATTTTCTTTTTTTAAAGATTTTATTTATTTGACAGAGAGAGATCACAAGTAGGCAGAGAGGCAGGCAGAGAGAGAGGAGGAAGCAGGCTCCCCACCGAGCAGGAAGCCCCTGGGATCATGACCCGAGCCGAAGGCAGAGGCTTTAACCCACTGAGCCACCCAGGCACCCCTGTTCATGATATTTTCTAAGTGCTTTTTTTTTTTTTTTAAAGATTTTATTTATTTATTTGACAGAGAGAGGTCACACAAGCAGGCAGCGAGGCAGGCAGAGAGAGAAGAGGAAGCAGGCTCCCTGCTGAGCAGAGAGCCCTATGCGGGGCTCGATCCCAGGACCCCGGGATCATGACCTGAGCCGAAGGCAGCGGCTTAACCCATTGAGCCACCCAGGCGCCCCTCTAAGTGCTTTTGATATACAGTAAAAGTTGCTGATTTTTACATGCTTTTTATCCAGACATCTTGCTAAATTCTCTTATAATTATCTTGTAGCTTTCCAGTATTTCAACAAATATTTTCTCAAGAAATTACACCTCCGCTATGTGCAAGGCACTGTACTAGGTTCAATAGCAGGGGAAAAAGAAGGACAAGGCATGGGTCCTAGTCTCAAGTAGTTCAGAGTCTATTTCAGTTAGGAGACAAGCACTGTGGAAAAAATCAGTTAATTTACACTCCTAGTACTCTTCAAAATGAGCATCACGGATAATGGATGTTTCAACACTGGATTTGAACAGATCATATCTATGAGCAAACTGAAAATCCAGAGAGGTAATGTGGTGGTAAGTGGGCTTCAGACTGAGACAAGAATTTGAGAACGACTATTGTACCACCTTGGGCAACCACTTAATCTCTCTGAGCCTCAGCTTTGCTGAGCTACACAAGGTGAATAACAATACCTACTTCACCGGACTATTGTAAAAATTAAAAGACACAGTTCATGAAAACTGCCCAGCATGGTGCTTGGCCATGGTTGGTAATCTTCAGCGGCAACAGGGATGCAGAGAGGAATCTAAGGGATACAGGGTGCTTTGAAAACTGCAAACAAAAGCTTCCTGTTTTGAACCAATAACTGTACTAACAGGTGGATCGCATTCTGTAAGAAAGACTAGCTCTACCAGGTCTCCAATAAGACACAGTCCACATTCCATTCACAGTCCAAATACTGCAACAACGAGAGTGATGCTATGCTCTCTGTGACTGCACAGATCAGGAGGGCTGCTCATCCAGCCTCTGGAATGCCTGTGGAGGGCTGAGGTAGGGGCTGATATGCTTCGAACAGCCAAGAAAACAATTACGTGGAAGGAAGATGGTCTGAGAAGAGACGTGGACAGACTGTTTCAGTGGAAGGTGGGAGACACAGCAGGAACAGTTCACAAAAGTAAAATTCTCTATGCTAGGTATTTCTTCCAAGTGAAGGGCCCTTCACTAGGACACCATTCTCAACTTCTTTCTACCCCTTCAGTAACTGGTGGGCTCACGATTAAGGACTTGGGCATACACAGCCTAGACCCTTCCAGTCCCTCGTGTTCTTGAGACTGAACTGCCCACAGGAAACCTGTTCTACTTTGTTGTACACCCAGTTTTTACAGGGGTGACTGTCCCACTCACAGGTAAGCCAGGCTGTCCAATATCAGCTTTACCAAAAATGAGGCAATATTTTGGTCTCTCATATGTCTTGCTCCTTTGCCTTATTTCTCTATTCGTTCAGAACTTGGGCAAAGATGAGGGATGTTGTTTATTGGACTTCCTAAAGAGCCAGAAGTATAAGAAAGAGCCCCAGAATGGAAAGACTGACAGATACTCAAAGGGAGACATTTAGAATACTTCAGTCAGTTCTAACATGGTATTTGCAGATTTACCTTTCTTTAAGTAAACCTTTCTTCTGTTATGTTGTTACTGGCATGCTATCCAACATAGAGATCTTTTTTTCAGTATCCTGGTTGGACCTTGGGTCAAGAAAAATGTGACATTCCACAAATTGCCTTGGACTATTTTGCTCCAAAGGTGTCAGCGGGCCAAGCCAGTAAAAGTCTTTATATGAATCAGTTAGGTGATATGAAAGGTCTGGGAAGAGCGTTCCATTCTGCTTAGGTCTAATACTGCTATACACTATCACCCAGAATTTCACAGGCTTGGTCCCATGGTAGAATTTCCTGAAAGTTCTTTCCATTAGTGTAGGATTTTGCCAGAATGTACATACAGTCTTGTGTTAGAGCCAAACCTAGATCTTATTTAACTGTAGTCTAACATTTTATTTGACTGATATTTGAAACATATGTTATGAAGATAGGAAGGCATACCACAATGACTACTTATTTCATTCTTATTTATTTATAAGGTTTTTTTTCTCATCATAGCACATACCCTCCCTAATGTCCATCACTCAGCCACCCCATCTCTCCCACCTCCCTCCCCTCCAGCAGCCCTCCGTTTGTTTCCTGAGATTGAGTCTCTCATGATTTGTCTCCCTTTCTGGTTTCATCTCGTTTCATTTTTCCCTCCCTTCCCCTATGATCCTCTGTCTTGTTTTTCAAATTCCTCATATCAGTGAGATCATAAGCTAATTGTCTTTCTCCAATTGACTTATTTACTTTTTATTGTTAAAGATGCTCTAACATCTGTGATTTTTTTTTCACATTATTTTGAAATTTTTAACTACAGAAAAGAAATGCTATGTATAACAGAATAATGTTATTTTAATAAGTAACAGAGTATGACTGGTACGGTCATTCAGAAAATAAAAGAGGTAAAACAAACCTTAGAGACTTACCAGGTGTGTTACCGAGTTGCATGTTCTTAATTCTTTCATTTAGTAACTGCTTCTCAGGTACCAAATAGATAAGCTTATTTTGATAATCCTTATTAAAAAAAAAGTAGTACCTGATTAAAATTCTGTCATGTTGTCTGAGCATTTTTTGAAGACTTAAAAACATGATTTAATCACTCTTAAAACTTAGTATAGGAATATATGAAGCTGTAAACCGCCTACAATTTACGAATAAATTAAAATGGAATTATGCATGATTTAAAATACAAATATTTAAACATACATCCATTTATGAATGACTGGCTGGAGTAAAGGTGGTGAGGAAAATCTTTGTTAATGGCGTGTGTCTAGAAGTCTTACAATTTTCAGTGTACTGATGGATGTCCGCAGGTACAAGGTGAGAGGTGCCTTTGCTATCTGCACTAAATGGTATTTGTAAGCAGGTCATGACACCCCAGAATGAATATCGAAGAGAAATTAGAGACTCAGGAATTAGGGAAGCAGGTTTAAATCAGACAGGAAATGTTATCTGGCCTCTGTCTGTACCAGCTGTGACACAGTAAGAACACTTCGTTAATTAATTGCTAGTCCATACAGAAGCAGAAATTTGGTTAAGAGGACTCTAAAGATGCAGAATGCTCCCAGGGTCCTTATTCTAAACCACGATAACTGAGCTAGACCTTACTGCACAGGTAAAGAAGATGACGAGGTCCCTGAGGGACACACATTTAACACTCTTCACTGCAACTGTGAAAGAATAACATTAAGTCAAAATTTCCTAAAAGTAGTAGCAATAAACTTAAGTTTAATGTAGAGGTATATTTATATATTTATTAAAGACTTAAAAGTCAAAGTGAAAGGCATCCATTTATGTACAAATATTAAGCAGAATTTAACCAGATGTCTAGTAGAGTCTTAGAGGGCATATGAGCTTCCTGATATTATATACAAGATGGTGTATATATTTACATCCTTCTAGGAATGAAGTCTATCAGAGACCCAGAGGGGTTCATCACCCCAAAATGAAAACTATTCTATTAGGAAGAATTATTAACAACTGCTCACATTTATGCACAATTCAGCAGCAAGGGACTAACCTGAAGTTCTTGTTGCAGTTGCTTGATTTCCATGATTTCCAGGTCACATTGCTTATCTAGAACTTCTAGCTCAGTCTTTTGAGTTTGTTTTCGGAGTCGGACATCTTGAAGTCTGCCTGAGATCTGCTGATGTTTGCCATTCTATAGGAAGAGCATATAAACATAGGGTGACTTAAAACACTAATAGAAAAAGCTCCTATCAGAAGAATTATATTCTCATTTTAACTTTTAAATGTCATTTATCATTTATACTCAGTCTAGATAAATATCTAAAACTAAGTCGGGGAGGGCACCTGGCTGGCTTAGTCAGTAGAGCATATGACTTTTAATCTGGAGGTGGAGCATTCGAGCTCCACATTGGGCAGGGAGCCTACCTAAAAGTAAGTAAATACAACTAAGTGGAATGCGTTCTAAGGTTGTATCTGTTAATTCCGGACAGAGTTATTATTAGCAGGAAATATACCATTCTCAGAGCGTAAGAGCCCAGATGCTAATATGACCAAGCACAAACATAGCATGCTGAGTTTTTTCTGAATCCAGCAATGAGGCATTAATTTATAATATTAAAATAGAGGTAGTCTCAAAGAATAATGAAGAGAGATAAACATCTACATGCGACTTTCGGCACGGTCTCCTTTAAGCTTCTGAAATTTCTACTCTCCACGTTGCCATCTAATTTCCTCTAATTAAACAGGGTCCAGGAGGGCCTTTTTGGCCACAATTCTCTTCTCCTACACCAAATATTCCTTTCCTCTTCTCTGAGAAGTAGGGAGAAAAAAAGAACCCAAACTAGCAGAGATTCTTTTTTTTTTTTAAGATTTTATTTATTTATCTGACACAGAGAGAGACAGTGAGAGAGGAAACAGAGGAAGAGGAAGTGGGAGAGGGAGAAGCAGCCCTTCTGCCAAGCAGGGAGCCTGATGTGGGGCTCGATCCTATGACCCTGGGATGATGACCTGAGCTGAAGGCAGACGCTTAACGACTGAGCCACCCAGGTGCCCCCCAAACTAGCAGAGATTCTTTTTTTTTTAAATTAAATTTTATTAAATTTTATTTTTTATAAACATACAATATATTTTTATCCCCAGGGGTACAGGTCTGTGAATCGCCAGGTTTACACACTTCACAGCACTCACCAGAGCACATACCCTCCCTAATGTCCATAACCCCACCCTCCCCTCCCAAACTCCTCCCCCCATCAACCCTCAGTTTGTTTTGTGAGATTAAGAGTCACTTATGGTTTGTCTCCCTCCCAATCCCATCTTGTTTCATTTACTCTTCTCCTACCCCCTTAATCCCCCATGTTGCATCTCCTCTCCCTCATATCAGGGAGATCATATGATAGTTGTCTTTCTCCGATTGACTTATTTCGCTAAACATGATACCCTCTAGTTCCATCCACGTCATCGCAAATGGCAAGATTTCATTTCTTTTGATGGCTACATAGTATTCCATTGTGTATATATACCACATCTTCTTTATCCATTCGTCTGTTGATGGACATCTAGGTTCTTTCCATAGTTTGGCTATTGTAGACATTGGTCTAGCAGAGATTCTTAATGGAGACTAAGGAGAAGGGTGAGGTGTTATGGGCTGAAGTGTATCTCCCCAAAATTTGTATGTTGAAGTCTTAATCTCCAGGACCCAGAATGTGACTGTTATTTGGAAACAGGGTCTTTAAAGAGATCATAAGGTTAAATAAGGTCATATGGATGCGCCCTAATATAACCTGACTTATGGCATGAGAAAATCTGGACATAAAACAGACACCAGAGATGCGCAGGCAGAGGAGGGACCGTGTAAGGAAAACAACAAGAAGGCAGCATCTGCAAGCCAAGGAGAGAGGTCTCAGAAGTAACCAAACCTGCTGACATCCTGATCTTGGACTCCAGACTCCAGAACTGTGAGAAAATTAATTTCTTTTGTTTAAGCCCCCCAGTCTGTGGTATTTCGTTATGGTAGCCCTAGCTAATACAGCAAGGTGAGGAGGAGAAATGAAGCTTAAAAATCACTGATAATTAAAGTTTTTACTGAAAAGTTAGTTTTATATTTGAGAAACACACATGCTAAAAGGAATATGCAATGTCTACCCTAGCGTTCATGTTCCTATCTTCAGCAGGTGCAGGCTCTGGACCTTCCAGACTCTTCACATTAATCTATGTTACTGCTTGGTATGCAATCCAGGTTCTTGGGGGAAAAACAATCAATCATAAGGTACCCTTTTATACTTTTAAGGAAAAACATAGTTAAAATAATGGTTCAGACAGAAATCCAAGTAACTACACAAGTTAAGGATTTTTAGGCCTGTTCTGTAGTACTGTGGCATGAATAATAATTGTGATATGCTTTCTTATCCATTTGAAGGCATAAGATAGCACCTTTATGGCCACAAATGTTGTGATTTTTAAAAATTTTAATTTCAAGTCAGAAACCAAATAAAATGTTAGAATCCAATTAAAAAAGATCTAAGCTTGAATCTACAACATGGCTACACATGTATTTTTTTCAAAATCCTATTACACTATCAGGTCAGGCTGTTAGAATCTAGGGTTAAACCTATACCCTTTCTATCTTCTCACCTTGCATTTGCAGCAAAGCCATTTATTTATTTATTTATTTGCAACAAAGCCTTTTAAACAACTTGACTCTCTGACATCTAAAGTGTAAAATCTGGTAAGCATACTGGCCAATATTAGCTAAAAACCACAGTTCGGCAGAACTGGAAGAAGTCCTAAGAGATCGTTTAGATCAGGAGCTTCAAATCGTTTTTTCTTTTTAGCAGAATCCTTTTTTCCAAGCAAATCCAGATAAAACTCCAAGAAAAGCAAAGCAAGTAACTGTGGAGCCTGTGTGTTGCGAGTGATGCGAAGTGCTGGGGAGAAGGGAGCACTGCCCTGCTGCCTTGGCTTCCCCCCTCCCACTGCTGGTCACCCCTCTGCAGACCACTTCTAGACATCAACTTCAAAACTGAAAATTACTAAACTAAAAAAAAAATTTTTTTTACCAAACTGACACAACTCTTTATTTTACAGATGGCCAAAGCAACACACAGAGAAGGGACGCCTTGCCCAGGAATAAACAGTTTGGGAGCTTCTGCACTGAGACCACAATGTAACTCTCAGCACTCTGAGTCACTGTTCTGGTAAACTATATTGTCCAGACTGTTAAGAAGCACACATGAAACCATGACTATTCAATCCCATGAAAACATAATGTATTCATGAGGTGGGTTTAAAAAGCAATGACAGGGACGCCTGGGTGGCTCAGTCAGTTAAGTGTCTGCATTCAGTTCAGGTTATGATCCCAGAGTCCTGGGACTAAGCCAGCAAGGAATCTCCTTCTCCCCCTCTCTCCCCCTGCTCCCCACTCCCTGCTTCTGGCTGCTCTTTCTCTCTCTCTCACTCTCTCTCTCAAATAAGTAAATAAAATCTTAAGAAAAAAAAAAAGAACAATGATTTTCAACAGGTAACTCTAGCATCATTCAGAGCAATTTCACTCAAACCTCAGGCATACCAGTGCTTCCAACTCGAGATGAAGACTCTTCTTTTTAGAGTTTAACCTGACAATTTCTTCCTGTTCTCTATTCCTTTGATTGAGAAGCTCCTGTCGACGAATCCTCTCCCATTCTATACGACGTTGTCTTTCTAGTTCCTGTTTTGCTGCCTGAAAATAATGAATTTTTTTAAAAAAGATTTTATTTACTTATTTGACAGACAGAGATCACAAGCAGGCAGAGAAGCAGGCAGAGAGAGAGAGGAGGAAGCCCCGCTGAGCAGAGAGCCAGATGCGGAGCTCCATCCCAGAACTCTAGGATCATGACCTGAGCTGAAGGCAGAGGCTTTAACCCACTGAGCCACCCAGGCGCCCCAGTGAATTAATTTTTAAATTAACAATTTTGCCTCATTCAAAAAGTGATGGGAGGACAAAGAGGTGAGGCAGCGTTTGGCATTTAGTGAGCTTCAGCGTCTAAGTTAGGAAACTGGGCAAACCCAGTTTTAGCAGCAGGCCTAACCTACGGACTTCCACAAAAGCAACATCACCCATCAGACTTTTTGACTGTTTCATGGGACCATCTTCTTATTTGTAGTTACTTTTTCTTAAATAAAAAGACAATCTCAGAAATAGAAGTGTTAATAAGAATAATTATACCTTTATTCTGGTATCAGGGAAGAAAGACCCTTCTCCTGACATTACTTCAGTGTTATTATAATTTCTGTGCTCCATCCCAAGCCCCTTAAAACAAAGCCAGTCCTCCTAGGGACACCACAAAACAGCATTTATCCCAAGGACCTGTAAAAGCCCACCCTTGTGCTTCTCCTCCGGACTCCCCAGTCTCAGCTTTCTGGGGCTCCAATTCCGTGGCCTCTTCCTCTGGATCCCAAGCTTACTTCTGTTCATGCCCTGCCTGGACGGACTCCTTCCTCTGGCTCACTAACCTCAGCTCCTCACTCAACTCAGCTCTGCGATCAGTCCTCCTGTGAATGACTTATCACCTGCAGACAGGCCTCCTCCACCAGGTACTGGCCCTGAAAACCCTTCACAAGCAAGGGCCCTCTTCCCCTCCGCAAGGGAAGGAAGGCTCAGAGATGGAGACGATAAGTAAGAATGAATGATGCAGAGAAAGAGACACAACAAAAATACCCATTTTTAAATCAAATGGAATAAAGTCACTTATTAAATATAATCATTTTCTGAGGAAACAAAATAAGTTAAAAACAACCTCTCGTCTTTCTATCTCTTTTCTCCTTTCTTCCTCCCTCTGTCTTTCCAGTTCCCTCTGCTTCTCCAAGCGTTTTTCTAATTCAAGTTGCTTCTTCCATTCTTGCTCCTGCAATTCTCTCTGTTTGCGCTCCCACTCTTCCTTTTCTTTCTGGGCCTTCCGTTCTGCCTCCCTCTGCTGCTGCTCCATCAGCGCTTGGCGTCGCTTCTCCAACTCCACGTTTCCTCGCTCGTAGTTGGCCTTCCGCTTGTCCTCAAAAGTAACTAAATAAAACATGTTGTAAGCACTCTCACATGAACAGCCCAAAAATGTGGACTCCAGTTTCAACATCCTCATGGCTCGTGATCATTTGAGTGCTGTTACTCTGTGGATACTTCCCCTAAGGATAGTTTTAACTCAAATGTAAACAGTAAAATATTTACTTTTGTCTAAGAGGATTCATTTTTGGAAAACAAATTTCTAAGTTTGAATCCATCTGAGAGAGAAATAATTTTGCTATTCCTGCCAATATAAATACTAACTATTTTCTCAGTATTTTCTTAGGATAAATAAAAGTTATACGGCTATATACTTTTTTTATTTGATATAGTTCATTAACTTTTTAATACTTTAAAATATCTACATATGTACTTTTTCAACCAATATTTAAACTTTTCTTTACAGCTGAAGATTTCATCACAAAGCTTGCTGTAGTGATTTTTCCTAAAGTGGGAGGAACATTTTAACTAGGATGTCTAATACAAAGACTCTTGCCAAACACATACACTGTCTCTTCTTCCTAAATATACTTCTCACTTTTTACTATCTTCAGTTTATTGATGTCGGAATCTAACCCTTTTGTTGAATAGTTTTCTCTTATAGCATATAAAATATTAAGAATGTAACATACTAAATACTTGTTTACAACTCAAGGTAAAATTTAAGAGAACCCACTGTAAACATACAACTTAGACATTCAATGTTACCTGGTAATTTTTTCTGAGGTTCCTCTTCTTGAATTTTCTGATATGAAGGCAGAGTTCCATTAATAGAATCAATTTGCTTTCCTCCCCTAAGAAAAGAAGACAACAAATGAATTTAGCACCACACAATCCGGAGATTTCTAGACTGTATATACAGCTGTACTACCAATGACTAGAGCCACTGAATATTTAGAATGCAGTATTAAAGACACTTAGAGTGCAATATGGTCTAGAGTTATGATGTATGGCAGGATACGGACTGTCTAGCCAGAGAGGCTTGGATTCACATCATGGTTTAGCTGACTGCTGTCCGTGAGCAATTGTGTTCTTAATCTGTAGCTGCCAGTTTCCTTATCTATAATACGGTGGAAACACACCTATTTCTACTCCTTGCTGGTGTAACTCATTAAATACCAAAATCAAATGTCAGTGTCAATGTTTAACTTCCCACTAAACTAGAGCAGAGGCCTCAGGAGATCGCAACATAATCATCATGTCTACCCAGGAATCAAAACCATGCCTCTTCACCTCAAGAGGCGCCCACCTGAAAGACGGAGGGACAAGCTCAGGAGGCAACGTCAGTGGTAACGGTTGTCCGGCTTTGGCCATGTCAGTGAGGTGCATCGCAAGGATGAACTCTTCAGCTCTCAGCTGTCCGTCACCATCAATGTCAGCCAGGGTCCTAAAGGAAATGTGAATGTTCACAGCTTATAAACAGTCTACTTAGAGTGAAGTATTTTCAAAAGAGTTCAATATTTAATTTCAAAATAACAATAATTACAATAAACAGTTGGGTTAACATACTTCAGTGAAATATAAATATACATGGAAAACTGAGCTTATTTTTACCGTTCACTGTTCTATCACACAAGGGAGGGGAGAAATTTGGAAGCAGAAAAAGAAACATTCCTTCTGAAAAGGTGGCTTGTCTCATTTCATGGATAATTCACCTATCAAATCACATTTAGCTCTAAATTATAAATGAGACATTCTCTAATTCTCCACAAATGCCATTATGAAAAGGCAAACCAGTTTTACTTGCAAAATAATTAAATGTTACATTGCCAAAAAATAACAATTTGTACAATTTTATTGGCTTTTAGGGTTGCATCAGGCTTCAAATGGCTGCTTTTATGGAACATCTTTGAGTCACAAACTTTGACAGAAAGAGTATTTTTCCAACAACAGAGGATGTATAGTTAAAAATCATGATCAATGGACAAACTCACCAAATAGTAGCTAGCTGAGTTTGGGAAAGATTTGACTGAAGAAGAGCATTTCTAGCTTGAAAACCTGATTGAGTGGGAAAAAGCAGAAAAAAGAAAGAAAATTCTTTAGCCTCCTCAAAGTCAAGCAAACTGAAATGACTGTATTCCATAAAATAATACTGCTGCTATCCTGGAAACTTTTGACATTAAAAAGGTTTTACCATGTGCCAGCTGCTGAGCATTGGGGAGTAATCAAAACACAGTAATCAAGACCCTTGCCCCCAAGGAATTTAAAATCAAGAATTAGTAACTCAAGTGTTCCCCCATGTCCTTTCAGAAAATAGCAAGTACACACCACTGACCAGCACAAAGGTCCTAGCTCTGGCACAGAAATTGCTGGAGGCTGAGCTCTTGGGCCTCCTCGTGCTCCCTGTGCACCTCTACGCACTGCTTTCTTAGCATCTTCAGACTTTCTCATCTCTGTCTGATCTTTCCTCTCTCTCTACTTTCTCTTTTCCAAGCAACCTGTAAATGCTGGCATTCCCCAAGGCTCTGTTTTGGGCACTCTGTTCTCTCTGTGTGTTCACATTCATTTTTGTGACTTTAAATAGCACCTAGATAATTTGCAAATGTACATCCCAGCCCAAACCTCTGCTTTAGGTTTAGGTTTCTATACCCAACTGAAAAACCTGCTGAAGTATTTCACAGGCATCTCAAACCAAATACATACAAAATGACTCTCTCAATCCCCATTCACAGCCCTTTTCACCCAAACAATTTACCTTCAGCCTCCCCCTTGCTCTGGGTGACATCACTGTCCCACCAGGGTCTCCAGCCAGAAAGCAGAAAGTCACCCTTGATCCCTCCCCCTCGTGTACACCCATATCCAACATCAAGTTCTAAAATTTGACATCACTGCATGTCTGGGTCCTCACCCTGAAAGTCCCAATTTAATGCCACCTTCTCAGAAATGTCTTCTCTGTCTGCCCTATGATCTAATATATTTCTTGCTTATTTCTTTCATAACTCATATCACAATCTGTAATGTAACATTTATCTTCCTATTTACCTGTTTATTGTCTGTTTCCGCTATCATACTAAGTCCTATGGACAAAAACCTTGACTGCCTTATTCACTAACAATTGTACCCATTGCCAGGTACATAAATGCTCAATAAATATTTGCTAAAGTGATGAATAAAGTTGTAATCCAAAGTTCTCTAAGGTGCAGTGGGGACTTATGGGATAGAGTCCGAGAGTAATAACAGCATTCACTGAATGCTTATGATCTGTAATAAACTGTTCTAACTTCTTTTCTCTCCCTCAGTCATCAAAAATATGTTTCTGTAACAGGCTTCCTGCCCTGCATTTTCATGTCAGAATGATGGTCACACAGAAATCCCAGGAATCCATTCAGATCTGATTCACAGGAGCATTCACTCCTGATGGCCAAGTGCGGGGCTTTCTGACCGTGGATAAAATGACATGGCTTCTCCAGGGCAGGTCTCCTAGTCAGTAACGCAGGTGTTGCACCTCCCACTCCCAGGTGACGACTGAGCCATGAGTACTGGGAGTCAGGCTCTACTCGGGGTTCAGCCTGAGCTGAGAACCATCCAAACAACTGCACAGAAAACAGTACATCCACCAACTCTTCCTCAGCTCCCACTGCAGAGCCAGCCTGAATGCTGCTAACCCACTGTTTCACTGAGCTTTGAACATGAGATCTGGGTAATCAAAGCTATATATACCATACGGAACAGACATAAATACACCATAAATTATAACATGCAACTGGACGTTTATATTATGTAACTTTAAAATCTCAGTCTTAAAAAAATCTGGTCTTTTAACAGAAATCACGTAAGGAAAAAACAATGCAAATAGCTCATACCATCTCCCAAATAATTAGTCCTCAGTAGATTTCACATAAGTGAGATTTGAGGAGGTCTTTGTGTTAAAAAGAAGACTCTTCTTTTTTTTGGTTGTTTTTATTAACATATAATGTATTATTAGCCCCAGGGGTACAGATTTGTGAATCGCCAGATTTACATACTTCATAGCACTCACCGTAGCACATACCTTCCCCAATGTCCATAACCCAATCACCCTCTCCCTACGCCCCCCCGCAACCCTCAGTTTGTTTTGTGAGATTAAGAGTCTCTTATGGTTTGTCTCCCTCCCGATCCCATCTTGTTTCGTTTATAAGGAGGACTTTTCTAATAAAGAGAAATGGAAGGTTATTTCAAACCTGAAAAAAAGGTCTAGCAACTAATGTTTCAGCTTTTAGTCAAAGACAACTGAACATAGATCCCTTAGCACTGGGCAACAGAGCAAACAGGAGGAAGGAAGGAAGGAATGTAAATGGTTAAAAGCCTACTGGTGGAAGGCTTAAATGTGCCAGGTATAAATCGTACAAAGGGCTATAGAGAGCCAGCAGAGTACTCTAATAAGAAAAGCTCACTTGAACATCTACACTGTTGGTCGGCCAATCCTTTTGATATCATATTCCCTGTGCCTGTACTATAATACTAGTTCCTCCTTCTCTACCTGGTGGACTACTCATCCTATAAGGTCCAACTCAGATGTCATCCCTTCCCTGAAGCTCTTTCATATCCTCACAGCACTAATCACTTTCTCATCTTTATTAATCACAGCACTTTTATTTTTTTATTTATTTTTAAAAAAGATTTTATGTATTTATTTGAGAGAGAGTGAACAAATGAGCAGGGGGAGGAGTAGAAGGAGAGGGACAGGGGCACCTGGGTGGCTCAGTGGGTTAAAGCCTCTGCCTTCGGCTCAGGTCATGATCTTAGGGTCCTGGGATCCAGCCCAGCATTGGGCTCTCTGCTCAGCGGGGAGCCTGCTTCCTCCTCTCTCTCTGCCTGCCTCTCTGCCTACTTGTGATCTCTGTCAAATAAATAAATAAAATCTTAAAAAAAAAAAAAAAAGGAGAGGGACAAGCAGGATCCCTGCTGAGCATGAAGCCCAAAGTGGGACTCAGTCTCATGACAGCAAGATCATGACCTGAGCGGAAATCAAAAGTTAGATGCTTAACCAACTGAGCCACACAGGCACCCCAATCACAGCACTTTTAAACCACTAATCAAATATTATGATTATGTGACCTATATATTATGGACTCCTCAAAGATATGGACCATATCTCCCCCAACCCTGTGCATTTCAGTGTGTTACAGAGGGCCCAGAAGATATGTGACTCAGCAACTACGAGTCAGTGAATTAATCTAAAAAAATCACAAGAGTTAAGGGGGAAGGGAAGGAGAAGAAGAAGAGAAAGAAAATTAGACCACGGAATGCTACACTCACTGAACAAAGCATAACATGTAAGTCTAGGACAGTCCCAGCCTCATATACCTGGGGCTCATGCTCAGTTTCAAGACACAAGAAACACCTATTTAAAAAAAAAAAAAACAAAAACAGGGGCGCCTGGGTGGCTCAGTGGGTTAAAGCCTCTGCCTTTGGCTCAGGTCATGGTCCTGGGATCGAGCCCCGCATCAGGCTCTCTGCTCAGCCGGGGAGCCTGCTTCCTCCTCCTCTCTCTCTCTGCCTGCCTCTCTGCCTACTTGTGATCTCTATCTGTTACATAAATAAATAAAGTCTTTAAAAAATAAAAACAAAAATAACAATAAAAACAACTTTCCCTTAACAATGAATATATAGCTTCATTCTCGTAGGTATCAGGATAATACTCTCTGCAAACAACTCAATATATGACCTTCATATAATGTGGCATATACAAATAAAGTAACATTAGGGGACTAATTCTTCACAGGTGACTTTCCATTGACCTTCATATTCCACCTTTGTTTTTATTGTATGTTTTTAGTACATACATAAAGTGTACTAATCTTAAGTGTACTGCTTGATGAATTTTTACACAGGTATGTACATATGCAACCAACATCCTTATCAACATACAGAATGTTTTTAGCACCTCGGAAGGTTTGTGCATGGTCCTTTCCCAACAGAGTAACTATAATATTCTGATTTCTATCACCATCCATCAGGTTTCCAGTTGCTCAGCTTCATCTAAATGTATTAAATAGTGTGGACCCTTTGAGTCAAGCTTCCTTCATTCAATACATTATCCATGTTGTTGTATGTATCAGGAATTCACTCATCTTTTTGCTGTGAAATGTTGTGTTACAGAAATATTTAATATTATTTATTTATTAAAGTAATTTAATATTATTTATAAATAATATCCACATTATTTATATTGTGTTATTATCAACACAATATTAAATATCCACATTTTTTGGATGTTTTGAATGAAATTATGAACATTTTTGTACATGTCTTTTTAGTCCACTTTTTAATGTAAAATATAGGGCCCAAAGTTCATTTTTTCAAAAAAATGGGAGTTGTGACTTTTCATGAATCTTAAGTGTGTTAAATATCATATTTCACAGAATCTAAGATGCCATCAATTATAAGATATATCATTATTTTATGTAACAGTAAGAAAGAAAAAAAAAAAAACACTGCCAACAAAACCATGACAGTGCTAAGACACCACTGATGGTAACACGTCCTTAATTTCAGAGATGTTAAAATGTTAAAAAAAGGGGCACCTGGGTGGCTCAGTGGGTTAAGCCTCTGCCTTCGGCTCAGGTCATGATCCCGGGGTCTTGGGATCGAGCCCCACATCGGGCTCTCTGCCCAGCAGGAAGCCTGCTTCTCCCTCTCTGTCTGCCTGCCTCTCTGCCTACTTCTGCCTACTTGTGATTTCTCTCTCTGTCAAATAAATAAATAAAAAATCTTTAAAAAAAAAAAAAAAGCATGACTTTAAAATATATCTTATATCAAGTAATTTAATAAAATCACAGAAAAAAGTAACTTTGTACTATTTGATACATATAAAATAACAAATTATAGGTTATGAAGTATGATACAAAGACATGCCTGAACCTACCACCCAAACTTAACACTAGATTATTACTAAATGCTTTGAAGCTATGTTCCACGACTTTATCTCCATACCTCCTTCAGGAGAGGGAACTGCTGTCCTGAATTTTGTGTGCATGACTGCCTTGCCCTTTTCTCCCCCCTTCAGTTTCTAGTGAATCTGACACACATGACCTTAGACGCAAGTGCGGTGGACAGTGCTAAGTGTACAGAAAGGAGCTGTCCAGCCCAAGGCCTGATCACCCCCATCTTGCTTTTTTAAAGTTTTTTTTTTTTTTTTAAAGATTTTATTTATTTATTTGACAGAGAGAGATCACAAGTAGACAGAGAGGCAGGCAGAGAGAGAGAGAGAGAGGGAAGCAGGCTCCCTGCCGAGCAGAGAGCCCGATGCGGGACTCGATCCCAGGACCCTGAGATCATGACCTGAGCCGAAGGCAGCGGCTTAACCCACTGAGCCACCCAGGCGCCCCATTGCTTTTTTAAAGTTTTTAATCACAAATTTATGATGTAAATTTAAAGAAAACATCGTACAGTTTTGCTTGCCCAATCAATTGCAAGGCCTTCTTGCTCCCTTGCCCCACTGCACAATTAAGAGATCCCATACATACATATTCTCCAAACATACCATGTACTTTTTGCTCTTAAGACTTCTCTGTCACCCTCAAATGCTATCACCTTCAATCTCTATCTGTCCAAACCCTAACTCTTCCTTTCATGATGGAGCTGAAATGCTTCCTCCCTATAAGATGTTTTATCTAATCTCTTTAGTATTAGTATCTCCCACTCTATTTTCCCTAAGCACTTTGAAGCTCTAATATTTTAAAACACTTATTACTCTGTCTAAACTATAAATTAGTTGCTGAGTGGAGAGAGAGGGGCAGTTAAAAGGCGGGAACTCTCCTTGGCCTACTACCATCTGTTTATATCCCCTTCACTATCCTGTATTAGAAAAGTTTGCTTCCTCTAGTCTTTGGAGAGGACAGAAGTACCAGAGTATTATGCTCAACCCGGTTCATTCTTTTCTCTTCCAGCAGGCTGCTCCATAAATGTTTCTTGTTTAATCACTTCACCTCCTTGTCACATTCTACTTGCCTGGTACAAATTTTTATTCCTACTCGGCAATAATACAAATCAAAGCTCCAAAAAAAAAGAAAAAGAAAAAAAGAGAAAAGTTTGGATAGTGCTCGAGATGGACTCAAATGTTCTGTAGGGACCTGAGGTCAAGTCTTTTTTTTTTTTTTTTTTTTTTTTTAAAGATTTTATTTATTTGAGAGTGAGCAAGAGAGACAGAGCATGAGTGGGGAGGAGAGGCAGAGGGAGAGGTAGAAGCAGACTCCCTGCTGATCAGGGAGCCCAATGTGGGGCTTGAACCCAGAACCCTGAGATCGTGACCTGAGCCGAAGGCAGACGCACAACCAACTGAGCCACCCAGGCACCCCACCTGAGGTCAAGTCTTACGGGCACCTCTTGGTTGGAACATTCAAGGGTGGACAGTGCTCACAGAGGTTTTAGTAAGGGTAAGCATAGAAAGACCCAAGGAGGAAGAGGACCCGCAGGGAAAAAGCTGAGGTTAAGTCCCACACACTGGAGCTTGTCATAGGAGGTTCTCCTTTCACTGCACTGAAGCGTGACACTTAATCTTCTGAAGGGAGAGGTCTTTTTTCCAAAAAGCTGGGGGTTTACCTGTGTGCTCAACTTCATTGTAAGAACTTCGAACAAATTAGTCAAGTTGTATCCATCTTTGAGCTCTCACACTACTTAAAATAATCTGTATTTACCAAATGCTGCTAAACTTTTTGGATGTTAAAATTTTAGATAAGCTACAAAGTATAAACTCAAATGTTCTTCAGTAGAAATTCATATAAAAAACTTTAACTCTCTCATATTCTTAAGCACTGAATGTCACTTACCTGAGAGGTATCCACTCATACTTTTGTCAAGACTATTAAATTTTTGTCGATATTTTAATCTTGAAGGCTGAGGAACTGCCCACTCTGAGGTCCCAGTCTTGGGCGAGTTCCCTGATAGTGAAGCAGTTGAGGAAGTTGAGCTGTAACAAAATTTATTTAAAATCTTTATATTACTAAATAAAATACATTTAGTTAAACCTTATAAGGCAGAAACATTAAGAATCATACCTTCTATAGTACAATAGTAATTGCTTTTGTGTTTGATATTTTAAAGTTTTAAATAATTTAACCCCATTCTTAGGAAAGCAAATACCATATGAAGTACAGAACTACCGTATACCAAGAACGTACTATGTGCAAGGCCCTGTGTTGTGCTAGGACCTTTATGAATACTATTTCTTATCCCCATGACAAATGTAAAAGGTATTACTGTCCCTGCCTTTTTGATGGGCAAACTATGGCTCAGTGATGTTATGAAAAACAAGGTCATACATTCAGTGAGCAGCTAAGCTGGGATACCCAAGACCCTTATTTTCAGTTAAAGCTAACACTCTTGCTACACTGCTTTGAAGAATGTTATTATGATTTATATGAGGTATGGTGAATGAATACTGAAGCCTTTGTGTTCTCTAAAATTTAAAAGATATTCAATCAGCAGAATTTGCTCAAGAAAAAATTAATGATATACCATAATTATGAAACTTTTTGAGAAACATATACAGAAAGTATATAATTTTGGGCAAAAACTTAACTAATTAAAAACAGAACATTTTTGGTTTATGTGAAACATTTTTCCACACATGTACTAATCCTAAAAATAAAAAATTATTTTATGTGAGTTATAAGTAGTAAATTTACCTTAAATTTTACATTTCGCTATTGTAAAGTTAAAATCTGTGTAAGTTCAGAGCTTGCAAAAAAAAAAAAAAGTCGCTTGTAGATACTCCTTACTGAAAGCATTAAAAGTTGGAGGTTTTAAGCCTTCATACCTACTAGATCCTAGATCAATCAGAGACTGGGCTTTCTGTAAACTAGCACCGCCGCCGAGTCCTCCCATCATGAGACTGTAAGATGACGTATGAGGCAATGCTAAAAAAGGGGGAGGGGAAAAATGAAGAAAGAAAATGGTTCATGCTAAACAATTTCACAAAGTATAAAGGAAATCTATATTTACTGGGATACAAGTGTCCCAGTTTCTTTCTTTGACAGTTTCTCACTCATTAGCTAGAAGTACTTACTTGAAGAAGAATAAGGAATGGATAAAGGCTGAATGAGGCCAGCGGTTCCATTTGGTAGTGATGATGTGCTAACAGAAGGCACTAGGGGAGCAGGCATCATTAAGGGAGGAAGGGTGGTCCCTGAAGTCGCAGAGGATAAGGGGGTTGCCATAGGTGCAACTGGAGGCAATGAGTGAGGAATGGACAGATTGGGCATGCTTCCCATTCCTAGAGACAAAACAGAACATATGTCCCAGTGCTAGCAATGGACTATAAAACACAGAAAACAAACTGACAGTACAGTGAGCAAATCCACATTTACAGAGACACTATGGGCAAATTAGTCTTCTAATTAAAAAGTTCACTAAAGCAGCTTTGACTTAGTAGCAAGGGAGGTACACCACTGCTTTTAATATCAACATTCTGACCTATGTGAACTATGGGAATGCCTTCTAAGAAGTTAAAAGCATATGATGAAAGCTAAGGAACCTTTTCCAATTAAATATTAGTACTCTCAAAGAGAGACTGCATTACCAGATTAAATGTGGGGTTTTGTGTAAGGATAATATAGTGCTGTTAAGTTACTCAACTAACACATACACACATACACATTCCCCCAATGTCCCCCCCCCCCAAAAGGATAGTTACTAGATACGTTAGAAGACCCATTTATGTATATGCATTATTTGTGAGAAGGAAGTATGCCACATATTTCACTTTTCTTGTAAGTAATACATCCATGGATTTAAGGACAATTCTTTAAAAAGAATAAAATGATGACTTTTATTCAGTTACTAACTAGATTACTAGGTACACTCTATGTAAGTATGGTCACACAGTGATCTGGTCTTTATCTCCAGAGCTCACTGCAATAGTGAAAGAATTTAGTATTTTAAGATCTAACATGTAGATTCACAGAATCTAACTGAATGTTCCATACCAATGAGTGCTTCTTATATATAATTAATAAAAAATTGGCTAATCAAAATTAACAGAAAACAGATTCTCTCTGATGAATATATAAATTAATGAGCACAAAGTCTGCAACTTTTAGCCATAAATTTAGCTGGGTAATTAACCTTTAAATTAAAAAAAATTTCTACTTAGGAATAATTTTAAATCACCTCCCAACTTAAACCATCTAAGTGAGTTTAAAATTGTTCACATTTTTTGTGTGACTCATTCGGAGTAGAGAGGAAACTAAGAATAGTATTTAAGATCAGCTCTAACTAGGGGGGGAGGTCAGATACTTTATCATCCAACTGGGAATTGTGAAAGGGAACACTAACCAGACTTGAGGCCAGGACAACAGGCATAAATCAGAACGGTCCCTGGAAAACTGGGACACAAGGACACCCCTGCTATGACAGCGAGTTTAACATCTTATCTCAGACACAATTAACCTGGAGTCTGAGGATTATTGTTTTATGCTAACAAACCCTTTTCTAATCCCTAAATATTATGTATAGGGATCAAGTTTAACTATTAAATGCAGCCAATTCAATTAATAAATACACACCGAAACGAGCAGAAATTAATGGAGAGAACATAGGAGGTTGTTTCATAATAGGAGGGAGGACCACGGGCAACTGTTGGCCCTGCAGCTTTAGCTTGATGAGTTTCATTGCTATGGAGAACTCTTGCTGATCCATCTTCCCATCCTTGTTCAGATCTGATAAAGCCCTAAAAGGATTATGAAGTAGGCAGATTAGTATGTAGTGCTAGCATTATTTTTTAGGATAATAAAATAGAAACAATGACATAACATTCACATACAGATCATCACTTAATAACCACATATATAAAATTAAGCAAATAAAATCCAAAAAGCTAAAACCTGTAAATTAAGAAGTGACCAAAGATCGCATCTAATGAAATACTGCCCATCTACACAGAATCCATGTAAAGAGAATCTATGAGACCTTTGGGATGAATTCCACTAGTGTGGACAGAAAGAAATTACTCAGGAGTATAATCATTCTAAATTTAATTTATTAATTTGCTCAAATATTTATTGAAAGCTTGCTATGTGTCCAGTACTCTACCAGGCGTGGGAATATTCCAAGTGGAAAGAAAGATGGGGTAGCGGTTGACATTTCTTGTAAATGCACTGAAAAACAAAACTCTAGGGAGCCTGGGTGGCTCAGTCAGTTGGGCATCAGCCTTTGGCTCAGGTCATGATCCCAGAGTCCTGATATCAAGCCCCGCATGGGGCTCCCTGCTCAGTGGGGAACCTGCTTCTCCCTCTCCTGCTCCCCCTCTCTTTGTCAAATAAATAAACAAAATCTTAAAAAAAATTTTTTTATAAAACCCTACATAATATAAAGAACAATTCTGTTTAAGGTAGGAGCAGGAAAAGGGAGGGCTAATTTTGGTCTTACAGATGATGAAAGAAAGAAATGAAATAACTACAAAGTAACAGAAAGAAGATTTTGAGAGTTTGCCAAATTATAAAGAAATGTTTTTCAATGGCAATGTATTTATCTTTCCTTAAAAATTCTAAGGACATTAAAAATTTATCCAAGAGAGGGGCGCCTAGGTAGCTCAGTTGGTTAAGCGTCTGCCTTCAGCTCAGGTCATGATCAGGTCCTGGGATCAAGCCCCGCTTTGAGCACAATGTTCAAGTGGGGAGTCTGCTTTTCTCTCTGCTCCTCCCCCCAACTTGTGCTCACTCTCTCCTTAAAAAAAAAAAAAAAAAAAAATCTGTCCAATAGAATAAACCCCAATTATTTTCAGTCATTTACTCAATAAAATTTATTTTCCTACAAGCTGAAGAAATACTTAACAACAGCAGACTATGATGAAAACATCTTTAGATTAACACTGTATCAAAAACAAAATAAAACCAGACTATCAGAAATTTAAATTCATCTACAAGAGAGAACACTTTACCATATTTCAGCTAAAACAGGAGCCGGCAGGCCTGACTGTAAGAAAAAGGTACGTGCTTGATCACCTGAAGGTAATAAAAGCAAAAATCAAGAAGCACATTAGTAAATGGAATTCCTCCAATGCCTCTGAATAATAGTAGTGGACAATAATAATAAAGCTATTGCTTTATTTTCATTTTAATTGCAGTCACTAAGGAATAAATTAAACAAAAATAAGCATATAAAATTATTTACATTACATTAAAAAGATTTAAACAAGAAAGCCACAAATCAAGTTATATGCATTAATCAATGATGAAAGATTACATTATTCATCTTAGGTTTTTCATAATAACTGGTGTATAGCTTGATAATATTTCCAATTAATAAAATTCATAATTTAGAACATTATTCCCTAAAAGAGTTCTAAATAAAAAATACCAGGTGTTGGGAAAGACTGTCCCCCAACTGGTCTCATGGTCTCGCACAATCCTCTACGTCCTTCCGTGTGTGCCAAGAATGCAAGACCCTAACTGCTCTGCACCTGGGTTGTTTCTCAGTTTGGGTTTGTGGTGAGCAATCTTGAGGCGTGAAGAGGTAATGTTTCCCCCTGGCCAAAAAACAAACCTGCTTGCTAAATATGGTGGGTTCCCTCAGGCTCAATGTTTCTGTCCTATGACACAACTGCTGCATTTTTGCCATCCTTTTGGGCTCTCTGCATCACCCTGTGGGACTCAGGGAACAGAGAAGCCTATAGGAACATGCTGATGCTCGAAACACTAGCTGTGCCATTTGTAACAAAGTCCTTTGTCTCTGACTCAGGAACCCTGGGTCTTATGTCGCATCCATGAGACAGTAACAGACTATGTTACTAATTTGTAAGCAGGGTAAGCAAATCCCAGCCATGACACCAGGAAAGGTAGCTATTATTAGAGAAGCACAGATAACATTAAGTTATAATGGCTAAGAGGATGGACTCCAAAATCAGACTGAAAGTTTCCCAGCACAGATCAACACCAACAGCACAGATGTGGTAAATATTAGTCATTACAGTTACTATTACTGGAAATAAAGCATTCAGGTTTTTTGGCACAGAAAAAAAGTTTAATCTATACAAAAAATTTTGAGACACACTTAAATTAATCCTCCTTAGGCTCTGGAGGTCATCTTGCAAGACAAGAGCTAGTGCCGACAATTAACACTTTGTATCACCTCTCAAAAACGGAGGACTAGCATTATAAAAACAGATTGTAGGAAAAAACTTCTAGATTATTTTTGAGGAAATGGGTCTGATACATACTTCTTCTAGACCTAGTAATACCGACCATCATACAGGGAACTGGCACAATGGATTCGGAGCATATTAGTAAGTTTGGTTGGGGAAAAAAGTCTCAATTACCTTAAGAAAGAACTGAAAACGTTCTAGAAACAATGTTAAAGTGGGAAACTGAAATTCTTGGATATCCTTTAGGATCAAGAAAAGATCTTCCGTAAGCCAAATCCAAAACAACAAATTAAGACAGTTGCAGGTAAAATAAGCCACAATTTTTTTAATGCATAAATTCTGACTGATAGGAATTTAATCACTTAGTAATACAAAATTGATGGTAATCAAATTAAAACTAATTCTAAGACAATACATGAAAAGGAACATAACTGACAAATAAAATGTAAATACAAACCTGTTATGTAACCTCCTGAGGGTTTGAGGTTATCAAACTGCTTGTCATGCTTAGTCCGTTCCTCAGAGGTAATAGCCCACATGTTTGGCCCTCCTAAACCAGAAGTGAAAGACAAAGAAATTATAGTATGTATATATGAGAATGCTCCAAATAATTCTAAAATGTAAATATGAATCACAGATGTCCCTGTAGAGACAGTACTCTATCCCTGCATGACACAAACGGTAAAGTTCTATCACAACCATATATATGACACAGCCCTGAGGTTCTTCACTCATTCACCCCATTAACATCTATAGAATGATAACTGTATACCATTCACAAGAAATAGGCAATAAGCTAAATTCTGGAAATAAAAAGATGAATAAGATAGTATTCCCATCCTCTCGTCACACATTCAACATAGCTAATAACGGTCTATATACTTCACTTCTGGCTACCTTTTCAGTTTACTCAACTTCTACCAGTAAGAAACCAAATATGTTTAGGTATATAAATTCATATAAATTTGCTGTTTATGGTATAAAAATCTGCCCTACAGAGTCGCTTCCAGGAAATGCTTATCATTGAAAGGAGGGACCCACTATACTTTGAAACACTAAAACGGATCTGACTTAACAAATACTTCTTAGCCCTAAATGAAAGGATTAAAAAGAATCTATAAACATCCTCTTTTAAAGACAAGCTTTAAGATTAAAGTTAAAAATATAGAAACAGATGTACTGAAGAATCCTAAAACAGCTAAACCTACACACTTTCTAAATAAATACCACACACATAGCAAACTCTTGGTTTATCAGTTTATTATAAAGTAAACAAATTAACCTGTCATGACTCTTGTGACTAGAACTGTGGACCTAGACTGCTTTACTACCATAGGAATCTGGAAAACTGATGACAACAGAAAAACAATGACAACAACACAGGATGACAGAGAAGGAAGCAGCTCACTTGCACTGAGCCCCGACTCTATGTCAGAGACTTTTTATGCAGTACCTCACTGCTCCCACCGCTGCCCTCTACATTAGGTACTACTATTATCCCAACGACACAGGTGAGGAAACCAAAACCCACGGCGGTAAAGTTATTTGTTCAACATCACACAACTAGTAAGTGGCAGAGCTGAGATCGGAACCCAGGTAGCCTGAACTGTGAGCTACACTGTCTCTCGATATTTATGGTTAATATGCTTGTGTTTTCTGTACATTAGCTGCCACCTCTAAAAAGAGGAAGACTGGGGCGCCTGGGTGGCTCACTTGTTAGGCATCTGCCTTCAGCTCAGGTGATGATCCCAGGGTCCTGGGATTGAGCCTCCTATAGGCTCCCTGCTCAGCGGGAAGCCTGCTTCTCCCTCCTCCACTCCCCCTGCTCGTGTTTCCTCTCACTGTTTCTCTTTCTGTCAGATAAATAAATAAAATCTTTAAAAAATAAAAATAAAAACTAGGAAGATTATCTAAGTTTACAGGGTTGTAAAGACTGTATGTAATAAGTAATATATCAACTCTAAAAATAACACTAAATATAATTCATCTATTAGATCGGTAAAGTAACAACAGCTAGCATTTAATGAAACTTGCCATGTGTTAGGTATTTCTCTGAGAGCTTTATGTGCACTGTTTCTAAAAGTCTCGCAAGAATTCTATGAGGTTATTATTACTGTTATTACTGTTTTACAGAGGAGGAAACAGAGGCATGGAGAGATTAGATAATTTGCCCCAGGTATCAAAGTTGGTAAGTGTTGAAGACAGGATCAGAATCCACAGACTTAAAATTAAGAATCTTAAACTATCTGCCCTGACAATAATTAAAAACAAATAAACCCACAAATATGTTGTCACTTGATTTCAACAAAGACGTCAAGATAATTCAATGGGGAAAGGATAACCCTTCACTGAACCCTTCACTGAGAGGATGAAAGAACAGGACATCCACATGAACAACAACAGTAACAACAAATCAAACCATTTCAATCCTGCACCACATATGAAGAGTTAACTCTAAATGGATTATAGAATTAAACACAGGAGCCAAACTGAAAATTTTTGTGATGAAAGCAAACAAAAAACTCTTTGTGAATTTAGATTAGGAAATGATATTAGGACACAAATGACTAAAACTTTTTGTTAAGTTGGACTTTCTCCTTTCTTAAAGACACTGTTAAGAAAGTAAAAAGACAATGGGCGCCTGGGTAGCTCAGTGGGTTAAGCCTCTGCCTTCGGCTTGGATCATGATCTCGGGGTCCTGGGATCGAGTCCCACATCGGGCTCTCTGCTCAGCGGGGAGCCTGCTTCCCCCCTCTCTCTGCCTACTTGTGATCTCTCTCTCTCCCTGTCAAGTAAATAAATAAAAATCTTAAAAAAAAAAAAAAAACAACAACTACAGTAACATATCACTCCATGCCCATAGAATGTCAAATTTTTTTTTTAAAAACTGCTGGCAAGCATGCTGAGCAACTCAAATTCTCACATACTGCTGGTGGGGAAGGAAACTGAGACAATTTACAAAAAAGAGTCTAGCAACTTCTTATGAAGTTAAATATCCATTTCCCACGCAACCCAGCAATAAGCTCCTGGGTAGGGGAGCCTGGGTGGCTCAGTCGGTTAAGTGTCTGCCTTCAGCTCAGGTCATGATCCCGGGGGTCCTGGGATGGAGGTCTGTGTGGGCTCCCTGATCAGCAGGGCGCCTGCTTCTCCCTCTCCAACTCCCCCTGCTTGCGCTCACTCTGTCAAATAAATGAATAAAATCTTTAAAACAAAAACAAAAAAACTCCTGGATATTTATGCAAGAGAAATGACTTTTTCCAGATAAAAATCTGTCCTCTGATGATTTTATAGCTTTAGACATTTGGTTTAGACACGAAAGTTGGAAACAACCTAGATGTTTTCTACAGATGAATGGATAAACAACTTGTGGTACACATTTATACAATGGAATTCTACTCAGCAATGAAAAAGAAAGATAAATACAATTACATAGATGAACTGTGAAAGTATTTTGTTAAGTGAAAGGAGCCAGACACAAATAGCCATGTATTGTGTATTTCACTTATATGACATTCTGGAAAAAGCAAAACTGCAGGGACAGAAATCTGACCAGTGGTTGCCAGTGGCTAAGGGCAGGGTATAGGGGATGAGGGAAACTTCTATGTGATGGAAATGTTCCATATCCTGATTTATATGACTGTATGCATTTATTAAAACCCACTGAACTATATATATACTTAAGAAGGGTAAATTAGACTTCAATAAAGCCAACTTAAAAATAAAACAAACAAACAAAAATACAGCAGCTAATACATACCAGCCACATGGAGGCTGTCAATAAATTAGTTTCCTTACTCAACCCAATGCCAGGGAACAATATAACTAAGGAGAAGTCAGAGCATTAAAATCTTTCTCAGGCTCTTCCCCTTCTGGTAAAGGTACCCTTGCCAGAAAATACTGAGAGCAAGACTGTTTAGTCAGAAACCTCAAGACTATTTTAAGTCTGGAGAGTCTGGTTAGGAAGGTTTGAGCTGCTCTAACACACATCGAGAGAGTGTACATCCCCCCAGGGAGTGGCAAACTGCTTCCTAAGACTGCAGAGGGCTCTGTGGCATCAGAAGGACAGCGCTTTTTTATGTCCCACTGACACTTCACTTTTCCTTGGCTACCTGTCTTTGCAGTGGCCAACTCAACTATCTGATAAGGTCTCTCGTTTAGTTCCAACAACCTTGACACCTTCATACCTATTCAGCCAAAAACGATTTTGGGGCATCACTGTGAATGACTAGGGATACAAGGATGAATAAAATGAATGCTTTAAAAGGAACTCACACACTCTCTTAGCCAAGAGAATCACACACAACAATCATGATTAAATGTTATCATGATTAATGTCACTTATAGAATAAAAATGCCTAAAGTATTATGACAAGGCATAATTTTTAAGTAGTATTTAAATAATCTTTAAATTGGACACTTAAAAAATGACATTAAAACATAAGATGTTAATGCACTAGGAATTTTACACAAAGGAAAAGTTACACAGAAATAAGAAAACTAGAAAATATATGTACTTCAAAAACCATTTTAAAAGAGTTGATCTGGGGCACGTGGATGTCTCAGTTGGTTAGGTGTCCAACTTGATTTCCGCTCAGGTCAAGATCTCATGTTTGTGAGATCATGCCCTATATCCGGCTGGGTGTGGAGTCTGCTTGAGATAGTCTCTCTCTCCCTCTCCCTCTGCCCCTTCCCCCTGCCCCTTAGCTCCTGCCCCACCCCCGCAATAAATAAATAAATAAATAAATAAATAAATAAAATCTTAAAAAAAAAAAAAGTTGATCCAATTCTGGTTTTCTTAGAATATATACTAACCGAACCTTTCCAAGAGTCAACAGTTTATTATTTTGAACTTAACAATAAAAGATTTCCCAATTTTTCTCTGTATTTATTTGTAAGCCTATAGAAAGTCAGGAAAACCTAAGTTTTGGGGTTGATGTTTAATATTTCCTTGAAAAGCCAACATCTTTTTACATTGTCTGATCACTTCAGAAATGTATTAAAAGTCTATCCACTTCCCCCACTCATCACTAAATTGAGAATGTGGTATTTCCATAAAGATTTCTGTTGCTTATTCTCATCTTCTCACCTACTGGCTCTGTCAAAAATGTTCTTATGGTCTACATGGAAGGAAAAACAGACATTTATAGAGTATCCACTATATGCTAAATCCCATGCAGTAGATAGTGTCACCCCTGTTTCACATACATAGACAAACATACATACACATATGTATATGCACATATGGGTACACACACACACACACACACACACACACACACAAGTTCCATAAGGTTAAGTCAACACAGCTGAGTTGTAGCATAGCAGTATCCTAACACACAGTTCTGAAGGTACACGACTCAAACATGCTCAATCCTGCTTGTATGCTGCAAAATTAACTGAAGACTATTTCTGGATCCAGTTCAAAATAATAGTTAAATGATGTATGTCAACCCAGTACAAACTTAAATCTCTAAAACACAACTAGAATACTGGTCTAGATAGAACTAAAGCCTTAACTATGATATGAATAATGCATGCTTGGGCTGTTATAAATGCAGTGCAGTACCACCTCTAATTCTGCAGATCCAATGTTTAACAATTTCCTAATTACACAGATGAAAAGACCAATGAACTCTAAAATTCTGAAAAAGTAATAGAACTCTAAAATGGCACTTTTTCCTCCTAAAGCCATTAGCCATTCTCTCCCTCCCCATCCTCCTTCCCTCTTCCATATTTTGAATATTGCCACTGTCAGGGGCTTCAGAACTTCTTACTCATTTAACCAGTCTTCAGTACCCCCACCCCCCAATTTTAAGGCTGGAACAAGCTACAGTACACTATAATCAACAGGCAGTAACATGAATTTGAAGTAGCCTCTTGCTTATCACCTGATGACTCAAATATCAGGCTCTCTGTGTTTACAGTTTTATTACATTTTTGAAAAGCAGAAAGCAAACCTACCATGATCAAAGAAGACTCTGGCAAGGATGATTCTGCTGGTGCAGAAGACACCAGAATTAGAGTCACGAGTGGTAAAAATATGACGCACTGATCTTTTTTGCTCTGTTGAGGAGATGGGAAGTGAAGCATCAAAGAGACTAAGAAAAGAATATCTACTCAATAGAACTTTCTGAGATGATGTAAATGTTCTGTATCTGCATTGTCCAATACAATGGCCACTGGCCACATGTGGCTTTGAGAGCTTGAAATGTGGCTATATGACTGAGCGACTGAATTTACTTAATTTTTATTAATTTAAAGTTAAGTTGAAATCGTCACATGTAGCTAATGGCTACTATATAAGGCAGCACATCTTTGTGAGAACCAAAGAAGTCTAAATCTGTAGTTAGTCTTGGGATGATGAAATAGACATGGCAAAATGTGAGAAATACATTTGAAGCGTTTAGACACACAGCTTGGTCTAGGGCACTTAAAGACAGGTTCCAACGGTACTGGGCATTGAAAAGATTTAACACCATCTATAATTGAGCATTTACTAGAAGAGCAAACACTGCTTTTGAAAGTTTTGCGCTATATGTGAATGCCTCTTCTAGTAAGATCTTAAACTTTGAATTCGGCTTGAATTAGATATGAGCAAGATCATCTTCAATCTTCAGCTGTATTATAAACTAAAGAGGGTACAAAGTCTACATTTGCTATCAATTCTTCGGAATTTAAAAAAAAAATTACTACCTCTAATCCTTTTTTAACTACCTTGATTCCTAAACGTCACTCCTAAAGTAATTATCCAATATTTTGTCAATATTATTCTTTCATATATAATGCAATGAGCTACAAAGTAGATACACAAATGTTAAGGGAAGGGAAGAAACAGAATGAAGAAAGACTAGGCCTACCTACACTGCTTTCTTTTATGTCCATTTTGTTTGTAAACCTTAACATTTTGATTGAAGTTTGAAACTAAACTATGTGTTTAATGCAAACTCCTATGTGTGGTGTGTAGAAATCCTAAGTTTGGGTAGAGCACATTAGTACTACAATTATTACCCTGATTCTAAACTTATATTTATCACTTATTATGAAGAAAAAAGCCATTATTCAATTTTTAAAAACTGCCTGTGGCATCAAATAATCTTCATAACCCCACAGCATTTCCAGCAAGGCTCACACTGATCTTTAAATAAGAGTTCTGAAAAGGCAAAGAGCAAAACAAAACTCTTATCTCAAGCCGATCCTTACATGACATAGAATTCTACCACACAGAATTTAGTTTTACCTTTTACACAAATAATTCAATTTTCTGAAACTTTCCTAAATCTCACAAGGTCAATCCTTAATCTTAAAATTTTAGATATACAACATGCATTTTTTTGTTAACAATGTGCTTAATTTGGC
Source organism: Enhydra lutris kenyoni (assembly GCF_002288905.1). Classification (NCBI taxonomy): domain Eukaryota; kingdom Metazoa; phylum Chordata; class Mammalia; order Carnivora; family Mustelidae; genus Enhydra; species Enhydra lutris. The sequence goes on along the minus strand of NW_019154119.1, from coordinate 4,175,588 downwards.
CCTATGACTGAAAACGTGTTTTTAAAAAGGATGCAACTGATCAAATATAAGATGGGAGCATTAAAACAGAATCATTGTTTGAAAGCAGTAGAATTATTCATGATGCTTCCTTCTTTTTCTTCTCCTAGTGTTCTTTAATATCACTGCTTTCGATTTAAATGTTAAAGAGTTATTGACTAGACTCTCTATTCCTTTATAATTGGCTAATGAAATTTACCACAAATTTAAGAAGTTCACATCTTAGATTTCTTTAGCAATTTAAAAATATAATGCATTTTCTCTCTTAAAAATATAATGCATTAATTCTAAGTGACATACACACTACCTTAATACTTATTAAGGGTGGTTAATTTGTATTTGGGAAAAGAATTAAAACTAGAATAAGAAAAGAAACTTTAAAAACTTTTTGTTACTGAGTTATCTAAACATTTTCTTTAAAAATGTTTCATAGTAAACAATTGTGTGTGTAGGCATACACAACCCTTTAAAAAGGAATACTTAATTTTATGTGCATATTACTAAATGAATCTTTATTAGCTTAGTCAGTTTACAATCATCCTAAACTACTGAAATACCTTCAATAGTCTTCACTTACAGCACTCTGCTTTTTGTCCTCCCATTTTATGCATCAAACACAATATACCTTTAGGTTATTCTTAACTGCTGAAAGGCAAGCACACATTCCAGATGATACAGCAGAACGTGCTTACATTGAGCCACAGGATTTACTGCATAATATTCTAATAGAAGATATATGCAGTGTTCTGAAGTAAACTATCAAAACGTTTTCAGTAAGAATATTTTAAGTTTTGCATTTATTAGCTCAAGGAAAAATATCAAGAGGAATATATTACCACCTTTACAACCCCCCCACCCGGCATAACCTCTTTATCTTTGCACAAGCACAAAGCAGCTTACCATTCATAGCTGTGGGAAACTGAGCCATCATGGTCCTGAATTTTCCTTGCTAGCTCTCAGCCATCTGCAACATAAAAACATTGTGCCATTAATAATACAACAAGGGCAGATCACAGCTTTAGTGCACCAGCTTAGCAGTGGGAATGTCTGTCCCCTTGAGCTCACACTTCCAAGAGGAAACAATGCAGAGCTGCTGCTGCTGCTGAAGGGGCAGGATTTACATTTAGGGAAGGAGGGTAGGAGACTTTGTTGGGTAATGATGCTGCCTTTAAAACAGAAACATTTGTAAGAAAAAACAGTCCCATATTTCATAGCAAATACTGAATAAAGAAACCCTTGGCATGAATCAGCTTTGTAGACATCAACTTGGGAGAGAGGAAGGTTGTTATAGCTAGGCAAGATGCTATTTCAGAGAAATCAACTGTATAAATTAAGTGTATAATAACATGGAAATCCGTAACGTTCTTTTCTTTAAAAAATCCCCAAATGAGAAAAATACCCAAAATAAATGTGGCACAGGGTTCTACAGGTTTATAAAAATTTCCCAGAATTATTATAATATATATGTTTATTTAAACAACTAACTGTGCTGGGCAAGTACCCTGTACTAGGAACAGAAGCGACTTTGGAAATTAACAGCTGTGATTTAATCCCAACTCTGCTATTTTCCGAGCTGTGATGGCGGGAGAGTTATTTAATCTTTTCGAGTCTCAAGATTCCTCATCTGTAAAAATACTCTGCACGAGTATTTTTTTTTTTTAAGTATTAGATATATTCCAGTACACTGCATGACACACAGTGAGTGTTTGATAAATAGCTGCTATTTTGCAAACAACCAGGGAGGAGGAGTGCAATATAATCTTGAACCCTGAATTCATTATTTTACTATGAATAAATTCAAAATTCATTCCACGAATCTAGAGGGTAAGATCAGTTAGGGAGAGTGAAGACCTGGGAAATTTATAATAATGTACTTAGTAATTAAAACCATGGCTTATAAACTGCAGGGGGAAATCACTATATTAAAAAGACCATTCAGTAGCTCATCATTTGCCCAAATCATTTAAATATTAACACTTTTAGAAGCCCAAGGAAAAATGTTTGCACAAGCCACGTGAACAAAGAAGGCATAAAGAGTTACACGTCACGGCGGATGGTGTCACTAGAGGAGCTCCAGAGGAGCTGCCGGAAGTGCTACAAGGCACCAGACCGTAGTGAGTTTGGTGTGCTCAAAAAGAACCTCCAAAAGTTAGTCACACCAACAAAAGACTGGTATATACATCCAATTTACTGATTTACAAAGAGAAATTTAATAGCCAAGAAAACAGTCCCTTTTCTTCCTATCAAGCAAATTACAACATCTACTAAATTCCCACCAGATCACTGTGTAGTGAGGGAAGGGAGTTACCAGTGATTAGAATGCTTAATGACATCATGCACTGACAGTCAGATACATTTCTCTACACAACAAGAATAAGCCAAGGACTGCATAATAGGGACGGACAGTTAAACCTCCAATAATGCTTTGAATGACACTGCCAACTTTACTCTTGTGACTCCTAGCTTTTCTGTATGCTACCACCATACACCATCCCCCCTCTTAAAGTGTATACTCTTTCTTTAGGTGTTAATAAGCTTTAGTGCAGCTTCTTTGCACAGCAAAGAAAACCATCAACAAAACTAAAAAACAACCTACTGAATGGGAGAAGATGTTTGTGAATGACATATATGATAGAGGATTAGTATCCAAAATATATAAAGAACATATAAAACTCAATGCCCCTGGGCGCCTGGGTGGCTCAGTGGGTTAAGCCGCTGCCTTCAGCTCGGGTCATGATCTCAGGGTCCTGGGATCGAGTCCCACATCGGGCTCTCTGCTCAGCAGGGAGCCTGCTTCCCTCTCTCTCTGCCTGCCTCTCTGTCTACTTGTGATCTCTGTCTCTCAAATAAATAAATAAAATCTCTAAAAAAAAAAAAAAAACTCAATGTCCCAAAAACAAATAATCCATTTAAAAAAGACACAGACATTTCTCAAAAATAAATAAATAAATAAATAAAGGCATACAGATGGTCAACAGACAGATGAAAAGATGCCCAACAACACTAATCATCAGGGAAATGCAAATCAAAATCACAATGAGATATTACCTCATGCCTGTCAGAGCAGCTAAAATCAAAAATACAGGAAATATCCAGTATGGGTGAGGATGTGGAGAAAAAGGAACCCTCATGCACTATTGGTAGGAATGGAACTGGTGTAGCCACTGTGGAAAACAATATGGAGGTTCCTCAAAATATTAAAAGCAGAATGACCATATGATCCAGTAATTCCGGTACTGTGTATTTACCAAAAGATGAAAACACTAATTTGAAAAGACAGACGCACCCCTATGTTTATTGCAGCATTATTTACAATAGCCAAGTTGCGGAAGCAGCTGACTGTCCACTGACAGATAATGGATAAAGAAAATGTGGTATACAGAATGGAATACTACTCAGCCATAAAGAACGAAACCTGTGGTGCCTGGGTGGCTCAGTGGGTTAAGCGTCTGCCTTCAGCTCAGGTCATAATCTCAGGGTCCCATGACTGAACCCCACACAGGGCTCCCTGCTCAGCAGGGAGTCTGCTTCTCCTCTTCCTCTGCCTCCAGCTCTACCTACTTGTGCTCTATGTATCAAATAAATAAATAAATCTTAAAAAACAACAACAACAACAACAACAACAACAACCAACAAACCCAAACCCTCCTTGTGAGCCACAGGTTCAAATCCAGTGTTCTTACCCCATGTAAAGTGAGTTCTTGACTACCCCACCATGTTTAGATATTATTCTCTGTGTAGTAAACAAGTCCAATACCTACACCTTACATTACCTTTTGAAAAAGGAAGAAAGAAAAAACTAACTTGTACGTAAGTGGAATTTCCTCCTATCTAGGAAGAGTATAGTGACAGGTGAAGTCTAAGTGTGGTAACAGGATTTAAAAAGTTCCATTGCAATAAAGCTTTTAAAAAATTTTTTTTTTAATTTCAGTATAGTTAACACTATGTTATACTAGCTTCAGGTGTACGATATGGTGATTCATCGTAAGTATACCCCTAATTACTTCACGTAGTTCACCCATTCCCCCGCCATCCCCCTCTGGCAGCCATCAGTTTGTTCTCTGAGCCCCCTGGCGCCCTGCTCACAGGGAGTTTTAAAATGTTCAGAGAGGGACATAGATTTCACTTAAGACAATCAATGGTGAAGAAAAGACTACAGCTATACCAGGGAGATCAGTTAGGGAAGAGATGAGAACAATAACTGACACCTGATCTAAAATAGTGGCAGACGGAACAGAGCAGAGGGGGTGAACTGGAATAATAAGGAAGGGTTTAAAACAGGTAGAACCCAGAAACTCTTTAGATATGAGGGATTATGAAGTAAAATGAATCAAAGTGATGACTCCCAGGATTTGTTTGTGAGACTGGGTGAATTGTGGTGTCGCCAGTTTTAAGAAAAACTGAACACAGAGGAAGTCTCATAAATATCGATATGACTGATAATTCCCCAATACAGAAATTCTACAAAAAAGTCTGACACTTTTATTTCCCCAATTTTAAATTGTTATCAGTAATGTTAAACCAAAATAAGTTAACATGCCTGCAAAGAAACTGTTTACTTACAGATACGCAGTAGCAAGTAGCAAGACCTATTTTATTAGGTCTCTGAGACGAGATAGTTTCAAAATGTAGAAGAAAAATCCTCCAAAAATGTTACATGCAACACACTGTATAACTGCATAAAAGCATGAGAATTACCAGGGACAGTTTGAAGAGAAAGCATGCACTTAAAAAGGACAAAGAATAGGATCCCACAGTCACAAAGCCTTAATCAGTTAGGTCCAGGTCTAAAATTTAAAGATTATCTGTCTAGAACTTACAGTTAATCATCACATACCCTATGAATACAACAGAATGCCACATAATAGATACTCAGTAATCACAGGTATGATTCTGAAATAAAACCAAAGAATGGATCAAATAATATAATGGGAAGGGAGGGCAAGTAAAGCTGAAGGTACCAGTATTACAGAACTTTCTTTACCTGGGATTTAGCCCATGGTACATGGGATTTAGCCAGCCATGCATGCAGGTATCATTACATCGATGTATACATGTAACAGCTGATTGACTGTGGTAACATCTGACTATGGTAGTGCAGTTTGTTGGAACCAACAAGCTTTTACTATTTCATATCTGTTATATCAATTCTCTCTGCCCTGTTGTCAAATAATTACCTCATGCTTAACAATTCTACTAATCTACTTGCAGAATAGTACTTGTACAAAGAACAATTGAAATTTTGAAAAATTAGACATTTTACACTTAAATCAATTTTTTAACTTTTTAAAAATAGTTTGTTTATTTATTTGACAGATGGAGATCACAAGTAAGCAGAGAGGCAGGCGGGGGTGGGTGGGTGGCGAGAAGCAGGCTCCCCGCTGAGCTGAGCAGAGAACCCGATGTGGGGCTCGATCCCAGGACCCGGGGATCATGACCTGAGCCAAAGGCAGAGGCTTTAACCCACTGAGCCACCCAGGCGCCCCAATCAATTTTTTTACTTTATGTAATCATACTAGCTACCATTTAATAAGTGCTTACTATTAATGCAATACACTTCTATTAATCATCTACTACGTATTACTATGTGTTGTGCTCAATACTGAGAATCTAATATATTCTAGGTTGCGTACAAGGAGCTTCAGAGGAGAAACAGAGGAGCTTGTAAAACAGGCCTCCAGGTGCCAGATACTGCTAAACACCTTTGATAACACTAATAACGTTCACAATTATCCCTGCAAGGCAGAGGATACTATATTCATTTCACAGATGAAGAAACAGAAAGGCTAAGTTACTTGCCAATATTCACTGAGTGATGAAGCCAGGATGCGATCCCAAACCTGTCTAATTTTAAAGGCCACAAACTTCCCTTCCCATGGGCTTTATATGCCTCTTCTTCTCTTAAATTGGGATAATAATTAATGATGAGTAGGGCACAGCTTCCTGAGAGTAGCAGCTCAACTTAATGGTGGTATATTTGTAGGGGAGAAGGAAAACAAGCCAGAGATGTCTTAAAACACATAAGTCTCCCATGTACATAAATTAGGGGACAGCTAATTATTTCTTTCCTCTTGGTATAACCCTCTCAGAGGAAGAAAAGGGTGATCAGCATCTCCCCAGCGACATGCCTGACGCCTGTTTCAGATGTGTGTGATCGGAGTCAGCATCCAGCAAACACCTGCCTCCATTCCTTAGAAGGGGTAACATGATCTTGGGCACTCTTGGCAGTTTGCAGTTATCATGCAATTAGAACACTGTGTTAATTACCTTTGGCTTTAAAACATTCATGTGGAAAAGAGAATATTCACATGGAGCTTTCCTTGAACATTATAAATTAGTGGAGAACTGGCACTGTTACCTTTTGAGACACCAAGAAAACTCATGTGGTAGATAGCAGGCCTAAAGCAAAGAAGAATGTTGCAAATTAATATAAAGCAAATACCACTTTAGAATTTGGCAACTACATTCATACTAAGGCAGAGAAAAGCAGAAATGCTTTATTAGTAGAAAAGACAAAATTTTTTGTCTGTCTAGAAGAACAGTTTGAGAAGGAAACAATCACAGTACTTACTTAGTTCAAAACCCTCAACTTTCAAAATGGGAAGACTGAGAGACTTGTACAAATTCACACAGCTAGCCAGTAGCAAAACTGATCCTAGAAACCACATCTTTTATGTCCAATGATCTGGACATAAGAGTTTCCCAACTTGCCTGACTGTATCACTTGGGTCATTTACTAATCTAGAGATTCCCAAGCACATCATTGAGAGATGGTGTGAATTAGGGCATGAACTTTCTAAAATGATCTTATTGCTTTGAGACCTTCTACAAAGCTACTAGTTTTCTTCCAAAACACCTTATTTCACAATTACAAGTTCAAGCCCAAACTTGTTAGTATGAAACACGGTTGAGTATGAAACATAATTCAGAACCTCACCTCAATCTACTTTACCACATTCATCTCTAGACATGTTCCCTTGATTCAGCTTTTTCTTTCTTTAAACAGTGCTTTTTTCACTCCCCTATTTCTTTGTAAAGAGCTGTTCCCCATCACATTCACACTTTTTTCCTCATTCTTCAACTCTCAACTCAATGGATACCCCCTGAGAGACTTGTATCCTCCCAGTTAGTTACATCTCCTACGTTGTCCACTGCATTTGTTCATCCCACCGTAACTTCATTTATCATACTGTATTTCAACTGCACGTTTCACTTGTTCTGGGCAAAGACTTTTTTTTTAGGCTTGGTGCCTAAACCAGACCTCCCAAAGACAATGTTCAATAAAGATTTGCTGAACAAATGAATTGGGTAAATGAGTGGTATGGGTAAGACAAACAAAAACGAAGCAAGGGAAGCATGGAGCAAGGCACCGCGGAACGGAATATACAGAAAAGAAACTCTAAAGGACCTCCTTGAAACCCCGCAGGCACCAGGCTCTGGATTTTAGACCAAATCATCCTTTGCAACGTGGTCGATCCACAACTTTTAAGTTTTATGGCCTGTTGATTTCTGAAGCTTTTACATTGGGATAGAAAGACTTGGGTTTTTCCATTATACTTATCATGTTCATTAAACATTGTTGAGCTTAAATAATCTGACTGAAGGTCTGACATTCAAAAGCAAGATAATCAAGTTCTTGAAGGCCTATCTTATAAAACTTTCTCCAGTGCCTCCTCCACTTCACGTACTATGTACAGAGAACCAATTCTCCAAACTTACTGATCAGTTGGAGAAAATGTTCCTTCCTCATCTGATTCCTCAGGAGATCAAGGTCGGTCCCATGAGAGAATGACTGAGGCAAAATTACTTACTTCTTTACAGTTTCTGCAGTAGAAGGAAATTTACAATGTACAATATGTTCTTTACACCTGCTCCCTGTCTAGCCATCCCTTCTTTCATTCATCCATTTGTTTAGTTATCAGACATTAATAGTCACTATAATAAAAGGATTTGAAGAATGTTATTAGAACCCAGAGGACAGAACTACCACTACTAAGGAGGTGAGTTAAACTAGGGCACGTATCACAAAGGAGGTAATATTTGGGTAAGAAGGCTCTAACGTGATTATGATGGCAAGGTAAGTGGGTTCCATGCATTCTCAGAGTGAAAGACATCGTATAGGTGCATGGACAGGCACTGATACAGAGAAAGGAAAAACACCTGAATCTAAGGGAAAGATCAGTTAAAAGGAAAGTACATAGCCAGTATCACAGTAGAGACTTTCCTATTCAAAGATGGTGTGATTTGAGAGCCATGGGATTTCAAAGAACTCACTTAATTTTAATTGTTAAAAGACATCTTAAGAGACCCAATAGTTTTAAACTTGGCTCCTTGCAATTCTAGAAATTTCAAAGCGATACGATAGATGTGGAATAGGGAAGAGGAATGCAGGACTGGAAAAAGATACCAACTTCAATGACAGTAGCTCTGTTTTTGTGTTTTACATACTGAGGCTTCTCTGTAATATTTTGTCTGATGACTTTTTCTTAAAGAATTAAACAGGGACGCCTGGGTGGCTCAGTTGGTTAAGCAGCTGCCTTCGGCTCAGGTCATGATCCCAGAGTCCTGGGCTCGAGTCCCACATCGGGCTCCTTGCTCGGCAGGGAGCCTGCTTCTCCCTCTGCCTCTGCCTGCCATTCTGTATGCCTGTGCTCGCTCTCTCTTCCTCTCTCTCTCTGATAAATAAATAAAATCTTTAAAAAAAAAAAAAAAAAGAATTAAACAGCATACTGAATTCCAGCCCCTTCATTTTAGAAATAATTAAAGAGAAGCCAGAGAGATTAAGTAACTTGCCAAGATCATACAATTTAAGCAGCAAAGTATGTCATGCTATTGATTTTGAATTTCACTGTGCAAGTCATGGAGAGACTGTATTTATGCAAGACAGACACCCAGTTTTGGTAGTCATCAGGGACTGGAAATAGTTGTCATCCTATCAGTGAGTGACTTTATCCAGGGAAAGCATATATAAGAAACAAGAGAAGAACCTGATCTTTTAAGGGCAGAGGAAGAGAATTCTGAGAAACAATATAGGAACTGAACTGGACGTGAGTATCTTGAGACACGGACACCAGTTATGAGTGACTGACGTAATCCAGATGGTGAGAATTTTAACTTGGACAATAGAGAAGAAGCACTTCTGAGCTAGAATGGACAGCATTTTCTGATCAGCTGAATGCTGCTGATGAAAGAAGATCATCAAGATAAGTTTCTGTCTTGGGTGACTGTAGTGGTAATACTAACCAAGACAAAAGCTCTAAGAAAGTAGAAATTTCGGTATTAGATTTGGGAGGTGAGCAACAAAATGTTCAATTTTCAGCTTACCTAATCTGATGCACTTACAAAGACATCCAGGTGAAAATGTCTAAGAGATGGTAAGGATTCTGTCCAGGCTGCAGACCAGATTTGGTAGCTATCACGGATTGGGAATAGCTGTAAACAGGTCAGTAAATGACATTATCCACAAAAAGCATATACAGGAAAAAGGAGAAGAATGATCAGAACAGAGGTTGAGAAAAAGGAGAAATCAGAATATAGAGGAAAGAAAAGCATTTCAAGGAGATGATGGTCATAACTGTCAAATGTCACAGAAGTCAAGACTAAGCCATTAGTTTTAGCCATCTGTGCAGGGAACAGACTGTAAGTCAAACTGAAGTAGACCCAGCAGTAAAGTGTAGGTGACTCAAGAAGTATGTTGTTAAAGGACAGAGGAAGAAAAGGTGGGAGGGGTTAGGAGTGATAGGAGGCTTCAGGAAAGAGGCAAGGTTATCAGGCTTTCCTGTTAGATGGAAGAACAAAACTATTTTTAGAGGAAGACAGAGAGATTTAATTTCCAAAAGGAGAAGGAAAGGAGGTTAATTAATAATGAAAGCTAGAGTCCAGAGAAAGAAGACAGCTCTAGAGTATAAAGCTAGAACATGGGGCACACGTTTCTGGTTCTGGGAATATAGGACAAAACAGATAGTAAGGATTAATAAAGACACATGTAAGTTTGGAAGCAGAAGGAAAAGGAGTTGAGAAAGTACTGCTTTTCTTCCGGCCCAGACAGTCCAAAGGGCAGGGCTGAAAACAAACTCTTGGATCTCCTGGGCTCTGAGGTGGCTAAGCACACGTTTCTCTTCTTTTCAAGCAACAAAAGAAGGTCACATGTAAATATGTTCCCATGAGTCACCCAGGTATGTGAATTTCAGTTGTGTTCAACTAGCTATGCTTTATACATGGGAACATTTGTTACATGAATGAATGTAGGAGAGTAACAGTCTAGGCTTAGGTAATACGTGCAAAAGCGTAGGGAGGAGTGTGGTCTGGGAAAATCGGTGGTGGTTTATTCACATGAAGTAGTGAAGAGCTTAACAATGCAAGGAACTATAACAATAGCTGTAAAAATGAGTATTATATTAATACCTAGCTGACAGAAATGAAAATTGGCACAACTACTCTTCTGGAAAGGAGTCTGGAAATGAACTTATTTATAGCTTGCCTTCTCCAAAAAGAACTAAAGCTCACGCAAAAGTATAAAAACATTAAATTAAAAAGTACATGGGTAAATGAAGGTAATTAGAAAATAAGTGATCGCTTTCAACTTTTGCATGTTTGACATTTTTCATAAATGAAAGTTGAAAAAGAAAACTAGTGCATCTGACTTGACCACTGGCTCTCCCTCACTGCTGTCCCCTACAATCACCATGGCAATTCCTTAACTGCTTTTACACCTACCTCACTATCCCCTCTCCACCATTATTCCAATACTTCTTGGTAAAGTCAAGTCATCCCCACAGATGATCCTGCCCACATCCTGTCTTTGACCCCCTGTATTCCAAATGTCTTATCCTCCATCTTATCTTAGCTGGGCACTCCCAGGTCACACCCTAGGCCTTGTTATCATAATGACTGCACTCCTCTGTAACCCACTTCAAGCCTCCCACTCTCCCTTCACCAGAGCCTGGATCAACAGCCCATTCTCCCTAGTTCCCAGACTCCAGAAATTCTTTAACTCTACCAGGACTTAACAAACTATTGGTCTTGGCAAATTTTCACTGTCTCTCATTCTTCTTTATGCCCTAAAATCAGCTTCCTTAGGACCTAATAACCCTCCTTACCCAAATTGTAAGTCATTGTATGCATCTCCAAGTTCACTCTCCCCTCTTCCTGTATATTATGCATCTAGTAAAACCCCACTGTTATTTCATGGCCACATGAATGAAGGTGTTGACTGGCGTCACTTTAAATTCCTGACCACTAACTCCCACCAGCCTGACAAGTCCATGTTTTCCTAGCTCATCTGTTCTCCCGGACCCACGACCACGCTACACTCTCTCCCTCACTTTTCCAGACTCATAACATGTGTCATAAAACTCTTCATCCAGATTCTCGCCTTTTGATTTGAAGGCATTTTTTACTATAACAACTCCTTTATTTTCATACCAAGATTTGTCAATCTTTTCTTTTATGACTACTGAGTATACAAATCAGGTTAATTATCCAATAGAGAAAGGAACAAGAAAATAAATTTCAGAATATTACACATGTATTACAAATGATAATTTCAAGGCTATAATAGGTAATGTTTGTGATATAAAGTAAATTTTTAAAAAAAGATTTTATTTATTTGTTTGACACAGAGAGAGAGACAGCCAGAGAGGGAACATAAGCAGGGGGAGTGAGAGAGGGAGAAGCAAGCCTCTTGCCAAGCAAGGAGCCTGACATGGGGCTCAATCCCACAGCCCCACAATCATGACCTGAACCAAAGGCAGACGTTTAACGACTGACCAACCCAGGCACCCCAATATAATGTAAATTTTTAAAAAATACAAAATTCTAGAATATGGATACAAATATTCAAAATTATAAATGTGCATGTCAAGGATTAGAAGAAAACCTCTTAGGGGAAAGGACCTTATCTTTGTGAAGCACCTAATGAGAGTCTGACATACTAAATGTATAATATGCATTCACCAAATAGTATTTATCAATTTTATTTGTAATAGCAAAAAACTTGAAACAACCCATACACCTGAAAATAGGAGTATGGTTAATAAATCGTAGTCTATCAACTAGATAAAAATAAACAGCCAAGGTGCCTGGGTGGCTCAGTCGTTAAGCGTCTGCCTTGGGCTCAGGTCATGATCCCATGGTCCTGGGATGGAACACTACCTCCGGCTCCCTGCTCTGTGGGAAGCCTCCTTCTCCCTCTCCCCTTGCTTGTGTTCCCTCTCTCGCTGTGTCTCTATCAAATAAATAAAATCTTTAAAAAAATTAAAAAATAACATAGTCATTAATACTTATGAAAATCACTGTAACACAGAAAAAATTCCTTCCATGTAATAAGTAGACAAAAATCTATACTGATTGCAATTATGTAAAAATTATATATGTATGTGTGTATGTATATAAACAGATAGATATTCTAATTAAAAGGCATTAATATGCTGGGGTGCATGGGTGGGACAGTCTTGGTTTTGGCTCAGGTCGTGATCTCAGAGTCATGGGATCGAGCCCTGCATCCAGCTCTGCACTCAACTCAGAGTCTGCCTGAGATTCTTTCTCTCTCTCCCCCTCCCTCTGCCCCTCCTGCTCAGGTTCTCTCTCTAAAATAAATAAACATTAAAAAAATTAATATGCTAAAAATAGCTGACTTAGGTCGTTGAAAGGCTGTGACTGACATTTTTTTTATTTTCCAAGTTTTGTTGCTATTTTTTAAAATCTCATATGAACCGCACATACCAAATGTCAAGCAATTAAAAATAGACAATTTTCAGTAATTCAAAGAAGAGAAGTCTATGGTAAATTTACCTGTCTTTCAAAAACCAGTAATGTCTTCTATGGAGATTTTTTTTTTTTTTTTCCTGACATCAAGTGGGTGTCCCAACAATTCAATTCTAACTCTAACTACCTAGAGTTATGTAGTCCCCACAGGTTGAGGCCTTAGCTCAACCAGATGGCTATTAGTCAGAGGTTCCCATGATCCCCTCCATGGGTTTGATAATTTGCTAGAAAAGCTCGCAGAACCTAGAAAAGCAATTTATTTACATTTACTGTTTTAATATAAAGGTTACAATTCAGGGACAGCCAAATGGAAGAGACACACTGGGCAAGGTATGGGGGGCAGGACATGGAGCTTCCATGCCTTCTCCAGGAATATCACCCTCCCAGCACCTCAATGCATTCACCAACCTGGAAGCTTGCTGAATCTCACTGTCCTAGAGCTTTTATAGAGCTCAATCTCTAGTACCCACCTCCTCTTCCTGGAAGTCAGTGGGTGGGGTGGAAAGTATCCTCATCCTTAGGCTATCTAGGGATACCACTCTAAGTCTTATTAGCATACATCAGGTGTGATGGGAAGGGGCTTATTATGAATAAAAGACACTCCTATCACTCAGGAAATTCCAAAGGTTTTAGGAGATCTGTGCCAGGCACCAGGGACAAAGACCAAATATATTTTTGTATTCTACTATACGATCCTTCAGCATAATAGCAAATATGACCCAGAGCATTGCTCTTGTTTATATCTTAGTGTATTATAAACAATATTAACAAGTCTGTTTTACCAAAAATATTTAACTAAAATTACCAATCTCTCAAACCCTGCCATGCTACAGTGCTAAAAACTACAATGGAAAAGTATACTCCTCCACACATACCCTACTGCAGAGGCCTAAAGAGCCTGGAATCCAAAACCAATGCCACACCCAGAAGGTCCTGAGTGGGAATGGCTTCCATCTGTGACTGGTAGTTTCTTTTTTTTTTTTTTTTTTTTAAGATTTTATTTATTTATTTGACAGAGAGAGATCACAAGTAGTCAGAGAGGCAGGCAGAGAGAGAGAGAGGGAAGCAGGCTCCCTGCTGAGCAGACAACCCGATGCGGGGCTCGATCCCAGGACCCTGGGATCATGACCTGAGCTGAAGGCAGAGGCTTTAACCCACTGAGCCACTCAGGCATCCCTGTGACTGGTAGTTTCTAAACGCAATCCAAACACATATAGAACAACAGAGTAAACAAAATGAAAGCACTAGCCAATGGGAACAAAAGCAACCATCCATTTCCCTATTCTATCAGTCTACTTTAAGTTTTTTTTTTTTTTAATGTCAATGTTTCGATTACTGGAAAGTATGCTATCAGTGTAGCAAAAAGAACGCTCTTAAGTAGAACATCCTAATCTATTAAGAAAGCAAATATAAAATTATAAATGTAGAATGAGGATTTTAAAAGCAAACTCCAAGTTCTGACAGGGAGAAAAACTACCATAAAACAATAAGATAGAGATATTCTAAAATGGAATTAGTCCCACTAACACCAACAGTGTTTCCAGAAAACATCTATCTCTAATCAAAACAAGGTCTCACTTCCCTCAAATACTTCAGAAACACAAATTTACAAATTCTCTTCACCAATCTAAGTTCTTTAATTTTGAGGAGTCATGGACTTAAAAAATCTGGCAAACCTATAGTTGCTCTTTCCGGAAAAAAAACACAAATGTATAAAATGTAGCATACAATTTCAAAGGTTTTTCAGACCTGTCAAGCCAATGTGAAGATTTTGAGAGAGTTCATGTTTTCCATAGCTAAGGCTCTTAATTATAAATACAATAATTCCCACTTTTAATAATACATACGAGAGTGGGAAAGAATCCTTCCACTATGTATTCCATTCGTTCTCAAAGTATTCTAACTGTGCCTCACCTAAGTAGGACAAGAGACCCAACCTAACCAACCACCTGCTTCCATTTTCCAATAGAAAAATAACTCCATGATGAAGAATTATACAATGCAACAGTTGCGTAAGAGCAAAATGGGCAAAAAAATTAAATCTAACATTGATTCTATAATTACAGCTAATTCAAGGACAACAATTGGAACTACCTCAAACTTAAGATAATACCAATGCTTGCACTGAAAACAGCATCTACATCTGAGTGTGGGTTTACATTGTAGGCATTTTTCAATGCTGCCAAAGTATTGTTATAGCTAACAGGTTTTTGTTTGTTTGTTTGTTTGTTTGTTTGTTTATAAGGATAAGGATTTTATTTAGGGCTTTGTAATTTTTTAAATTTCTTTTCAGTGTACCAGAATTCATTGTTTATGCACCACACCCAGTGCTCCATGCAATACATGCCCTCCATAATACCCGCCACCAGGCTCACCCAACTTCCCACCCCCCTCCCCTTCAAAACCCTCAGACTGTTTTTCAGAGTCCATAGTCTCTCATGGTTCATCTCGCCCTCCAATTTCCCTCAACTCCCTTCTCCTCTCCCTTTCCCCATGTCCTCCGTGTTATTTCTTATGCTCCACAAATAAGTGAAACCATAAGATAATTGACTTTCTCTGCTTGACTTATTTCACTCAGCATAATCTCTTCCAGTCCCGTCTATGTTGATACAAAAGTTGGGTATTTCTCCTTTCTGATGAAGGCATAATACTCCATAGTGTATATAGACCACATCTTCCTTAGCCATTCATCCACTGAAGGGCATCTTGGTTCTTTCCACAGTTGGGTGACCATGGCCATTGCTGCTATGAACATGGGGTACAGATGACCCTTCTTTTCACTACATCTGTATCTTTGGGGTAAATACCCAGTAGTGCAATTGCAGGGTCACAGGAAAGCTCTATTTTTTTAATTTCTTAAGGAATCTCCACACTGTTTTCCAAAGTGGCTGCACCAACTTGCATTCCCACCAACAGTGTAAGAGGGTTCCCCTTTCTCCACATCCTCTCCAACACATGTTGTTTACTGTCTTGTTAATTTTGGCCATTCTAACTGGTATAAGGTGGTTTTCTCAATGTGGTTTTGATTTGAATCTCCCTGATGGCTAGCGATGATGAACATTTTTTCACGTGTCTGATAGCCATTTGTATCTCTTCACTGGAGAAGTGTCTGTTCATGTCTTCTGCCCATTTTTTGACATGATTATCTGTTTTGTGTGTGTTGAGTTTGAGAAGTTCTTTATAGATCCTGGATATCAGCCTTCTGTCTATACTGTCATTTGCAAATATCTTCTCCCATTCCGTGGGTTGCCTCTTTGTTTTGTTGACTGTTTCCTTTGCTGTGCAGAAGCTTTTGATTTTGATGAAGTCCCAAAAGTTCATTTTCGCTTTTGTTTCCTTTGCCTTTGGAGACATATCTTGAAAGAAGTTGCTGTGGCTGATATCAAAGAGGTTACTGCCTATGTTCTCCTCTATGATTCTTATGGATTCCTGCCTCATGTTGAGGTCTTTTATCCATTTTGAGTTTATCTTTGTGTATGGTGTAAGAGAATGGTCGAGTTTCATTCTTCTACATATAGATGTCCAATTTTCCCAGCACCATTTATTGAAGAGACTGTCTTTTTCCCACTGTATATTTTTTCCAGCTAACAAGTTTCGTAAAAGAAAACTAAATTAGAGCCCTCAGTAAGCTCTAGAAATTGGTTAATTTTAGTTTATAAACACTGAATTTCAGTAATCCTTACTACCTCAGATTATCAGTAAGTAGCCCATACTAACACAAAAATCTAAGACTATGGACACGAAATAACAGTAGCTCCTAAGAAACAAGAAAATAACTTTCATTTTAGTTTCATATTCATCAGGAAAAGCCTGCTCATCTGGCATGTGTCTTGAACCATACTGGAGAAACAGTAACCTAATTCAAAAATTTTCAGCCATTTTCCACCATGATTCTGTGTAATAATAGCTCATCAGTAGTATAAAATCTAATCTCCTAAATTGGATCCCTCATACATTGCTGGTGGGAATGTAAAATGATTCAGCTGCTCTGGAAAACAACTTGGCAATCTCTCAAAATGTTAAGCATAGGTTACCATATAACTCAGCTATTCTACCCCTAGGTATGAACCCAAGAGAAATGAAAACCTAAGCCTATGTCCACACAAAACTGTGTATACAGATGCTCATAGCAGTATTCTTCATTATAGCCAAAAAGTGGAAACAACCCAAATGTCCACCCACTGATTAATGGATAAACCAAATGTGGTATATCCATATAATAGAATATTTAACCATGAAAAGGAGAGAGGTATTCATATATGCTATAACAAAGACACACCTTAAAAACATGGTTGCGAAAGAAACCAATCACAAAAGACCACACATATTTTATGTTCCCATTTATAAGAAATGTCCAGAATAGGCAAATTCATAGAGACAGAAAATGGATTTGTAGTTGCTTAGGACTGGGGTGTTAGGGGAATGGGAATGGGGCTAATGGGGGGGTTCTTTTTTGGATGATGAAAATGTTCTAAAATTAGGGGTGCTTGGGTGCCTCAGCTGGCTAAGCATCTGCCTTTGGCTCAGGTCATGATCCCAGGGTCCTGGGATAGAGTCCTGCCTTAGGCTCCCTGCTTAGCAGGGAGTCTGTTTGTCCCTCTCCCCCTGCCCTTCCCCCAACCCCGCTCCTGCTCTCTCCCCCCATCCCCTCAAATAAGTAAATATCTATTTTTTTTTTTTAATGTTCTAAAATTAGTCACTTGTGTGGCTCAGATGGTTAAGTGTCTGCCTTCAGCTCAGGTCATGATCCCAGCATCCTGGGATCAAGCCCCCCATCGGGATCCCTGCTCAAACAGGAGCCTGCTTCTCCCTCTCCCTCTACTGCTCCCCCTGCTTGTGCTCTCTCTTTCAAATAAATAAATAAAATCTTAAAAAATAGTTTTTAAAAATGTTCTAAAATTAGATATTGTTGATAGCTGCACAATTCTGTGAATATAATAAAAACCACAGAATTGTAAGCTTTTAAAAAGGTGAATTTTACGGTATGAATTAGATCTCAACAAAACTGTTACATTAAAAAAAACTAATCTCTTTCACGTTGCATATGAGGTGTTTTATGGTTTATCCTCTACCTATTTTCCTAGTGTTGGAATATGTTCCCACCTTTATCTCTGCCCCATCTTATTTCATTCCCCACTCTCTGACCCTGTGGAACTACCTACCTCCTCAGTGATACTTCCAATTATAAAAGCTTCCTTTGCTACATTCCCGTTTCATCTTGTATATATCTCCATTAAACTACACATTTCCCAGTATTATTAACTTTTATTTTCATGCCAACCACATCCAGGACATGGTGAACTCCTATGAATGTCTCTTCATCTTCATATACCTAGTGTCCAGAAGTCAGCCATGTGACTGGTACTAAAATATCTTTTAAGAAACCTAAATGCTTTGACTCACAGAAGTTAACATTCTTTCAACTGCAATGAGGACAAGAAGGCTGGTAACTTTGAACTCTGAAAGGACGTCAACCAACCAGCACAGTTACTCCTTGGCTTTGTGGATTCCACGTGACAGCTTCAACTTCCTAACCTCTAAGTGTGGAGAGTTGTACCTAAATGCTGGGTTGTTTCAAGGATTAGATATAATGTCTGCAAAGCATCTGGCACACAGAAGGTACTCATAAATGATGGCTATTACTACTATTATTTCAACGCTATTTTTAACACAATAGTTATCTTGATTTCACTGAGTTGGTACAACAAACTAAAGTTGTACCAATTACTGATAAGAAGGACATATTTTTTTCTCACTTTCATATCTGAGGAAAAGGTTACTATTATTTCTTTCTAAAGGCTTAGGGGATCAAATACACAAAACATGCAGAGACTTAAAAGCTTCAAAGATAACTTTCCTATTCAAAATTAGTTACTAGTTCTAGTTCGGCAACTTAGCATTCTCTGTTTAAGATGTTTAAATATAAATTATAAGTCTGATTTTTTGTAATTGTTAAGCTTAGCCTACAAAGAATCAACTAATAAGTCAAGCAGGTATTTAAGAACAGAAACGGTAAACTAATACTAAAGTCGTGACTACTCCAATAATATCGCAGATTTAAATTAAGTCAATTTTAGAAGAACTAGTCAACAACTCTGAACAAGACAATTCATCCACACAAAGGGGGGAAAAAACCACCTAAGAAGAGCTTGTGACTCAGGCGGCACAGCCGCAAGGAGAAGGTGGGGGGTGCGCTATTTGGTCTGTTCTCTTCAGTCTTGTATCAAGGCTAAATATTGAAACGAAACTAGTTACTTGTCTTGAGTAAGAAGAGGGAAACATTCAGATAAATATTTCACCTTCAAGTAAAATATCACCTCTCTGACAAAAAACAAAATGAAACAAAACAAAAACTAAGTGCTAACGCCACTCAAGAAAACTCAAAGGGAAAAATTAAGATTCATCTATATAAATATTTTAAATGTTTGTTGAAAACAAAATTTAAAGATAAATGGGGAAATACCAAAATAAATATGATAGTCAATATTTTTAACGTACAGAGAACTATTAAAGTAGATAATGAAAACTCTAAGACCTCAAATAGCTTTCCAAAGGGGAAATGAAATTGGGTAATAAATGTTAACATCATGAATAATCAAGGCAATGCAAATGAAATTTTGTTTTGTTTCTCCCAAAAAACTTATTAAAAAAAAAAACAAAAACCTTGGCTGATTTGCAACAATGAGGATGGAGCTAAGAGTGTATTTTTTTTTAATAGAGTGTATTTTATTTTTTAAATTAAAAAAATTTTTATTTTTTAAATACAATATATATTTGAGAGAGAGAGAGTGAGAGAGAATATGAGAGGGGAGAAGGTCAGAGGGAGAAGCAGACTCCCTGCAGAGCTGGGAGCCTGATGTGGGACTTGATCCCCGGGACTCCCGGCCCAGGATCATGACCTGAGCCAAAGGCAGTCGCTTAACCAGCTGAGCCACCGAGGTCCCTACTAGAGTGTATTATGTACGCTAAGTGAAATAAGTCAGTCAGAGAAAGACAAATATCATATGATCTCACTCATGTAGGAATTTAAGAAAACAGATGAACATATGGGAAGGAGAAAAAAAGAGAGAAACAAGCCATAAGTAACTCCTTTTTTTTTTTTTTCCATTTTAAAGATTTTATTTATCTGAGAGAGAGAGAGCGAGCATGATGGGGAGGCAGAAAGGCAGAGGGCGAGGGAGAAGTAGACTCCCCGCCAAGCAGGGAGCCCAGTGCAGGATTCCATCCCATGACCTGGAGATCACAACCTAAGTAGAAGGCAGACGCTCAAGACACTCAATGAGATGCTCAATGACTGAGCCACCCAGGCTCCCCACCATGAGAGAACAAACTGAGGGCTGACGTAGGGAGGTTGGGTGGGGGGGTGGGCTGATGGGTGATGGGTATTAAGGAGAGCACTTGTGGTGAGCACTGGGGGTTTTATGTAAGCGATAAAGCATTGAATCCTACTCCTGAAACCAATGCTGACTATATGTTAAATAAATTTAAACAACAACAACAAAACCTTGACTAATACCCAGGGCTAGCAAAGGTGAGGGAAGTAAGTGCTACAGATATAACTCATGGGAATGCAAACTGGTATTGCTCTTCAGAAGACAGTCTGAGAACATACACCAAAAACCCTACTAATGTTCAGAGGCAGTGAGCCAACAATTTCACAAAAATATGATAAATGGAGGAAATGTGAATATATTCACAGCATTTAATAATTAATACAGAAAGAGGGGTGCCTGGTGGCTCAGTGAATTAAGCCTCTGCCTTTGGCTTGGGTCATGATCTCAGGGTCCTGGGATCGAGCCCCACATCAGGCTCCCTGCTCTGTGGGGAGCCTGCCTCCCCGACCCTGCCTGCCTCTCTGCCTCCTTATGATCTCTCTGTGTCAAATAAATAAATAAAATCTAAAAAAAAAAATAATTATTATTACAGAAAGAAAAAAAACTGAAAGTAACACGAGTGACCAGCAATGGGGAATACACTGAACCATGTCATGTATCATGCTGTTACTTAAGTCAAGTATCAAATTCATAATGATATCTAAATTTATATCTCAATAAGCTTACTTTTAAAAACACAAGTTCGGCTAAACCATGTAATAACATGGAAACTGGTTACATTCTTATAATTTATGATATAATGTGCATCATTACGAAAATAATAATAACAGCTAACAATCACTGAACACTTGGCACATTCCAAGCCTGACATTTAGGTCTTTACATGTTATCATTGACATCATTATTATAATAGGGCCATCCTAGAAGGGTTTGACGCTCAGGGCCAGCCACCAACTGCACAGCTGGCTCAAGATAAATTACACTCTAAAGAAGGCCTCACTGTAAACAGTTTCAAAGGTCCCTTAAGAATGTTAAAAATTTTTGAAACTGAACTTTAACTGTTTCAGAAAAGAAAGGTACAGTGCCCCAGACATGCTCCCTTCCCTCCAGGCATAGCCTAGGGCAGCAGCCCCAGCTAACCTAACCATAGACAGGCAGGATTACTACTGTTATATTTATAAAGAATTTATTATGAGATGACCACACTAAACATACATTATCTCTTCATCCTCCTGACAGCTCTAAGGGTAAGTAT
This sequence comes from Enhydra lutris kenyoni, assembly GCF_002288905.1. Taxonomy (NCBI): domain Eukaryota; kingdom Metazoa; phylum Chordata; class Mammalia; order Carnivora; family Mustelidae; genus Enhydra; species Enhydra lutris. The sequence goes on along the minus strand of NW_019154119.1, from coordinate 4,154,216 downwards.
TATTATGAGATCTCCACTTTTTAAGGAAGGACAAACCAAAGTTCAGTGAGACTGTTATACTCACAGAGCTAATAAAAAGCCAAGCTAGAACTAAAACTCCACGGAGCAAAAGCCATGTTATTCTTAACTACCATGCTGTATTATAAAACACACACAATATATATGTAAAAACAACAAAAAAAGAAAGATAAGGTGGGTAGGAGACACCAAAATGTGGTTGTTATTGGTTGTTGGACTTGGAATGACACAACATTTTAGCCTACTTTTTTCCCCCTTATTTTACAAAGTTTCTTTAATCATCATGCATTATTTTTACAATAAATATAAGTTACATAATGAAAAATAAAGTTAAATTGAAAGAGAAAAGGATTTGGGAAAATATTGACAAGTTATATTAATAATACTCAGAGCCCAGCAGTCTGTATACCTCAACATTAAACTAGTAAATTTAGAGAAGAATGTCTCTTAACAAAATTAGAACAGAAATGTAATGAATGCTGGAGAGAAAAGGAGGTGATATCTCATCCAATGCACTAACATGGAGAAGTGTGACTAGAACCCCAAATCTCCAAAGACAACAGCTTCACAGTTGTTCTCTCCCCTAAGGCTCTGACTTCTGGGAGAGGCTACCAGCGGACCTACTCCACTAGTTCACCAAACTTCCCAAAGCATTTCAAAACCTTACCAGGATTACATCAGGACCCTCCAACTTCCTTCATTACACTAAAAACAAAACAAAAAAAAAAAAGGGGGAAGTCAGAAGAGAAATTGAGCTAGAAGGAAGAGATCAGGAAGGAATATTCTGAACACCAGAAGAGATATACTGGACTGAAAGGGGGATCTTTTTCCTCAGGCTTTCCCAAAGGCAAAGTTACTAATCCTCAAAGTCACTCTGGAAAACTGCTATTCCCAGAATGGGAAATACCCAAGTCTGCTTTCATTCAATTTGTCTCTAGGCCCCACCCCCACCCTCAAGGTCCTTCTAAGCCCAGTTCCATTGTTACTTCCTCAGTGTTAAGTTTCTCTACTTTATATACTTGGAAGGTGGATTCCCTTCTTGATAACACCAACATCATCATTGAGTACCTTTAATTCAAATCGACAAATATTTACCAAGTCATCACAGGTATAACACCTGGATAAGATGTATAAGAACAGGAAATACAGAAGATGAATAAGGCCCAAACTCAGAATTCTATATAGGTGCTGTAGGTACAAAGGACAGAAGACAGGCACCTAACTTTGTCTTAGAAAACTAGAAAGTTGTTACATGAGCAATCCCAGAAGAAACGACTCCTCAACTGAGTAATGAAGAACTAATCAATAAGTATCACCCAGTAGGCTAGAAAAGGAGATTGTTTTAGGACTTGGGAACAGAAACAGGCAAAGACACAGAGGAAAAAGCTGTTTGAGAATTAAAAGACAATGTCAGAGGACTTTGTAAATGGGGCTAATAATAGCACCTATCCCATAGGAATGTTTTAAAAATTAAATGAGGGAATAAATGTATCAAATAAGAACAGTGCTGCATATGGGAAATACTATATAAATTCTATTATCATTGATAAAAATCTAAAAACAAAACTAAGAAACAAACTTGGGAAAAATTATACTTATATGGCAAAGAGGTACTATTCTTAAAATACAAAGAATCCTTAGAAATAACTAAGAGATGAAAATGCTAAAAAAGTGAGAAAGGGCAGAGACAAATATTTCTCCAAAAAAATCTTTAAAAGTATAACTTCAATAATAAAGAAAACAAGGTGGTCTTCATCAAATTAGCAGATAAAAAAAAAAGCCAATGTTTCTGAGGATGTGGTAAATAGGACTGGTATCACTGGTAGGAGAACACTTTGGTACTGACAAGTTTTTCTAGAAGACAATTTGGCAATAAGTTTACACTCAGAGATGTGCACACAGATACAATTAACAAAGATTTTAACCGTGGCACAATATAAAATTTTAAAAATAATTACAAAATACTTTAATGCTATTGAACCAATATAAGTCCAGTTCACATCCTCTGTCTACCGTTTATTAGCTGTGGGATCTTGGGAAAATTACTGAACCTGTCCTTGTTCAATCTTCTCAACTGTAAAATAAATAAAATAAAATAAATAATAACAGAACAGTTGTTACGGAGAGGCTGAAAACTAAACAAGTAAAAATATATAAAGTGTCTCAATAGTAACTAGAATACAGTGAATGCTCAGTACATATTAGACATTATGAATGTTCTGTGGTAGCAAAGCAATATAATTTAACCAATAAAATTACACTGCAGATAAATATACAATAAAATAGAACCATGTTTTTGATAAATGCTAGCAAGCTAAGGATATATAATTCCATTTTTTGCAAAGAAAAATTTCTAGAAGGAGATCTACCAAAATATTAATACTGACTATTTCTCTGGGTAATATGATTATTAATGACTATTATTTTCTTCTTTCGATTTTCCTGTTGCTTTCCAATTTTCCAAAAGAACATATATTAGTCATAAAAATGGTATAAACAAAAAGCCTACAGGATTTAAAAACAAACACAGTATGCCACTTTTAGGAAAAAGAAAATGAAGATTCTATTCTAAACCATTTGACAAATCTGCTCCAGACTCACGCTGTGCCTGAGGTTTGTTGTTCTGGCTTAAATTACTAGAAAACGGGAATATTCACAGGTGTGCTGGGTGCAAACCAAATAGTAATATTGAAATGATGGACATTTATGTTAAATACAGTGATGTGAAATACTAAGTTTACTCCTAAAACACACAGAATAATCTTTTCCCAAATCTTGAATTCCTCAATAATAACTTCAAATAAGGCAAATTTACTTCTCTCAATTATACCCCACACAACTGCCCACACATTCCCTACCCCCATTTTCTACCTTACTTTCCTCCATAGCCCTAGCAAACTCTAAACATTTTATAGTCTCTCCTTCTCCCTCTTGAATGGGAGCAGCACAAGGGCAGGAATTTTTGCAGATTTTGTTTACTGCTTATATACTCATTGCTTGGACCAGTTCCTGGCATGAAGGCACTCAATATTTGTTAAAAAGAATTAATTTGGTACCATGATTTATGAGTAACTTCTGTTGGGTTTAATTCTTTAAAGATGAAAAATGGTTGTTGATAATAAAGAAAAAGTTAAAGCAGAGGACAGAAAACTATGAGGGGGGGGGGCTTTTTTTTTTCTTTCCCACTGAAGTCCCTAGAAAGACGCAGATGACAAAGGGAATCTGATGAGGAAAGCAATAGCAAAGATGTATTTAAGAGGGAGCTGCAGCATGTACTTTCTCAAGATAAGATTACCACCAAGCTACAGAAACTATAAAATCCAGGTACTAGAGAGTAATGTTCAGAAAAAGTTTTGGGTTATCTGTATTTAGTCTAAATGGCTCTTGACATCTCAACCATACAAGTGACTTAGCTGTAAAGGAGCCAAAAACTTCAAGTCAGAATCATAGAATGAGGATCAGGACCAGAACAAAAGACAGGGAAAGCCTTCCAATATGGAATGTCTCGGCAGCAAGACAAAATCAATTTATAAGTTGGAACCTTACTGGAACTTTGGCAGAGGGAAAGCCTAAAATGCCCTTAGTAAGGATAAGGTAAATGGAAATTAAACCATAGCTTCTGTTCTACCATTCAGATTTCCAGGACTTACACAATGTTAGAAAGAGCTACACATGCATCTTAGCTCACATCATTCTCTGTTAATCTTCAAGTTTTCACTTATCCTCACCAAAATGTATTTCATGCTCACTAAAAAGTAAAATCACCAAGTAATACATATGCTAGGAAATTTATTAACTTGACCTACTTAATTCTTATATTTAAGCACTCATTCTTAAGTGTGAAGGAGGGCAGTAGGGTGATGTAAAATGTCCAAATACCTATGCCAATGTGTTTAAGCAAAAAGAAAATGATAAAGCCGTAGTTATCAGTGTCCTCCCAACTGTCAGAGTAAACCCTGCTGGGGTTTATCTACACAGACTCTTAGTTTGACATGGCCCACCATTCTTGACCATTCTTCCCCTCCCCCCATTGACACCAGTCAAGTGCTCTTCACACCTAAAAGTACACATTATTAGGGTGCCTGGGTGGCTCAGTGGGTTAAACCTCTGCCTTCAGCTCAGGTCATGATCTCAGGGATCTGGGATCGAGCCCTGCATCAGGCCCCCTGCTCAGCGGAGAGCCTGCTTCTTCCTCTCTCTCTCTGCCTGCCTCTCTGCCTACTCTGCGATCTCTGTCAAATAAATAAATAAAATCTTTAAAAAAAAAAAAAAGTACACATTATTTAAGCACATGGATTCAAAGACTTGGAAGTGATAATCCAAAGCAGTAGGGTTTTTTGCAGATATAGATGTTTCCTTCCTGAAATTTTTTTCAGTCATTAGGTAAAAAGACCCCTCCTCCCACCAAAGAGCATTAAGCTAGTTTGAAATTTCTCACGGAAGCTAGTTGGAATAATGGTACCTGGGCACTCATACAAAGCAGCAGTCACTGCGAAACACTTTATATCACAACACTATGACATACATTTTATAGATGAGAAACAGCAGCTCAGAGAATTAAAATCAGTTGCTCAAGGTCATACAGCTATTTAGTTAGGAGCAGGAGGTTTAACTTGAAAGCCTTTATTTTATCTACTACGGTTACAAGGAAAATAAGTGAAATTTTTATTAACCACATATACTTTTCTAAAATGAATATGCATTAGCTAAGAAAATAATCTAGAAAACATAAAACGGTTGCTTAAATGAGAGACAAGTTAAATGTCTACTGTCTGGTAATTGATCCCTAAATGTTTCCCATAACCACTGCTGAATAGCTTCACAAGTAACTAAATCATTCAGTGTCCTGATAGAGCCATGAAATGATTTTTTAAGTGAATCTCTCAAAATAATACTATACATTTGCAAATGAAATATGCTGCCCTCTTAGAGTTGTATAAATATCTTATTTTTTGAAGCATTCACTGCCCTATTTCTGCTCAGTTTCCTCCCCTCCTCCCCCACTTCCTCTCTGCCTTAAGATCCTTTAAGACCAGTTCAGTTCCTCCTTCTCAAAGAATACCTACAAATATGCAGTCTACCCAACAGGAATCTAACATCAGTGGCTGTCCTCTGTCATCAGTTGCTGTGCTCTGTAATTACAGAAGGGTACGAAGTAAAAAATGAACTCAAAAAAACAACATTTCTGATGCACCTTCATCTTTAGACCTATTCATTTACATAATTAATTCTAAATGTTCTTATTTCTCTACTTCACACTTGGAATCCTGCCTTTAACAATTAGTACATGAAAAAAAGTCTGCCTTTTCTTAGTCTTTCTTCAAAAATAGTTATTCCATAAAAAATTTTTCCATAAATAAGATATTGAAAAGATCAGAATCCAGGGGCACCTGGGTGGCTCAGTGGGTTAAAGCCGCTGCCTTCAGCTCAGGCCATGATCCCAGGGTCCTGGGATACAGCCCCCCCCCACCACCACCCCCGCATCAGGCTCTCTGCTCAGCAGGGAGCCTGCTTCTCCTCTCTCTCTGCCTGCTTCTCTGCTTACTTGTGATCTCTGTCAAACAAATAAATAAAATCCCAAAAGAAAAAAGAAAAAAGAAAAAAAAAGAAATGATCAGAATCCAAAAAGGAAAGAAAGAAAAGCAAATGCAGATAGGAATAAATATACCACATTTTTAGTAAAATAAGTTTAAGTGATATAATTTAGCAATATAATTATTCTGAATCATTTCTGGAATTTGTTCATAAAATGCTTTACAAATAAATATAGTATATAAAAATGCTAGTTACTTACCAGTGGACTAACATGTATTTTCATTTGTTTACTGATAACAACAAATATTTATCGAATACCCAAATCACTTTTTTTTTTTCTTTTCCTGAACCAAGAGGAATGATAAAGGCACAGGTGCTAAAGTTAGAAGGACTTGGTTTGAAACCTGGTTCTTGTACTTATTAGCTCAGAGATGGAGAGTAATCAATTAACCTCCACATTAGCATTTCACTCATCTATTTGACAGAAGAAAAAAAACTACTCCTACAGTACTCCTAAGCTTTAACTGATTATGCAAAACAGCACACGGCCCAGCACATTCTAAGTGTTCAATAAATCACAACCACAATAGCAAATATATTTTAGTATTTAGGAAAGTATGTGAAACAGATGGTCAATAAATGTTCTTTTCATCTTACTAGAAAGATGGAAATTTGTGAAACTGTGTACTAAAGATACATTAAAAATAAAAATCTTAAGGTTATGAGGAAAAAATTCTACTAAAAAAAGATGTGTTAAGTATGTATGGTGAAATGACTAAAAAATAAATATAAGGAAAGAAAAAGAGATAAAGAAAATCCTGACAGCTCCTAAATGTGGGTGATTGGCACATTCCTTATACTATTCCTTATACTATTCTTCTTTTTGCAAAAATACAATTTTGGGGGGTAACTATAATTGCACTCCCAGAACATGCCTAATACATTTCCTCATATTCAGAACAGACTGGGATTTTAGCCTTGAGATCTGTTGAACAATGTACTTTCCTGCTCAGTAATTCAGGATAGGTCAAGTTTTTTCAGACAATTCTACCTTTCATTATAAAGGTGAGCAGAGGAATTAATGTATTAGAGCATTAAAAAATACAAGCTTTTCTGCTGTTCATGAATATTACATTAAAATAGCAGCAATGCACATTTTCCCACGTCCTTGAAAAATATGAAATTGTCTGTTTTTAAGTTAAGCTTTTAAAAACAACTTCCACCTTCTACACTTTTGAAATTACAAGAGATGTATGTCAATCATATCTCAAAGCTGGGGGATGGGAGCGAGAAATTACGAGAGAATGTTAGACACAGCCAAAGAAACCTAAAGGTATGCACATCAGAGATGCTACTGCCTTTAAAATTTGAGGGACATTATTATTGATTTATTGCGTTTAAGTTTTATCACTAACAATACAGCAAACAAGGACAGGGAAAGAGGCAATTAATTTTCTTAAGAGGCTTAAGAACTTAACCTACAAAGTCTATGCCACCTAAATTAAGCTGACGAAAACAACACAAAATTTCAACTCACACCTCGCCTATCTCTGGGTAAGCAAGTAAACTCTAATAAAAACAAACTAGTGCATTTAATAAAGCGATCATTCTGTGTTAACCATAGTTCCTAAAATAAACTGGTTGGCTCTATCAAACATATTCCTAATTCATAACTAATTCAAGTCTCAAATGAAGCATACTTGCCATTGGCTATCGTTCAACGACAAAGCACATGATTAATCACCCAGATACAGCACCTTCTTACAGAATGCAAAGCCGTCTGCAGTTGCAGCCTCTGTTTACCCATTCACTACGCACACGCAGGAGTCTTTAAAAATAATAATAATGATGATAAGCAATAAACTTTACTCTGGCTTGAGAGATTACACCTTTCCGTGCTTCCTGTACATCCTGGAAGTCAATAACGCTAAAGTCAAACGGTAACATTTCCCAACTTTGGTTTAATGCGAGCGGTGGACGCCGAGCATCCGCCCACTGGCGGCTCGTGACTCGGGCTACTTTGACGCACCGGGATGCGGCTCACCTGACATCCCGCGCCAGCCATTACCAAGGAAAGCCAACTCGGCCGAAAATACAAAAATAAAGAGGAAGGGTCCCCGAGAAAGCGTGCGACTGCCCCTAAGGGCCCTCTTCGGCCGGCACCGCGAAAACGAGGGGCCACGCCGCTCCCCACCCCCAGCCGCCGCCGCCGCCGCCCTCGGAGGCGTCCGCACCTGCCAGGAGAGGCCGGGGCCTGGGGATCCGCCGCACGGGAAGGGGCGACCCGGCCCCGGCCCCTCGGCGTCCGCCCCTGCCCCGCCGCGGGAGCAGGAACCGGGGCGGGAGGTTTCCGCCCGGCGCCGCCAAGCCCACCAGGGGCCTAGCTCCGGCTCCCGAGGCGTCCGCGGCGGCCGGAGCGCGCAGCCGCCTCCCCGCCAGGCCCGCCGAGCCTCCCCGCGGGGAGCGCGGCGGCGCCCGCACCTGCCCCGCGCCCTACCGCAGCCCCGGCCGGCCGCTTCACCCACCTGGCGCCCGCGCCGCGCCTCCTGCACGTCACAGCGCGACCCCGCGCCCTTCGGCACCGGCAACGCGGTCGCGGACGGACGCCGGGAGACCCTGGTCGGCCACCGAGGCCGCCGCCGCCCGGTTCGTCGCCAGGCCGCCCACAGCGAACCTGTTGCGCAGCCTGTCACGGGCGCTCGGGCTCCGCGGCGCCGCCTCAGCCCCACAACAACATGGCGGCCGCGGCCTCCGCAGGAAGCCAGGGGGCGGGGAGGTAGGCGACGGGCCGGGCAGCTGACTGCCCGCCCGCCCGCGGCCGGCACGGACTCCCCCACCCTCGGGAACGCGAGGTTGGCCCGGGCGCCGCTCCTCACCCCCAGAGTCCCGGGGCACCCGACCCCGCGGGCCTGGTGCCAGTGCTCCGCTCGCCCCTCGGGGAGGCCCTGAAGCCCCGCGCCCGGGCCCTTTCCCGGAGCAGCGGCGGCCCACCTGGCTCCTCCTCCCCGAGGTGACATGTTGAGGTTGGGTGGTGCGTTTCCTGCCACTGCAGAACCCCCAAGGTTTCGGGGAAGGCCTAGCCTTGTCGGACACATGCCTGTTGCACCCCCACATGGGGCTCTCTCCGGAGACTTCTCTCCCTCTAAGGTTAACTCTGCTGATGAGAGAGCTGGGATTCTCCTGGAAAGAGGATCTGAGGCAGGAGAAGGAGGTCATTCTCGCCCTTGTTTATGGGTCTGGTACAGTCTTCAGAAGGACTGACCATACCCGAGGGTCATCCATTCAGCATTCCTCACTTTCCTCTATACCATATAAAAAAGGCCAACAAGGTAGGGACCCGCCTCCACTTGGGAGAGCATCCACTCCATAAACTCTCACGAGCAATAAGACGTTCATCTCTCCCTGAATCCCACCACGCGGTCTACAGAAGCTGAACATCCTTCCCCACCCTACAGCCACCTGACAGGTGAAGATCAGAGTATCTCTTTTTTCCTCAACACTTTCAGCTCCTGGTCTCCGCACAAAACCCTAGACCTCAACTCAAGTAACCGCCATCTACCCTTGCCCTTGACATAGCACTCCTTCTAGACAGAGGGTTTCTGTTAGTTGGGGTTGGAGGCAGAGTCATGGTTCCTACTAGTATAACAAAATGGGATTACAAGACCCAATGTTTCTGTTGGCTTTAGAGGCAGAGTGGGGGCTAGTCCCATGTACAAAACTCATATTCCCCCTGACTTATATCAGTGAAGGAGAAATCTGTGCAAACCAAATGATCCCAAGGCTTCCTTACTTACTTGTTAGGGCAAGAGAAGGTAACAAGGGATGGGTCCAAACCTTAGGCCTATCTGAACTGGCCAGCCAACTCATGTGAGGAACTTCACAAACATCGATGATGATAAACAGGCTTTTCCCGCTCTGGCGCTCCGTGTTTTTCCCTAACTCTTCGATTAAGACCTGACCAAGACCTGACAGACAGGCCCTGTGCTTTGGTGACACAGTGAGGCTGGATTCCTTTGTGTTAGTCTAGGAAGTCCTTTATCTACTAGGGTAATTTAACTCTTATCTCCTGGGGACCAATCAATCTGCAAACAAACCACCCAAGCTAAGAATAACACTCTTGACCACATGGTCTCCTTCCCATAGCAGACATCACCAAATAATTGTGGTACTTCCTTTCAGAGTGTGTATTCAAGCCCCTTTCTAAGCCTCTGAATCCTTCTCAGCATGTTGCTCCAAAGACTTGGCCTAGAGCAAAACCTCATTTTTAATTCCTGATAGGCAGATAGCTTGTCTCCATTTCCCTTCCACCACTTGGTCGTTGTCATTTGTGTTTCTGGGTTCTGGACCTGGTGAAATTCACCCTGAGTCCCTTTTCTTTCTGAAGGAGGTGCCAAATCCATGGCGGGACAAAAATTAAGTCTGTTAAAAGGAATATTTATAAACAAAGAAAAAAAATAAACATCTCCCTAAAATAAGCCAAAAATTTAGCAACCTCTCATGGAAATTGGTGTCCTGTATACAGCTGGGAGCCTATAGTATCCCAACTGCTAAAACATATCTTAGGGTTCCTCCTTTAAGGAACTTTGAGGCTAGTTTGTCCAACCTATCCTACTCATTGAGTATTTATGATTTACATAGATGATACAAACACCATTCTACTTCTTTGATGTCCTCTTCTATTCACAGAGCATACCTTGGAACTATATCTGTAATTTTTCTCCTTTGTATTTCCCAGATCCCATTACCTCTTGTTTACCTCCCACACCAACTGGTGATCAGATACATGAAGGAACTAAGGCCATCCTAAGACATAGAGACATACCTGTCAAATCTAAAGAAGATTAGGAGTTATTGTAGAATAAGAAGACATGGAGGTCAGGGAAGGGACTAGATATATTACATTTTTCTTCCCCGAGTTCTTCCACAATAGATTCCTCACAATAGGATAGATTTTCAGGTCTATTCCTAGTAACCTAGCTTTTCCTTGGAGAGCATTTAATCTGTTTTCCTTACCCACACTGGTTCTCCCCACCCCAACCACATATATGTTATGTTACATCAATTTCTCCTTCTGTTAGTTTTCAAGGATTCCATCCTTAACCCCATTCCTACTCAGTTTACCCTCAAAACAAACCCACAGTGGTGGGAAGAGGCTAGAATAGAGAAGAGAAACGATTCCAGACTCTAACCATCCCATCAGGTAAATACATTATCTATCCAAAAAGAAGGAAGGCTACGAGAAACTGGAGTTCACATGTAATGCCTCCACTAGTAATAAATCTCTAAGACGATGTGATAAACAAATAATTTAGAACTTCCTTTATTGTTGCTTGTTGCGCAATCTGATTACAAAGTCTCTTAATTTTATCTGAAAATGTTATTTTATTTTCATACTTGAACTATATATCCCCTAGATATATAGAATATAGGATTCTGGATTGACAGAGTTTTTTTCTTTTGGCATTTTAAAAAATGTTTTCCCATTGTCTTCTGGCCTTCATGGTTTCCACTGAAAGTCAGCTGTTGGCCAGATCATTTTCTCCTTTATGTAATATGCTGTTTTCTCTTGCTACCTTCAAGGTTGGTTCTTTATCCTTGGCTTTCAATAATTTGACTCTGATGTGCACCGGTGTATACTTCTTTGGTGTTTATTCTGTGTGGTGTTTATTTACAATCTTGTATCTGCAAATTTCTGTCTTTCATCAAATTAAAAAAATCTTAGACATTATTTCTTCAAATATTTTTTCTCTGCCCCATTCTGTCTCTTACCTCCTTCTGGCATTCCAGTTACACATATATTTGATTATTTGGTATCATCTAGGGTTCATATAGGTGTAGCAGTGTTGAACTAACATTGAACACCAGAAAAACCTGGCTCTGCCCTTCTGATCCTCAGGGCATCTAAAGATAGGAGTAGTGAGCAGTGGGAATCTAAAGCTGTGCTCCTTTTACCTTCTATCTTTGGTAGGAGTTAATATGCCTCTATTGTTAGCAACTGTGCTTTTTAACCAAGGGTGTCTCTTTTATTCTGTAGGGAAAAAACCTTCACAATATCTCTATACCAGTGTTAAACACACACGCACGCACACACATCAGAATTATGCTATTCCTTTTGAGAAATAGATGGAAAGTGAGGTTTGTCCTTTTTTAGATTCTTTTTTTCTTTCCAAACTCACACAAAAGAATAGATGTGCTGACAGTCATTCTTTGTGCATAAAGCACTAAAGTCAAAGTCAATTTGGGAAACCAAGCAGAGACTGCCCTAGTATTTGGCCATAAGAGCACATGAAAATCAGGTCAGGGATAGGGGAAGTCAGGGTCCAGGAAAAGTCCTAGGGCTTCATCTAGTATGTATTTTCTGATTCATTAATTTGATGTTTTTTTCATTCAACCAATAGCTATTAAGAATCTATTACCTTGTAGCTACTGGAAACAGGGAGTTAGTGAGGAATTGGCACTAGGGGAAGCAGGTGAGACCCAGTTCAGAGACGTGGTTAATGGGCCTAATTAGTTCCTACATCCTGTCACCAGCTTCATCACCTCCTGCATTCTATTCTGGAGCCCTGACACAGAGAAGAAATGGAAATAGCAGTGATTTAAGGGGAGAGAGGAGAGAAGGATAATTCCCGAGCCCACTGGAATGAGTGTTCTCATTATTGGGTTGCTTGTGTCATGCAAAACTCGAGGCTCTGGCTTAAGGCCTGATGGTACTGGAAGAGGCAGTACCAGACATATTAGAGGGGAAGTTAGACCAGACATGACTCTGGGCCAGCTTAGCAGGGTGGAGCCAAAGGCCAGACTGGGCCAAGGCCCTAGAGCTTTGCACAGGATGTGTTCATTCTTGACTGAAGCACCAGGGGCTTCCAGTCTGGCAGGTGTAGCTAAGCGAAAGGGAATTCAGCCTGTATTTGGGAGTCAGACATGCTTCCTGTCTGGCATATTTGCCCAGCTGTCTGTTCAGTTCATTGCTGCCATCTCCAGCACAAACTTAGAGTGATTCCAGTTCCCTTTCTGTGATAAACTAACTAATATTTATGTGACATTTTGCCCTTGACAGAGTAATTTTGTTATTTCATTTATAATCCTCAGAACAATCCTGGGATGCAAGGTAAAGATCTGTTTGTGATCATCTAACCTTGGTATGAAAGGAAAGAGGTAAAATCAGGTCTCAGCCTTGTGTGGGTAGTTTTTCCATGCTGGGTTGTTGTGATTTTCTTTTCCCCCTTCAAATAGAGAAACACAGGCTATGCTATTCTGGGTTCAGATAGCAACAATGTTTTACTTTAAAATACACAATGGATCAGATCGTTTTGTACTGCTTGGCTTAGTCTAGCTGGAAAAACATTTTTATTTCTAGAATTACCATTTTCTTCTTCCCAAGGAAGATAATATCTTAAACCAATGAAATATAAAAAAAAACTGGCTCCCACCCCCACTCTCAGGAGAGAGAGATGGAATTGCTGTGTTTGCTGAGGTACCAGCACACTAGATGAGGGAAGACCCCAGGCAAATGGGAGGCCACATATCCTCATTTAGATGATACGCTTAAAACTTGCCCTGTCTTGACTTCCCACAAGAACAAGATGAACATCTAAGAATTACAGCAATGAAATCACTGCACAAAATGGGGTCAGCAACCTCAGCTTGGTTGCCATCCTCATCTACCCTAGGAAAGAATGACCAGACCAGAATTTTCTGCCTTGGGACTTAGATGGAAATTAAGATTGGGTGCTTGGTGCTATTTGCCATTCCTTTTTCTTTCTTTTCTTTTTTTTTTTTTTTCCCTTTTGTGTTGCATGTATCCAATAAGTAGGCCTTTTTCTTTTTTCAAGTACCTATGGTTTCAAAGTGTTTAATTCAGAGATGCCTGGCTGGCTCAGTGGGGTGAGTGTCTGCCTTCAGCTCAGGTCATGATCTTGGGGTCCTGGGATCTAGTCTCACACCTGGCCCCGTGCTCACCAGGGAGCCTGCTTCTCCCTCTACCTGCCAGTTCTTCTGCTTATTCTCTCTCTCTCTGGCAAATACCCAAGTAAAGTCTTTTTTTAAAAAAGCGTTTATGAACACCCAAAGAACAAATAATCCAATCAAGAAATGGGCAGAAGACATGAACAGACATTTCTGCAAAGAAGACATCCAAATGGCCAATAGACACCTGAAAAAGTGCTCAACATCACTTGGCATCAGGGAAATACAAATCAAAACCACAGTGAGATACCACTTCACACCAGTCAGAGTGGCTAAAATTAACAAGTCAGGAAACGACAGATGCTGGCAAGGATGCAGAGAAAGGGGAAGCCTCCTACACTGTTGGTCGGAATGCAAGCTGGTACAGCCACTCTGGAGAACAGTATGGAGGTTCCTCAAAAAGTTGAAAATAGAGCTACTCTAAGACCCAGCAATCCTACTACTGGGCATTTATCCTAAAGATACAAATGTAGTGATCCGAAGGGGCACGTGCACCTGAAAGTTTATAGCAGCAATGTCCACAATAGCCAAACTATGGGAAAAACCTAGATGTCCATCAACGGATGAATGGATAAAGAAGACAGATATCTATATCTATAGCTACATATATAGATATAGATATATATAATGGAATACTATGCAGCCATCAAAAATGAAAAACTGCCATTTCCAACGACTATGGATGTCATCTAGTGGATGGAACTAGAGTGTATTATGCTGAGTGAAATAAGTCAATCAAAGAAAGACAATTATCATATGATCTCTTTGATATGAGGAATTGGAGAGGCGGGGGGTGAGGGGGTCATAGGGAGAAGGGAGGGAAAAAAAAGAAACAAGATGGGACTGGGAGGGAGACAAACCATCAGAGACTCTTAATCCCAGGAAACAAACTGAGGGTTGCTAGGAGGTAAGGGTGGGGGAGGGATAGGGTGGCTGAGTTATGGACATTGGGGAGGATATGTGCTATGGTGATTGCTATGTATTGTGTAAGACTGATGATTCACAGACCTGTATACTCCTGAAGCAAATAATACATGATATGTTAAATTTTTAAAAAGTGTTTAATTCAGGAGAACTACATAGGAGGGCAAGAAAGAAAAAAATAGGCTTGTTTGCAAATTAATTGAAACTTAGAAGCTATTCTTCAACATGTGAATGTTTTTGCCTTTTTTAATAAATGAATAAGTTTGAGTGTCCAAAAGAGGACAGCATTTGAACAGAACCATTCAGCCATAAATGCTGAATCACCACCATCACTGTTCGCTGAGTGTGCCAAGCCCATATACACACACACACACATATATAGTTTCTAATGAAAGATAACAATGCATGGCAGATATTATAAACCTCACTTCACAGGTAAAGGAACTGTAGTTGAGAGAAATTGGACCATTTCTTTTTCTTCTTTTTTTTTTTTTTAAAGATTTTATTTATTTATTTGACAGACGGAGATCACAAGTAGGCAGAGAAGCAAGCTCCCTACTGAGCAGAGAGCCCGATTCAGGGCTCGATCCCAGGACTCTGGGATCATGACCTAAGCCAAAGGCAGAGGCTTTAACTTACTGAGCCACCCAGGCACCCCCATTTTTCCATAATTATATTTAGGAAGTGGAAGAGCTAGAATTTGAATCGTTATTTTTATGACCTTCAAGACCACGCTCTTTGTACTCTACAATGCTTCTTCTCACTATATTACATCATCAGTAATTTCCGTCTTTGTATTAATATGCATGAGTAAGAACTTTCAAAATAATTTATCTTGGAAGAACAGTTCCCCAAAATATGAAGATTCAAATAGTAGGTCAAGTTCCACTCAGCAGTCAGACACACCAGGTGATGATCCCGGAGCTTGTGATCCCTCCCACTGCAGTCAAGACTTTGTCATGTGCACTCCTGTTCTCTGTGTTGGTTGTGGATTTCCATGGTGTGACTTATATGGTCTTATTCCTTATTTTCCTTTAAGAGTCTGTCCTGTAAATAACATAACTCTTTAGAATTAAGAGAATCTACCTGATCACTTGAAGAAGTGTAGCAGCATTAGCCTTAAGGACGTATGCTCAGTCTGGCCAGTGTGAGCCATTATAACTAATTAAATGAACATCTTGCCATTCATGACCACCCACATTGACCCAAGGTAATTTAGGAAGGTCGCTTTACTCAAAATACTTAGAAAAGCTTCATTACGTTCCAAATAGGCAATTGAAGGAAAATAAACCCTCAATGTCTGTGTCTGAGTTTCAATTCTGTGAAATGATTTTATCTGACTATGGAACATTTTTTTTCTTCCTTATTGAGATATAATTTGCAGATGGTAAAGTACACACATCATAAATTTGCCAGCTCCTAGATTTTATGTAAGTGAAATACAGTGTGTTTCTATCTGTGTCTGGCTTCTTTTGCCCAATGTTGTAACAGTCCATTTTGAAGCAACAGATTTTTTTTACCCCACTTTTAAATTCTTCCTACAAATTCCTCATTTGTAGGATGAGAAATTTAAAAAGATTTCAGAATATGTCATCTTTAAGAGGTTGCCCATTACCTTATTTTCATCAAGAAGTAATTAATGAAAACCTTTGTGTAAATGTTATGCATCCATTTATCTGTCCATCTCATTTTGTTCTAAAAAATAGTTTCAAGTTCTTTCTGTTACAGCACTAAGAATTTTCAATTCTGTGCTCTAGATAATGCCAGCAATTGTTTTGGTATATAAGAAAGTTGTTGACCAACTGCCCCATATCCAGCAATGTTTTTATTTTCTAAAATTCACTTTTTTCTTCAGGAAAAATAAGGGGCTGTTTTACTCCTTTTTATTTTCCAAAAAACATTATTTCAATAATTCCAAGTAAGTTCAAAATTATACATAGATTCTAAGTCATGTAGCTGCATCATAACAAAAATCAAACCTCTTTCATTTTCCTCCTAGGATTTGTCCATTTAGATATATGCTCATTATTTGACTGCACTCATTGTGTAATACAATTTTCAGCTTTTCCTCACTTAAAGTCATAAATACTATTCCATAATAGCATGTTTTCTCTATTTTTCATACTTATCTTTAAAAACCACATACTATCTATTGAATAAAGTACCATAATTAATGCTTCTCCTGCTACTGGCTAATTTTAATTTTTCATTATTAAAAATTACATTTCCTTTCTAAACACCTAAACACATATTAAAAGCATTTCACAATAAATGTTTTCATAGATGCCATTTTTCTTTCTTTTGGCATTCATCCTTATAATTAATTCTCAGAACTGTAATTACTGCATAAATATAATTATTGGTAGTTTCCATAAAAATATATTAATTTACTCTCTCATAGCAGCATAGGAGTATACCAATTCCACCACACCCTCCTCAAAATATTTCATCCACATTTAAAAGTTTTAATTACAAAATAATTTTTCAATTTAAATAGTTTTTCTTAGATCATTACAATATAAGATGATAAACAACACTTTAGTACTTTCATTAATAAAAGCAATAAAATTACTTTTTTTTTTTTAAAGATTTTATTTATTTATTTGACAGAGAGAGATCACAAGTAGACAGAGAGGCAGGCAGAGAGAGGGAGGGAAGCAGGCTCCCTGCTGAGCAGAGAGCCCGATGTGGGACTCGATCCCAGGACCCTGAGATCATGACCTGAGCCGAAGGCAGCCACCCAGGCGCCCCAAATTACTTTTTATTAATAAAATTAATTTTTCTTCTGTGAATTATTCACATTCTTTGTTCATTTATATATTATGGTATTCCAATTTTACCAATTCATATACATTCTTTTTAAAAATTGAGATATAATGAGACATATTAGTTTCAGTTGTACAATATGATTTGATATTTGTATATATTGCCAAATGATCTCCACAATAAATCTCATTAACAGCTGTCACCATACATAATTATAAATTTTTCTTCTTGTGATATGAACAAAGATTTCTCTCTTAACAACTTTCAAACATGTAAGATGATATTATTAACTATATATAATTAATGCTGTACATTACACGCCTATGACTTATTTATTTTATAACTGGTAGTTTGTACCCCCTTCACCCATTTCACCCACTCCCCCACCACCAAAGTATGGCTGCCACACTCCTGGCAACCATAAATAATTTGTTCTCTGTATCTATGAACTTGTTTTTTGTTTTTTGGGTTTTGTTTTATTTTTTAGATTCCATATACGACTGAGATCATATGGTATTTATCTTTCTCTGTCTGACTTATTTCACTTAGCGTAATGACCTCAAGGCCCATCAATGTTGTCACAAGTGGCAAGATTTCATTCTTTCTACAGCTGAATAATATTCCATTGTATGTATATCACATTTTTTAAAAATCCAGTCATCCATTGATGGACACTTTGGTTGTTTCTTTATCTTGGCAATTATAAATTATGTTGCAATGAACATGGGGCTGATACATCATTTTGAGTTAATATTTTCATTTTTTTTTTAAGATTTTACTTATTTATTTGACAGACGGAGATCACAAGTAGGCAGAGAAGCAGGCAGAGAGAGAGGAGGAAGCAGGCTCCATGCTGAGCAGAGATCACGACCCGAGTCGAAGGCAGAGGCTTTAACCCACCGAGCCACCCAGGCGCCCCAATATTTTCATTTTTTATGGATAAATGTCCAGAAGTAGAATTGCTGGATCATATGGCAGTTCTCTTTTTAATTTTTTGAGGAAACTCCATTCTGTTTTCCATAGTGGCTGCACAAGTTTGCATTCCACTGACAGTGCACAAGGATTCCCTTTTCTCTATGTCCTCTTCAGTACTGGTCATTTCTTTTTTTTTTTTTTTTTTTTTTTTTAAGATTTTATTTATTTATTTGAGAGAGAGACAGTGAGAGAGAGCATGAGCAAGGAGAAGGTCAGAGGGAGAAGTAGACTCCCCATGGAGCTGGGAGCCTGATGCGGGACTCGATCCCGGGACTCCGGGATCATGACCTGAGCCAAAGGCAGTCGTCCAACCAACTGAGCCACCCAGGCGTCCCAGTACTGGTCATTTCTTATCTTTTTAAATAATTCCCATTCTAACAGGTGTGAAGTGATATCTCTTTCATTTACATTTCCCTGATGATCTTTTCATATACTTGTTGGCTGTCTGTATGTCTTCTTTGGAAAAATGTCCATAAAGATCCTCTGCTCATTTTTCAATTGGATTTTTTGGTATTGAGTTTATGAATTCTTCATATATTTTGGATATTAACTCCTAATTAGATACATAATTTGCCAGTTTTCCTCCTTATTCAGTAGGTTGGCTTCTCATTTTGTTGTTGGTTTCCTTTGCTGTGTAGAAGCTTTTTCGTTTGAAGCTTGTTTATTTTTGTTTTTGTTCCCTTTGCTTTGGGTGTCAAATCCAAAAAAAATCATCACCAAAAGCAATATCAAGCTTATTGCCTATGTTTTCTTCTTGGAGTTTAGGCCTTACATTCAAGTCTTTAATCCATTTTTAAGTTAATTTTTTTATTTAAAGATTTTATTAATTTATGGGTGAAAGAGAGTACACAAGCAAGGAGTGGGGCGGAGAGAGAGGGAGAAGCAGGCTCTCTGCTGAACAGGGAACCCAATGCAGGGCTCCATCACAGGACCCTGGGATCATGACCTGAGCCAAAGGGAGACAGTTAACTGACTGAGCCACCCAGGTGCGCCCATTTTGAGTTAATTTTTGTTTATGGTGTAAAAGAGTGGTCCAGTTTTATTCTTTTGCATGCAGCTGTCTAGTTTCCCCAGCACCATTGACTGAAGAGATTGTCCATTCACCATTGTATATTCTTGGTTCCTTTGTCATTAAATTAATTGACCATTTATGTGTGGGTTTATTTCAGGTCTTTCTGTTATGTTCCTTTGATCTATGTGTCTATTTTTATGCCAGTACCATATCATTTCGATTACTAAAGCTTTGTAGTATAGTTTGAAATCAGGCAGTGTGATGCCTCCAATTTTGTTCTTTCTCAAGACTGGTTTGGCTATTAGGGGGTTTTTATGTTTTGTGGTTCTATACAAATTTGAGGATTGTTTTATTTCTGTAGAGATGTCATTTGAGTTTTGATAAGGATTGCATTGAATTTGTAGATTGGTTTGGGTAGTATGGGCATTTTAATAATATTAATTCTTTCAATCTATGAGGATAGAATATCTTTCCATTTATTTGTGTTTTCTTCGATTTTTGTCATCGGTGTCTTATTAGAGTTTTCAGTGTACAGGTTTTTCACCTCTTTGGTAGAGTTTGTTCCAGGTATTTGATTCATTTTTGATGCACTTGTAAATGAGATCATTTTCTTAATTTCTGTTTCTGGTAGTTCATTATTAGTATATATAAGCACAGCAGATTTTTGTATATTGATTCTGTATCCTGCAACCTTTCTGAATTCATTTACTCTAAGAGGTTTTTTTGGTTGGTAGAGTGTCTATGATTTCATAAATATAGTATCATGTCATCTGCAAATAGTCACAGTTTCATTTTTTAAATTAATTTATATTTTAGTCATCTCTATGCCCAATGTGGGGCCTGAACTCATGACCCCAAGATCAAGAGTTGCATGCTCTTCCAACTAAGCCAGCCAGTTGCCCCCAAATAGTGACAGGTTTTTACCTTTTCCTTTCCAGTTTGGATGCCTTTCATTTCAGGCCTTCCAATATTATGCTGAATAAAAGTGGTGAGAATAAGCATTCTTTTCTTGTTCCTGAGACAATGTTGCTGTGGGTTTGTCATTTGTAACCTTTATTATGTTGAAGTACATTACCTCCATGCCCACTTTGTTGAGAGTTTTTATCATAAATGGATGTTAAATTTTGTCAAATGCTTTTTCGGCATCTAACAAGATGATCATATGATTTTTATCTTTCATTTCATTAATGTGGTGTATCATATTAATTGATTTGTTGGATGTTGAGCCATCCTCGCATCTCTGGAATAAATCCCATTCGATCACGGTATATGATCCTTTTAATGTATTATTGAATTTGGTTTGCTGGTATTTTGTTCAGGATTTTTTTATCTATGTTCAAAATATTGGCCTATAATTTTCTTTTCCTGT
Source organism: Enhydra lutris kenyoni (assembly GCF_002288905.1). Taxonomy (NCBI): domain Eukaryota; kingdom Metazoa; phylum Chordata; class Mammalia; order Carnivora; family Mustelidae; genus Enhydra; species Enhydra lutris. The sequence continues at coordinate 4,133,652 of NW_019154119.1, read as the reverse complement.
AATGTCCTTGTGTGGTTTTGGTATTAAGCTAATGCTGGCCTTGTAAAATGAATTTGGAGGTGTTCCCTCCTCTTAGAGTTTTTGGAAGAGTTTGAGAAGGATTGGTGTTAATTTTTTTTTTTTTTTAAATGTGTGTTAGAATTCACCAGTGAAGTCATCTGATCCTGGACTCTGGTTTCTTGGGAGGTTTTTATCTACTGATTCAATCTCCTTACTAGTAATCAGTCCATTCAGATTTTCTATTCCTTCATGATTCAGCCTTGGTAGGCTGTAATTTTCTAGGGTTTATCCATTTCTTGTACATTGTCACATTTGTTGGCATATTATTGTCGAAAGTAGTCTCACGATCCTTTGTATTTCTATGGAATCAGTTGTCATGTCTCTTCTTTCATTTCTATTTATTTCATTTCTGAATTTATTTATTTGAGCTTGCCTCTTTTCTTGGTGAGTCTAGCTAAAGAGTTCTCTCTTTTGTGTATCTTTTCAAAGAGCCAGCTCTTAGTTTCACTTACCTTTTCTGTTGCTTTTTTAGTCCCTGTTTCATTTATTTCTGCTCTTTGTTATTTCCCACCTTCAAACTTTGGGCTTCATGTATTCTTTTTTTGAGGTGTAAATGTTATAGGTCTAGCCACATAAAAGAAATTCAAATCCCTCAGTTCCCCTTCCAGATTTCTTGGGATGAGACTGAGCGGTCCAACTTGAGTCAGGTGCCCACTCCTGCTTCAATCAACTGCAGTCAGCGAGGTACAATCAACCTGTATAAACACGTCTGACTCAATCCAGTCTTGTGATTTTGGAATTTTAATGTCTGGAGGACAAGGGGAAAGGAGGAACAATAGGAACCGGACAGGCACCAGAAAAGATTTCTCCTGTAATATTTTTGTCAGACAGACATAATGGTACTGGTGGCGATTTTTTTAAAGGAAAGAAAAAATAAATACTGAAATGTCTTTGCAGTATGCTAAGTGTCTCTGAGACTTTTGTTATGATGGCATTTATTTTAGTTATTATTTATTTTAGTTATTTAGATGCCTAAGGAGAATCTGGGTGGTATCAGAATTTTATGTTGTGGTTTGATTTTATCATTTGGGACAAGAGAGAGTAACTGAAATTGTATTGCAACTCTAGCACTCTCTTCTTAAGTTCAGCATTCTTTCCCAAAACAGTGGCAGTGGTATTGTTAGAAGTTAAAACAAACACAGAATTCTACCTTCCAACCAACACATTTTAGTTAGAATTATGCTAACTTCCTAGGGATTTACAAAAATGTCCCTGAACCTTGTGTCCTTCAAGTTTAGCCTTGCTTTTAATTTGATGTAGTGCCCAGTCTGGATTGATTTGTTTTGTAATTTATATGGCCAGCCTCAGTGCAAGGAGCAGGTTTTGACATGTACTAGAGGCTTACACTGTACTCTCAATACTTGGGAAATAATAATTAATGGTTAGATATTGGGTGTTTGGCCCAAAACTCTAACTCTAAGTATAATTAACTTTAAGAGCTATTTTGGTATATGATGAAAGAGAGATGTGAAAAACTTTTCACGGCTTCTTAGAAGGAGTCAGGAAAGTATCCCATGGCTGGACATGTTGAAATTTGCAATACATAAATGTCATGGCCTGATGAATGTGGAAATCAGGTGGTTCTCATGTTAAGAGTTGTAAAAACATTTATACTAGGATTAATGTCAGCAAGATTGGATTAAGAGTTTAGAGGCCCTAAAATTAAAGCACACATGTGTGAAATTAAAACAAAACAAAGCACCAAAATACACCAAACCTTAAAATCAGCAAGTCCACTAAGTTCTATGATTTGTTTGTCTTATAATTTTGCATGGAAATTATTTCATTGCCTTTTTTAAAAAAAAGATTTTATTTATTTATTTGTTTGTTTAACAGAGAGAGGGAAAGGGAGAGAGCAAGCACAGGCAGGGGGAGCGGCAGAAGGAGAGGGAGAAGACTCCCCACTGAGCAAGGAACCCACACAGGGCTTGATCCTAGGACCCTGGAATCATGACCTGAGCCAAAGGCAGATGCCCAACTGACTGAGCCACCCAGGCACCCCTTTGTTGCCCCCCCTTTTTTTTGAACTCTCAAATACTGAAGTATTTCTAAATAATTGTGTGTGTGTGCATGTGTGAATGTCATGTGTGCACACTCACACACATACAGATATGCATGCTCAAGGGTATACCTTTGCTGCCAGTTCCCCAAGACTGTGCTTGGTTTGCTTTTTGGATAACTCACACTGGGTACACCATGTTCTTCAGAACTCAGAATGTTAAGTAGATTATGTGGACTTTGGTTCCAGTCACAGAAAATTTGAGTAGACAGGTTGGCAACCAAGGAAGCTACACCAAGGGGCAACTCCTTTATGACTCCTCAAGAGACAGAGCTGAGCCTGGTGTCCTTTTTTTTTTTTTTTAAGATTTTATTTATTTATTTGACAGAGATCACAAGTAGGCAGAGAGAGAGAGAGAGGAGGAAGCAGGCTTCCAGCTGAACAGAGATCCTGATGCCTGGCTCGATCCCAGGACCCTGGGTTCATGACCTGAGCCGAAGGCAGAGGCCTTAACCCACTGAGCCACCCAGGCGCCCTAAGCCTGGTGTCTTCTATCAGTGTAGTAGGGGCTCAGTTTCGTGTTTGAGCAAAAGAATTTTGCTCCAATATGAACTTGGTCCAGGAGCGAGAGAGCAGCTATGAAAGCCTCTTTGTGTGTTGACCCCTAATTTCTTCAAAAATGCTTTTCATCCACCCCCCCGAGTTTGAATATTTTTTTAAAAAATGCATTTACTATTTAAAAGTTTGTTGTATGTAAATGCATATTAAAATGCCCTTTAAGAAAATAGCCAAACTATGGAGAGAGCCCAAATGTCCATCAACAGATGAATGGATAAAGAAGATGTGACTATATATATATATATATATACACACATCTACATATTTATGATGAATTATTACACACCCATCAAAAATGAAATCTTGACATTTGCAATGACGTGGATTGAACTAGAGGGTATTATGCTAAGTAAAATAAATCAATCGGAGAAAGATAATTATCATACGATCTCACTCATATGGGGAATTTAAGAAACAAAACAAGATCATAGGGAAAGAAAGGAAAAAATAATGACAAAACCAGAGAGGGAGACAAACCATGAGGGACTCTTAGTCATAGGAAACAAACTGAGGGTTACTGGAAGGGAGGGGGGTAGAGGGATGGGGTAACTGGGTGATGGACATTAAGGAGGGCATGTAATGTAATGAGCTCTGGGTATTATATAAGACTGAAGAATCACAGACCTGTACCTCTGAAACCAATAATGCATTTTATGTTAATTAATTGAATTAAAATAAAAAAAAAAAAAGAAATGTGTTTTGTTAAGCCAGGAAGAAGGAGGAGGAGGAGAAGAGGAAGAAGAAGAAAAAGAAGAAGAAGAAGAAGGGAAGGGGAGGGGGAGAAGAAGGAAAGAAATGTAATTTTGCATATATTTTCTGTTTTGCCACCAGGTTGTCAATAACTAGCCTACTCAAACAACAAAAATTGAGAAAGGTTTTACCTATTCTGCTCACCCACCATCCTACCCAAATCTAACAGGTGCTGAGGAAATCATTATTACTCTTTTATAGTAACTGAGTTAAATTATTAAATAATTGAAAAAAGAAAAGAAATTGAGGAAATAATCTTCAGAGTTAAACTATCAGAATACAACACTGCAGACGAAAAAATAGCTGAACATGCCTTGAAGGAAGTGGAACGGCTCCACACGTGAGCATGTTCTGACTGTCCATGCTAAGGGTGCGATTTGAAGGAAATGGAGGTTTGTTAGTCTGGTGAGATTTTTATAAAAGGGGAATCTCGGAGATAAATTTTGGCAGTGCCCATCCAGGTACTACTGTGCTGGGAAGAGGGAACCTCAGACTTGTATTTATAGTTCTATTGGCAAGGCCTTGTTTATTGAGAACAGGGTACTTCCTGCCTAGCTTAGTCAGGTCCCATTAAATTTTCAAGTTACTACCTGCCCCTAGTATGATTCCAGGCTTAGCAAGCAACGTTCTAATCACACTCTGGTTCCCTGTGTCACCCCACAGGGAAGAAACATGCTGGTTACACTGGGAGTGCTCTTCTGACCTATGAGACTGTGATCATTCTCAGCACAAATTATTGCATCGTCCTAGTTTGCTCATCAGTGAATTTGAATCCTGAGAGATGATCACAAATGGGCTGACAAACGGGGTTTCAGAGCCAGCAAGCATGAGAGCCAAGGAACTTCACCAAGGAATGTGGCCTTTAGACTCTGGGAGGGCCGAGAGTCGTGGGACTCAGTAGAAACTCAGTGCTCATTTATCTTGATGAGACATTCCTTAATAGTAAAGTCCATTTTATAACTGGAATCTCATAGTTGCTCAAAAGCGTATGTTCACCAATGAGAGATTTAAACAATACCTTTAAAAAGTTACCTAGGTAATACAGATTTAAAAAATAAACTAGGGGCGCCTGGGTGGCTCAGCAGGTTGGGCCTCTGCTTTCGGCTCAGATCGTGGTCCCAGGGTCCTGGGATCGAGCCCCGCGTCGGGCTCTTTGCTCAGCGGGGAGCCTGCTTCTCCCTCCCTCTCTGCCTCCCTCTCTACCTACTTGTGATCTCTCTCTGTGTGTCAAATAAATGAATAAAATCTTTAAAAAATATATATATTTAAAAAATAAACTACAAAATATAAGTAAAAAGCAGCTACCCACATTGCAATTATTTAGAGAAAACCATTGTTAACTTTTTGGTATATACCCTTTGAGATCTTTTATGCACAAAATGCATATATATATATATGCACAGAGAGATTGATATATCTACCTATGTGTATACTTTTTTTATAAAATAGAATCTCACCATTAAGGAGTTTCATAGTTTGCCTTTTTTTTTTTTTTACTCAAACTATACAGTGAAAATTCTTTTCATATCAGTATGTACTCTGTGGCATCATTTTTAATGACTGCATAATATTCCTTAGCATATGGGTGTAACCTGACTTAAACATTCTTCTGTTGTTCATCACTTAACACAGATCCATTTCTTTGTTATTATACCCAACACCTTACAGAACACATTTATCACTTCTTTTTTTCTTTTTAAACTATTTATCATTTCTTTAGAATGAATTTCTAGTGGAGCTATTGCTAGGTTAAATATTTTAAAGCTTTTGATGTGTCTAGAAAAACTCCCATTAATTTATTCACTCATCAACTAGCAGTGCTTCAGAGGGTCCCATTCTACCCCCCTAAGCTTTCTACACCTAACATCACTTGATATCCCTTGAGCTTAGGGCTGCTTATAACCCACGGGATCCTTAGCAAATAATTATACCCCAAATGCAGCTATTCTGGTCAGCCCCGCCATGCTCCTCCAGTCCCAACCATTGTGCCTCCATACCTGAGCTCTAGCATCTCCCTCCCTTCCTCCCTTCCTCCCTCCCTCCTTTCCTTCCTCCTTCCTTCTGTCCTGGCCTTGAAGTTCCTTCAGGGAAGCTTTGAATGGGTTGTGGCATATGATTGCCAAACAAAATACAGGATGCCCCGTTAAATCCAAACGTTAAACAATGAATATCTCATGCACCAATAGTATAAAAGTTATTTATTATTTCTCTGAGATGCAAATTGAACTGTGTATCTTGTATTTTTATTTGCTAAAACTGACAATCCTGCCTGGGTATTCTTTAACACCAATTGCCCTAAATGTAGTAAAATTCCCCAAGGTGCCTGCTGTTTGTGTACTTTCCTTCTGCATCGTCAGAGCTGATACAGAATGTTCCTTACTTCAGACTTCTTTGGTCATTTTGCAAGGCATGGGGTATTTGGGATCGGGAGGGAAAGAAATCAACCATGTTTTCTCAAACTGCCCTCTATTTTCCAGAAGTATGAAGGTTTTATGGAAAAGCAAAACAAAACAGTGAATTTGAAGGCTATGAAGTAGGGACATTCAAGACATACTATTTGGAAAAAATAGGTTACAAAGCATGGGGCATGATTCCATTTAGTTTAGAGTATTTTACTTTAAAGTGAAAGAAATAATTTTTAAATAAGATTCTAACCCCAGACCTCAATTAAATTTCTAGTTCTGCCTTTCCAACAATTTTACCTGGGACAAGTTATGTAGTCTTTCTTAGTCTTTCTTCATCTTTCAAGGGGACATACAGTCTCCCTTGTAAATTTATTTCAAGTGATGAGGCAACAAGTATATTGCTGGGCACATCCTAGGTCTTCTCTATTTCTACACCTAGTAGAAAATCACACACAGGACAGTCTTAATGATTGGATTACTCCATAGTTCATTCAATTTTTTTAATGACACATCTACAGAGTCTTAGATTAAATTTGGAAATATTATTCAATCTATTTTCTAGGTCCATAAAGATAAAGGGTTTTGGTATTTAGGTATCTATTTTTCTAAATCAGAATGGGTGTTCATGTGGGGGTGTATGTGGTGTGTCTATTTACTGTGCATTCAATCATATACCACCAAGGTTGGTTGCGTGCATAAAAGAAAGATTTTGGATTTTGTAGCCCCAAATACTCTACCAGCCACCCAGATGGACACCCACTAGATCTCTGCGAAAAACACATGAATGGACGTTTTTAAGGATATTATTTACTCTTTTGGAGGCTGGGGATTTGGTTCAGTTGTTATTCTAAGCTGTTGCTAAAACCAGGCAGAACTTCAAGATCCAAGTCTAGGGGTTGTTTGCCCTTGGGGCTACACTTTGATCTTATCCTGGGAAGAGAAAGGAAAGAATGGAAAAGGAAACCGAGAGAAAGAGAACTCTTTCTCCATAAACCCTGACAAAGATTGTCTCCTTGACCAAGCGTAAGTCAGGTTCCTCTGAGCCCTCTTCTCAACTGGACCTCGACCTCGACCTCCCCTTCAAGCCCCCTTGCCTGGCCTGAATAGCCAAGTTTTAGCAAGAATCCTGCCAAGTCAGTTAAGAGAAATGCCCCACCCGTGATACCTGATTACCCTCCATATCTGATCAAGTTCTTCATTCCCTACCTTTGACTCTAACGTCTTGGCCTGCGGTAGAATCCTGCTAAGTCAGTGTAGCAAATCCCCCCCTACCCTTGCTGTCTCCTCCAGTAATTTTCCATCCACTGGCCCCTTCACTCTGCTCCTTGGCCATCTATCCCCCACTTGTCCTTACTGAATTCCGAATTCAGCCTGATCCCTCTCTCCATTTTGATAGTATTGAAACCTATTCCAACAGTCTTGAATGAAGTCTTTCTTACCGTTTTAGTAAGTGTCAGAATATTTTTTCTTTTCCCCCCACATTTATTAAAATATAAACGACATATAACATTGTGCAGATGTAAGGCATACAATGGGATGATTTTTATAGACATATATATTGTGAAATTAATATCACCTCACATAGTATTTATTTATTTATTGGTGTGCTGAGAACTTTTAAGATTATTCTCTTTAGCAATTTGAAATGTACAATGCAATATATTTTTAAAAGATTTACTTACTTTTTAGAGGGGGAGGGGCAGAGAGAGAGAGAATCCTGAAGCAGACTCCCTGCTGAGTGGGAAGCCAACTGCTGGGCTCCATCCCAGGACCCTGAGACCATGACCTGGGCCAAAATCAAGAGTCGGATGCTTGGGCATCTGGGTGGCTCAGTCTTTAAGCGTCTGCCTTTGGATCAGGTCATGATCCCAGGGTCCTGGGATGAGACCCTCAGTGGGAAGCCTGCTTCTCCCTCTCCCCCTGCTTGTGTTCCCTCTCTCGCTCACTGTCAAATAAATAAATAAAATCTTAAAAAGAAAGAAAGAAAGAAAGAAAGAGTCGGATGCTCAATCTATTGGCCCACCCAGGTGCCCTCCCTCTTTTCTTTTACAATACAATATTTTTAGAATAATTTTTTCTTTAACAACCCTGGCAAATCCAGCCCAGGCTACCTCAGAGAACCTTTTTTTTTTTTTTTTGGTCTTAAGATGCAAAGATTTAAATAGGAGACAGAAGGACTTTTCTTTTTACACGTTGCATGTGTAATGAAATGCCTTTAGCCTTTAGCTTCTACCAGACTTTGCTGTTCCCTTAGCAATAAAGTCCTCAAGTTCTTGACCCCTGTTAAATTTCTCCCTGCTAGGGAATGGGGTTTGTGTATGGAAATCCTTGGGCTCTCTCTAGCGGTTAGAGTGTGCATCAGCACTGACTGGAAAATTAACGTGCTTGCGTTGGGAGGTTGTTGCTGCTGTTGATTTAGTGTTAAAGTCGAGAATTTAGGGTGTTGCTTTCCCTCACCGGGGAGCTTAGCAGAGTATCAGAAATGTCCTGTTTGTACTTTCATGCATCTAATTCTTTAATCCTTGCTAGTTCTCCGCTCGGGACTCATGCAATGGGTAAGTAGTTCAGCCCTTTAACAAATGGTCCTTTGATGTTCTTCTACCCAAGGAGCCTGAGTTATGTCAAGACATTCTATCAAATGCAGCCCAAGTGTTTTTCCAAGTGTGCTCTTTGGACCACTTGCATGGGAATATCCTAGAGTATTTCTTTAAAATGAAGATTTCTGGGTCCCACCCCAAACCTCTGAATCAGAATTTCAGGGACATGGATGGAAAAGGAGGGTATTATGCTAAGGGTACTATGCTAGAGGGTATTATACTAGAGGGTATTATGCTAAGACAAATACCATATGATATCACTTATATGTGGACTTTAGGAAACAAAACAGGTGAACACAGGGGAAGGGAAGGAAAAATAAAATAAGATGGAAATAGAGAGGGAGGCAAACCATAGAGACACTGAACTCTAGGAAACAAAATGAGGGTTGCTGGAGGTGGGGGGAGGAATATTGGGGGATGGGCATTAAGGAGGGCACTTGATGTAATGGGTGCTGAGTGTTATATGCAACTGATGAATCACGAAATTCTACCTCTGAAATAAAGAAAGAAAGGAGAGAAGGTAGTAGGGAGGTAGGAAGAAAGAAAGGTAAAAGGAAGGAAGGGGAATTTCAAGGATGGAATGGGGAGGGGATGGTGGTGGTGAGACAAATCTTAGGCACATTAAGGTTGAAAACCAGTGCTGCACACTCCTTGAAAAGGCACTTCATCGATTTAATGTCTCATTTACTGTTACGGTGCCTGATGCTGAAATCAAACTCATCAGACAGCATTCCATTCACAGTGAACGCGCTATAATAATGTAGCATGCCAGCCTTTGATCGCCTCCCGCAAACAGAACAAGTATACCCTTCCTTTATTTAATCCTTTGAACCTAAATCCTCAATTATATAGAAAACGTGTTCCTTCTTCCTTTTTAAAAAATTATTTACTTATTTATTTTAAGTAGGCTTCAGGCCCAGTGTGGAGGTCAGGATAGAACTTGAACTCATGACCCTGAGATCAAGACTTGAGCTGAGATCAAGAGTCAGATCATGTGCTTAACCCAACTGAGCCACCCAGGTGCTCCTCCCTCTCTCTTTCTAAAAATCTTATTTTGTTCAGTCTAAATAGAGGGGTCTTGTTTGCTCCTTCAGCTACTCCAAAGTTGGGTTAATTTAGCTCAAATCCCTTCCAAAGTTCTAGGAAGCCATTGGAAACTGGCTATTTGCACCAGATTGAGTAAGCCTAACCAACTGCGCATACATATAATTGCCTATGACCTAAGCATAATTTCTCTCTGGACATGTGTTTAAAATGCTCATTCATAGCCTTCATTCCCAAATTTCCTGGTTTGGTAGATCTTGGTTGGAGCCAGGAACCTACATTTTATCAAGCATCTTAAGGGGACGCTGATGCAGGTAAGCCTCAGACTACTGAAGATTTTTTTTTAGATGTTTAAGAAACATTGCCTTGTATGTCAGAGTTTCCTAAACAAACACGGTATTGCTAGAATATTTTACAACCAAGTTCCTTATAAATCTTATAAACTAGAGTCCTAAGCAAATATTTAATGTTAATCTGCAGAAAGGAAGTAGACTTGGGATAATAAATAGTGGCATAGAGGCCATAATTTCACCTTCCCCCCCGATTCCCCATAGCTCTAACCTTTATTGTGGTAAAATATATGTAACTTAAAATTTACCACTTTAATAATTTTTAAGTATAAAATTCAGTGGCATGAATTATATTCACAATGTTATGTAATCACCACCACAATCTATATTCAACCCTTTTTATTGCCTCCAACAAAAACTCATCCGCATTAAACAATCATGCCTTCTTCTCCCCATTCCCCCAGCCCCTGGTAATTTCTAGCCTACTCTCTGTCTCTACAAACTTGATTGTTCTAGATACTTAGCATAGGTGGAATCATTCATCATTTTCCCTCTTGTGTCCGGCTCGTCGCACTTCATATGTTTCCAAGTTCGTCCACATTGCAGCATGAATCAGAACCTCATTCTGTTTCTGGCTAGATAATATTACCTCGCGTGTGCTTGTCACAGTAAGTTTATCCTTTTGTCTATTGATAGATATTTTTGTTGTCTCCACCTGCTGGCTATTGTGAATCCTGCAGTGGACGCTGGCATACGACTAGGGGTCCCTGTTTGCAGTCTTCTGAGTGTGTACCTAAGAGCAGAACTGCAGAGTCCTACAGTAAATCCATGTTTAACTTCTTTTTTTTTTTTTAAGATTTTATTTATTTATTTGACAGATGGAGATCACAAGTAGGCAGAGAAGCAGGCAGAGAGAGAGGAGGAAGCAGGCTCCCTGCTGAGCAGAGAGCCCAAAGTGGGGCTTGATCCCAGGACCCTGGGATCATGACCTGAGCCAAAGGCAGAGGCTTTAACCCACTGAGCCCCCCAGGCGCCCCCCATGTTTAACTTTTTGAAGACCGCCAAACTGTTTTCCACAACTATGCCATTTTATATTCCCGCCAGCAATGAGCAGGGGTTCTAGCGTCTCCACATCCTTGCCAACCATTGTTATTTTCTTGTTGTTTTTTGATATTTGTCAGCCTAATGCATATAAGGTGATATCTCATTATAGTTCTGATTAGCATTATCCTACGGATCAGTGATGTGGTGCATCTTTTTGTGTGCTTATTGGCCATTTGTATGTCTTCTTTGGACAAATGTTTATTTAAAGTCCTTTGCCCATTTTTGAATGATTTGTTGTTGCCGTTGTTGTTGAGTTATACAAGTTCTCTATATATTCTGGATGTTAATCCCATATCAGATGTAGTTCTGCAAATATTTTCCCTTATTCTGTGGTTTGCTTTTTAATTCTGTTGACACTGCCTTTTAATACCCAGAATTTTTAAAGTTGCATGAAGTCCAACTTATCTTCTTAGTTTGTTGCTTGTGCCTTTGGTGTCATATCCAAGGAATCACTGCCAAATCCCACACAGTGAAGGTTTTGCCCTGTTTCCTTCTAAGAATTTTGTACTTTTAAGTCTTACATTTAGGTCTTTTACTAATTTTGAGTTAATTTTTGTATATGGTGTTAAGTAAAGGTTCAACTTCATTCTTTAGCATATGAGTATCCAGTTTTCCAGGCAACATTTATAGAAAAGACCATCTTTTCTCCATTGAATGCTCTGGGCACACTTGTCGAAAGTCATTTGACCATATGGAGTGCCTGGGTGGCTCAGTCAGTGAAGTGTCTGACTTAGTCTAGGTCATGATCTATGGGTCCAGGGATTGAGCCCTGTGTCAGGCTCCACACTCAGTGGGGAGTCTGCTTGTCTGTCTCCCTCCACTCTTCCTCCTGTTTGTGCTCGCTCTCTCTCAAAAATATAAATAAAAATCTTTTAAGAAATTAATTTGACCACATATTTAAGGTTTATTTCTGGGCTCTCAATTAAATTTCATTGGTCTGTATGTTTGTCTTTCTGCCAGTACCATACTGTTTTTTAAAAGATTTTATTTGTTTATGTGAAAGAGAGAGAGAGAGAGAGAGAGAGAAAGAGTACAAGCAGGGGAAGCAGGCGAGGGAGAAGCAGGCTTCCTGCTGAGCAAGGAGCCCGATGTGGGACTCAATCCCAGGACTCAGACCATGACCTGAGCTGAAGGCAGCCGCTTAACTCACTGAGCCATCCAGGTGCCCCCACGTTGTTTTGATTACTGTAGTTTGGTAGCTTTTATAATTGCTTGTGTATTTATCTTGATTGAGGGAAGTTTCTATTTCTTCCCATGACTTCAAGTTACTCTCCGGTGTCCTTTCATTTCAGCCTGCAGGATCACCTTGAGCATATCTTGAAGGGCAGCTCTGGTGGCTGTGAATTCTCTCAGCTTTTGTTTATCATTAACATATCAGTATCTCCACTTTCAAAGGAGAATTGTGCTGGATATTGAATTCTTGGTTAACAGGTTTTTTTTTTTTTTCTTTTAGCCCCTTGGATATGTTGGACTCCAAAATTTCTGAGGAGGTTTCTGATAATCTTCCTCCTTGTATGCAGTGAATTGCTTCTCTCTTGGTGCTTTCAAGATTCCCTTTTTGTCTTTTGAAAATTTGATTATGACCTGTTTTGGTGTTGTGGGTCCATTTCGATTTGTCTTACTTAGAGTTCACTGAGCTGCTTGGATATTTATATTCATGTATTTCATCAAATTGGGGAAGTTTTCGGGCACTATTTATTAACATATTCTCTCTATCCTTTTCTTCTTCTGGGACTTCCATGATGTATATGTTGGTCTGTTTAGGGGTGTCCCACAGCTAGGGTCAGTTAATTTTTTCCAGTCTTTTTTTCTATCTGTTCCTTAGAATTAATACTTTGCATTGTCACCTTCGTGTTTGCTGATTCTGTCTTTTGTTTGCTCAAATCTGCCTTTGAATCCCTCCAATGAATTTTTTTAAAGATTTTATTTATTTATTTGACAGAGAGAGAGTGAGAAATCACAAGGAGGCAGTCAGAGAGGGGGGGGGGAAGCAGGCTCCCTGCTGAGCAGAGAGCCCGATGCAGAGCTCAATCCCAGGACCCTGAGATCATGACCTGAACTGAAGGCAGAGGCTTAACCCTCTGAGCCACCCAGGTGCCCCACCTCCAATGAATTTTTCAATTTTATTTATTTATTTATTTTTAAAGATTTTATTCATTTGTTTGACAGAAATCACAAGTAGGCAGGGAGGCAGGCAGAGAGAGAGAGTGGGGGTGGGGAAGCAGGCTCCCTGCTGAGCAGAGAGTCTGATTCAGAGCTCGATCCCAGGACCCTGAGATCATGACCTGAGCTGAAGGCAGAGGCTTAACCCACTGAGCCAGCCAGGTGCCCCAGAATTTTTCAATTTTAGTTATTGTACTTTTCAGTCCCAGAATGTCTTTTAGTTTTCTTCTTAGTTTTTTCTATTTCTTTATTGATATTTCTATTTTATTCATACATCATTTCCTTGACTTTCTAGATCTTTGAGCATCTTTAAGACAGCTGTTTTAAAGTCTTTTTCTAGTAGATTTGTCATCATATTTTTTCAGGGGTAGTCCCTGTGGATTTAAATTTTTCTTTGCATGGGCACATTTTCCTATTTTGTTGTATGCCTTGTGATTTTTTTTCTTGAATATGGACATTTGTTTAAAGATTATTTATTGGAGAGAGTGCTCATGCATGGGAAAGGGGCAGAGGGAGAGAATCTTGAAGCAGAATCCCTGCTGAGTGCAGAGCCTGACTCAGAACTTGATCCCATGACCCATGAGATCATGACCTCAGCCAAAACTAAGAGCTAGACACTTAACCAACTGAGCTACTCTGGCACCCTGAAAACTGGACATTTTAATCTAATAATGTGGTAACACTTGAAATCAGATTTCCCTCCTTTCCTAAGGGTTTGCTATGGAGTTTTCTTGTTGTTTGTTTGTTTATTGTTTTGAAAAAATTTATTGTATCTTGGCTCTGTGTCAGGGACGTATGTGAGTTATGAACTTAAGATCTTCTCTGGTCTTTTCTGAGCCTACACTTTTCCCTGCGCATGCATGGCTACTTTCTTATTTCTCCAGTTATGCAATTGTTTTTGAATGTCCTATTCTTTAATGTGTGGCCCCTAAAAGGGGAAAAAGAGAAAAAAAAAAGGGGAAAAGCCCTTTAAATCCCTTAACCTAGAGAGGTAGGAGTTTGCAACAATGGGAGTAGGTGCAAAGAGGTGTACCTTTCTGATCAGAAGTAGCAATCTATAACCAAAACACAGATCCCAGATATTTGGAGGGTAATTTCTGCCTATGCTGATTTCTACAAGCTGTGTGTACCTGCTTTAGGAGGCATGCATAGCCACCTATCATGGGGCTGAGGGTGGGGAATGGGTACTTGCTCCTGTGCTAAGAACTGAAATTGACTGAAATTAACCACAATTTACCAATCTAGCCTTCCCTTGGAAGTTGCAAGCCCTCAATAGACTCCAGAGTTCCAAAATTGTGTATCAGATGGATTCTGCCATTAACTGTTGTCTAGGTGGGGAGACAAATTACTGGTACTTTTTATTCTGCCAGATTCCCAGATTTCCCCTTGTTTTTCCCTAATAATTTTGGACCGTATCCTGGATATTATAAACAATACGTTGTAGAGACTCTGGATTCTGTTATATTTCTCCAAAAAGTTTTTTTTTTTTTTTTTTAAGTAAACTATGCCCAATGTGAGGCTCAAATTCATGATCCCAAGATCATTAGTCACATCCTGTACCAACTGAGCCAACCACATGCCCCTGTTTTGTTTTGCTTTGCTTGGAGTTTAACTTGGCAGTTAACTTGGCTAAACTCAAACCTCAAACTTTCCATTGTTGTGGGCAGCAGCTGAAATCTCAGTTCAGCTCTTCTAGTATTAGATGGGTTGCATAGAGTCTGCCCTGTACAAGTGTAGTTCAAGGTCAGGCAGATATAGGGGCAGAGTTTATACACAGAACCCTGTCTCCCTCTCTCTGGCTCTCTCCTATTTGTGATCTGCCCTTTCTTTTCAAGGGCTATTGTCACCTCACACTCTTCTTTTTCTTTTTTCTTTTTTTAGAAAAATTTATTATTTGAGAGAGGAAGAGTGAGCGAGCAAGGGGAGGGGCAGAGGGAGAGAGAATCTCCAGCAAACTCCCCACTGGAGTGGGGCCCAATCTCATGACTCTGAGATCTTGACCCCGAGATCATGACACTGAGATACCCTGAGTCAAAGGCTTAGGGGTCTTAAGCGACTGAGCTACCCAGGTGCCCCCATCCCTTTTCTTCTTCAAGTTTAACTATCCCACATGGGGTCACCTGGCACCTTCCCTCAAGCTAATAAACAGGTTAACAATGAGAACTTATTCAGAAACTTTTCCCTTTTTCAAATGTAAATGCCACTACTACCTACTTTTGGCCTGAGTTTGGTCTTTCTCCAGTGCTTTCAAGTTGTTGTTTTTTACAATTTTTCTCAGAATTTATACTTATTATCCACTAGAAAGTTGATTTGATAGGAACTGCTCCATCGTTACCTTACATTTATAATTGGTTAATCTCTAATTTGGTTGTAGTTCTTTTCTGAAGAGTGTTTTAGGGTATGCTCTTGTATATCTAAAGTGTATTTCTGTTGTCTTTACAAGTCAATGGCAACTTCTGTTAGTACTTAATGAATCTGAATTCTGAGGGGTTTGATGAGACCAGTATGTCCTCCACCATATGACCCTCCCTTAAGCTTTTCCTCAGCTTTGTTTTTCTTCTCTAGGCCCTGAGTGAACCTTACCATTTTAATGGCAACACATATATCCTTTATTCCTTTGTTAGCTTTTATGAAAGTGAAATATATACATAATTTGAAGAAGTCCAATATGATGATAAGGTTTATATTGAGAATAGTATAGCACCATGAACGCTCATTCCCATCTCTGAAATGTGTTCCTTAGAAGCAAAATTTTGAATTCCTTTAGCTGTTTCTCCTGTTTTTTTAGTCTATATTTCCAAAAATAATCTTAAGTTGCTCTTTATATGCTACCTATTGACTTCATATTATGGAATAACGGGATTTTGCACACATAACATCCCCTTCCTTCCCTTCACCCTTCCAATATATTTGTTTCACATTTTTTGTTTATTTTTATTTTATTTTCACATTTTTTGTTTAAATCAATATACTTGTATTGTTATACTACTGATTATATAACTTTTTAATTATACTAGAATTAATAATTGCCTATGGGTTATTCTAATAATTTTCTGTGTAGTAGTTCTAGTTCAACCTTAAGCTCTCCAGTAGAATTGTGATAACCTGCTCTGAATCCTGTACAAATAATTATTCTTGCCTTCAGCTGTGTCTGGTGTTCTTGTGTCTAGATACTGTAAGTTTCCTGACGCCCTGTCTTCTGCTAGAGTGGGAAAGAGGGCCCACTTGTCTCTGCAGAATGGAGTTTTATGGCTATGAGCAAGACATTTAAAGTTTTCCAACCAGTCCTTCTCTTTTCAGCTCTGCATTAATTTCTGCCTTTAGTGATAACTGGTGCCTTCAGATTCTGGGCATTTATAAAATACTGTGATTATTTCAGCTTTCTTCTTATTAGCATACCCCTGCAGTACTAAGCTTTCACAATTGTAGCAACTCCTTTATCCAATTTTTATCTTCTAAAAATTTGTTGACATCTCTTGTCTGTGCTTGTGTTATTTATCCATTTTGCTCTTCCAAATTCATGTTCCATCTCTCTCTCTCTCTCTC
Organism: Enhydra lutris kenyoni; assembly: GCF_002288905.1. Lineage (NCBI taxonomy): Eukaryota > Metazoa > Chordata > Mammalia > Carnivora > Mustelidae > Enhydra > Enhydra lutris. The sequence continues at coordinate 4,117,076 of NW_019154119.1, read as the reverse complement.
TCTGTTTTTTTTTTTTTTTTTTTTGCCCTGCTCTGTGTGCAGAAAAGATACTTCTGTGGAATTCAGCTCCCTTGACTTTTGGCTTCCAGTTGGATTCAGCTAATTGGAGGTACTGGCAGAAGACTGGAGAGTGGGAGGAAATAGAATTGTAGATGTAAGAGTATTTATTCTCATTGCTGCATTCTCCCCACATATTTTCCCTGGAACACCACAGTTTTGGTGGTGGCACAATGCTTCTACTTAGCTCTGTGACTCCTATAGTGCTCTTCTCTTCCATGCCTAGAGCTTTTAACCAGGTTCCAGTCATCATTCTTCCCACTTACCCCTAGAGGCCTAGAGATGATGATAGCTTCCGAATGTTGTTAGCCCCCGAGTACTTCACCATCCCTTGTCAGTTTTCTTAATCCTGCTCATACCTCTGTAAATAGTTTTATTAAATTCTATTCAATTCTCATTTGAGTGTGCCAATCTGTTTTCTGCCAGAGCTCTGACTGCTACATCGCTGTTCATGTTCTCTCTTTACTGTGTTTATTCATTTCAAAAATTTTATTCTCATTTTAGCAGAGTTTCTGGAGGCAACAGAAATCAGAGCCATATGTTCAATCTGCTATGTTTAACTGTTAGATATCCTTTCCCCAGTATCTTTTCCTATGCAGAAGTATCTATTTTCTTTGATAGAATAGACTAATTTCTCTCCTATGCCCTAAGCAGAAGATTGGGAGGTTTAATGCATGGATAAATTGAAAAGATGGGCCCCAAATCGGGGACAAGTACAGTGGCAGGCAAAGCAGAAGCCATACTATAAAGAGTGAGATTAAGACAAAGTCCATATAATAAAGGATAATTCTCCACCCACTCCCTTGAGTATCTTAGTGCCAAGAAAGCTGAAAGCCAGAATGTTGATAGCTTTATCTGCACGTACCCAAAATCAGAAGGTTCAGCTTTCTTCCCTGGAATAGCCCTAGAAAAATCTGAATATGTGTGTTCAATAATCACACATAGTTGAAAAAGACTTAAACAAGAAAGACAAAGACAACCAATGCTAAATATACAAAGAAACAAACAAGTCATAGCAAGAATCCAAAGGAAGGAAAAGCAATCCAGGACTCAGGAAAAAAAAAAAAAGATAAAAACAAAACAAAACCAAAAAAACCTCACAAAAAACCCAAAGACAAACAAACCAAGAATACTAGATTAATCTGGGGGAAAAAAAGGAGTGGTGGCTTAAAATTCTGAAGACAAATTATATCCAATCTGAAATTCTATACTTAGGCAAGTTACCACTCAGGTAAGTGAGTAAAATCATGACAAATTTATTCAGAAACACTAAATAATGTAAAAAAGGAAACCAAGAAAGATAAAGACACTGGATCCCAGGGAGCAAAGATTCAACACAGTAAGTGAGGGGGGGGAAATTTCCTAAATTTTAGTGATGGTTAGTTTCAAGATCATAGCTGGGAGTAGGCCTCGTGAACAACCAGTACCAATAAGGAAATGGAGACAGAGGGCTCCAAGAAAGTCACTTGGAGAGAAAACTAAAGGGAGAAAACTAAGTGTATAGAGTATCCAACGTATTTTAATACACTCAGAAATTGTTTTTAGCTCTGTTGGATAGTTCGGAATTGAATTAGTGATTTGACATGGAAAAACTAACCAGACAAGTAACAAAAACCAAAGCAATTATTTATACTGGAAAAAACATAAAGTTGTTCAAAAATGAAATGTTATCATAGTACGCCCTATCACAGGTATGAATAGTAGAAACTATACTAATATAAATAATAAATATTTGCTTAAACAAAAGTGCCATGGAACAGATTTGGGAAAATGGGAATGAGGAAGAATATTTAAATGAATATACAGACACATTTCTGAGATATTCAGTTCCAGACCATGGCAATAAAGCAACTATTGCAATAAAGTGAGTCAAATGAATTTTTGCCTTCCCAGTGCCTATGAAACTTATGTTTACACTATACTGTAGTTTGTTAAGTGTACAATAACATTATATCTAAAAAATAGTACATACTTTATTTGAAACATTCTTTATTGCTAAAAAATGTTAACCATCATTCATAATCATAATTGTTAATCACCAATCACATAACAAATATAAAACTAATGAAAAATTTTGAAAAACTGCAAAATTAAACAAAATAGGATGCTGGGACATGAAGCGATCAAGTGCTGTTGGGAAAATGGTGCCAGCAGACTTCCTCGACTCAGGGTTGCCACAAACCTCTAATTCCTAAAAAATGCAGTGTCTGCCAAGCGGCATAACATGAAGTACAATCAGACGAGGAAAGCTTGTACTTGAGGGAGATGATTTAAGAGAGGCAAATCTCCATTTACCATAATAGCAAATCAAGAGATAATAGGTAAAGTAAAAATGAAAAAATGGCGATGTAAGCACATAGTTTAGGTACCTGGAGACAAAACCAGGATAAATAGCCAAAAAACCTCAGAGAAGTTGCTTAAGAGGAGGGGGAATTTGTGGGGGCGCCTGGGTGGCTCAGCGGGTTAAGCATCTGCCTTCCGCTCAGGTCGTGATCCCAGGGTCCTGGGATGGAGTCCCGTGTCAGGCCTCTGCCCCTCAGGGAGTCTGCTTCCCCTCTGTCCCTTCCACTTATTCTCTCAATCTTTCTCTCACTCTCTCTCTCTCTCTAATAAAAAAAATTAAAAAAAAAAAGAGGAGAGGGAATTTGGAAATGAGGATCAAAGGGGCAGAATTTTGGTATTTTCCACTGTAAGCTAACTGTTCCATTTAAGTTTTTAAGAGATACACTCATGGGTTTCATAAAAAAAAAAACAAAAAAATGAAAAGAAACACATAATCCCATGTGTGGACCCAAATAGCAGTGACATAGCAGTATTTCTCTCTCTTCCCTCACCTATTCTAAGAACTCTTCTGTTTCCTTGTGAAGAGTTCTTGGAATCCCTATGTGGTATCTCACAAGTGTTCTGTGAATTTGTTCTCTTGGCTGCCTCAGAGTTTTCTTGCTCTTCTCTCTTCAGAGGCCAACTGAAGGCCACGCCCCTGCAGGCTGCAGACTTTCCCATCTCCGTTCCCAGGCTGCCAACACCTGGTGTCAAATTGTTGACGCTTGTGCCAGGGATGCTCCTCCTTGTCACTGCTGGGGCTGCAGGCTCCAAGGCTGATGACATTTCACACCCTCACCCGCCCCCCGCACAGTAGTATTTTTCCTAATTGGGAGAACGTTCTCTCAATTCACAGAATCCGGAAATGATACTCTTTCGTGAGCATCTGCTTTTGTCCTTTATCGTAGGAGCACTGTGGACCTGAAACTGACTTTTCTTCTTCTGGGGGCTGGCTGCTGGAAAGTGTTTGGCTGAATCTGCTTGTAATTCTAGAGGGTAGAGTGTGCGAAATGATTTGCATGTTTGTGTATTACTTTTTTTATTAATTATTTTATTAACATATAATGTATTCTTTGCCCCAGGGGTATAGGTCTGTGAATCGCCAGGTTTGCACACTTCACTGCACTCACCATAGCACATACCCTCCCCAGTGTCCGTAGCTCAATCACCCTCCCCATACCCTCCCTTCCCCCAGCAACCCTCTGTTTGTTTTGTGAGATTAAGAGTCTCTTATGGTTTGTCTCCTTCCCGATCCCATCTTGTTTCATTTTTTTTCCTTCCCTACCCCCCAAGCCCCCCCACATTGCCTCTCAAATTCCTCATATCAGGGAGATCATATGATAATTGTTTTCCTCTGATCGACTTATTTCGCTCAGCTTAATACCCTCTAGTTCCATCCACATTGTTGCAAATGGCAAGATTTCATTTCTTTTGATGGCTGCATAGTATTCCATTGTGTGTGTGTGTGTGTGTGTGTGTGTGTGTGTGTGTATATATATATCACCTTTTCTTTATCCATTCATCTGTTGATGGACATCTAGTTTCTTTTTTTTTTTACTTTTAAAATTTTTTAATAAACATATAATGTATTTTTAGCCCCAGGAGTACAGGTCTGTGAATTGCCAGGTTTACACACTTCACTGCACTCACCATAGCACATACCCTGCCCAATGTCCATAACCACACCACCCTCTCCGACCCCCCTTCCCCCAGCAACCTTCAGTTTGTTTTGTGAGATTAAGAGTCTCTGATGGTTTGTCTCCCTCTCGATCCCATCTTGTTTCATTTATTCATTTTCCTACCCCCCAAACCTCCCACATTGCATCTCCCCTTCCTCATATCAGGGGGATCATATGATAGTTGTCTTTCTCCGATTGACTTATTTCGCTAAACATAATACCCTCTAGTTCCATCCATGTCATCCCAAATGGCAAGATTTCATTTCTTTTGATGGTTGCATAGTATTCCATTGTATATATATACACCACCTCTGCTTTATCCATTCATCTGTTGATGGACATTTGGGTTCTTTCCATAGTTTGGCTATTGTGGACATTGCTGCTGTAAACATTCAGGTGCACGTGCCCCTTCAGATCCCTACATTTGTATCTTGAGGGTAAACACCCAGTAGTGCGATTGCTGGGTCATAGGGTATCTCTATTTTCAACTTTTTGAGGAACGTCCATGCTGTTTTCCAGAGTGGCTGCACCAGCTTGCATTCCCACCAACAGTGTAGGAGGGTTCCCCTTTCTCCGCATCCTCTCCAACATCTGTCGTTTCCTGACTTGTTAATTTTAGCCATTCTGACTGGTGTGAGGTGGTACCTCATTGTGGTTTTGATTTGTATTTCACTGATGCTGAATGATGTTGAGCACTTTTTCATGTATCTATTGGCCATTTGGATGTCTTCTTTGCAGAAATGTCTGTTCATGTCCTCTGCCCATTTATTGATTAGATTCTTTGTTCTTTGGGTGTTGAGTTTGATTAGTTCTTTATAGATTTCGGATACTAGCCCTTTATCTGATATGTTGTTTGCGAATATATTCTCCCATTCTGTCAGTTATCTTTGGTTTTGTTGTCTGTTTCCTTTGCTGTGCAAAAGCTTTTGATCTTGATGAAGTCCCAATAGTTCATTTTTGCCCTTGCTTCCCTTGCCTTTGGCGATGTTTCTAGGAAGAAGTTGCTGTGGCTGAGGTCAAAGAGGTTGCTGCCTGTGTTCTCCTCAAAGATTTTGATGGATTCTGGTCTCACATTGAGGTCTTTCATGCATTTTGAATCTATTTTTGTGTGTGTTATAAGGAAATGGTCCAGTTTCATTTTTCTGCATGTGGTTATCCAATTTTCCCAAAAACATTTGTTGAAGAGACTGTCTTCTTTCCATTGGACATTCTTTCCTGCTTTGTTGAAGATTAGTTGGCCATAGAGTTGAGGTCTATTTCTGGGCTCCCTATTCTGTTCCATTGATCTATGTGTCTGTTTTTGTGCCAGTGCCATACAGTCTTGATGATTACAGCTTTGTAATTGAGCTTGAAGTCTGGAATTGTGATACCACCAACTTTGGCTTTCTTTTTCAATATTCCTCTGGCTATTCAGGGTCTTTTCTGGTTCCATATAAATTTTAGGATTGTTTGTTCCATCTCTGAAAAAAAATGATGGTATTTTGATAGGGATTGCATTAAGTGTGTAGATTGCTTTAGGTAGCATAGACATTTTCACAATATTTGTTCTTCCAACCCATGAGCATGGAATGTTTTTCCATTTCTTTGTGTCTTCCTCAATTTCTTTCATGAGTACTTTATAGTTTACAGATTCTGTGCCTCTTTGGTTAGGTTTATTCCTAGGTATCTTATGGTTTGGGTGCAACTGTAAATGGGATTGACTCCTTAATTTCTCTTTCTTCTGTCTTGTTGTTGGTGTATAGAAATGCAACTGATTTCTGTGCATTGATTTTATATCCTGACACTTAACTGAATTCCTATATGAGTTCTAGCAGTTTTGGAGTGGAGTGTTTTGGGTTTTCCACATAAAGTATCATACCATCTGGAAAGAGTGAGTGTTTGACTTCTTTGCTGATTCAGATGCCTTTAATTTCTTTTTGTTGTCTGACTGCTAAGGTTAGGACTTCTAGTACTATGTTGAATAGCAGTGATGATAACGGATGTCCCTGCCGTGTTCCTGACCTTAGCGGAAAAGCTCTCAGTTTTTCCCCATTGAGAATGATATTCGCTGTGGGTTTTCATAGATGCCTTTGATGATATTGAGATAATGTACCCTCTATCCCTACCCTGTGAAGAGTTTTGATCAAGAAAGGATGCTGTACTTCGCCAAGCACTTTTTCAGTATCTATTGAGAATATCATATGGTTCTTGTTCTTTCTTTTATTAATGTATTGTATCACATTGATTGATTTGCGGATGTTGAATCAACTTTGCAGCCCAGGCATAAATCTCACTTGGTTGTGGTAAATGATCCTTTCAATGTACTGTTGTATCCTATTGGCTAGTTTTTTGGTGAGAATTTTCACATCTGTGTTCGTCAAGGATATTGGTCTGTAATTCTCTTTTTTGATGGGGTCTTTGTCTGGTTTTGGGATCAAGGTAATGCTGGCCTCATAAAAATGATTTTGGAAGTTTTTCTTCCATTTCTATTTTTTGGAACTCTTTTGGGAAAATAGGTATTAATTCATCTTTAAATGTTTGGTAGAATTCCCCTGGGAAGCTGTCTGGCCCTGGGCTCTTGTTTGTTGGGAGATTTTTGATGACTGCTTCAATCTCCTTACTGGTTATGGTTCTACTCAGGTTTTCTATTTCTTCCTGGTTCAGTTTTGGTAGTTTATATCTCTCTAGGAATGCATCCATTTCTTCCAGATTATCAAATTTGCTGGTGTATAGTTGCTCATAATATATTCTTATCATTGTTTGTATTTCTTTGGTGTTGGTTGTGATCTTTCCTCTTTCATTAATGATTTTATTAATTTGGGTCCTTTCTCTTTTCTTTTTGATAAGTCTGGCCAGGGGTTTATCAGTCTTATTAACTCTTTTAAGGAACCAGCTCCTAGTTTTGTTGACTTGTTCTACTGTTTTTTTGGTTTCTGTTTCATTGATTTCTGCTCTGATCTGCTCTGATTTCTCTTCTCCTGCTGGGTTTAGGCTTTCTTTGCTGTTCTTTCTCCAGCTTTTTTAGGTGTAGGGTTAGGTTGCATACTTGAGAACTTTCTTGTTTCTTGAGAAAGACTTGTATCACCATAAACTTTCTTCTCAGGACTGCCTTGCTGTGTCCCACATATGTTGAACAGTTGTGTTTTCATTATCATTTGTTTCCATGATTTTTTTCAATTCTTCTTTACTTTCCTGGTTGACCCACTCATTCTTTAGTAGGATGCTCTTTAGCCTCCGTGTATTTGAGTTCTTTCCAACTTTTCTCTTGTGATTGAGTCCTAGCTTCAGAGCATTTTGGTCTGAAAATATGCACGGAATGATCCCAATCTTTTGGTACGGGTTGAGACCTGATTTGTGACGCAGGATGTGATCTGTTCTGGAGAACATTTCATGTGCACTAGAGAAGAATGTGTATTCTGTTGCTTTGGGATAGAATATTCTGAATATATCTGTGTTGTCCATCTGGTCCAGTGTGTCATTTAAGGCCTTTATTTCCTTGCTGATCTTTTGCTTGGATGATCTGTCCATTTCAGTGAGAGGGGTGTTAAAGTCCCCTACTATTATTGTATCATTGTCGATGTGTTTCTTTGATTTTTTTTTTTTTATTAATTGGTTTATATAGTTGGCTGCTCCCATGATAGGGGCATAGGTATTTAAGATTGTTAGATCTTCTTTTTGGACAGAACCTTTGAGTATGATACAGTGTCCTTTCTCATCTCTTATTATAGTCTTTGGCTTAAAATCTAAGTTATCTGATGTAAGGATTGTGACCCCAGCTTTCTTTTGATGTCCATTAGCATAGTAAATTTTTTTCCACCCCCCTCACTTTAAATCTGGAGGTGTCTTTGGGTCTAAAATAAGTTTCTTGCAGCATATTGATGGGTTTTGTATTTTTATCCATTTTGATTCCCTGTGTATTTTTGATTGGGGCATTTAGCCCATTTACATTCAGGGTAACTATTGAAAGATATGAATTTAGTACCATTATATTGCCTGTAAGGTGACTTTTACTGTATATTGTCTCTGTTCCTTTTAGGCCTACTACTTTAAGGCTCTCTCTTTGCTTAGAGGATCCCTTTCAATATTTCCTATAGGGCTGGTTTGGTGTTTGCAAATTCTTTTAGTTTTTGTTTGTCCTGGAAGCTTTTTATCTCTCCTTCTATTTTCAATGATAGCCTAGCTGGATATAGTGTTCATGGCTGCATATTTTTCTCATTTAGTGCTCTGAATATATCATGCCAGTTCTTTCTGGCCTGCCAGTTCTCTATGAATAAGTCTGCTGCCAATCTAATATTTTTACAATTGTATGTTACAGACTTCTTGTCCTGAGCTGCTTTCAGGATTTTCTCTTTGTCACTAAAACTTTTAAATTTTACTATTAGATGTCTGGGTGTGGACCTATTTTTATTGATTTTGAGGGGGAGTCTCTGTGCCTCTTGGAATTTGATGCTTGTTCCCTTTACCATATTAGGGAAATTCTCTAAATAATTCGCTCCAATATACCTCCAGCCCCCTTCTCTCTTTCTTCTTCTGGAATCCCAATTATTCTAATATTGTTTCATCTTATGGTATCACTTATCTCTCGAATATCCCTTGTGGTCCAGTAGTTGTTTGTCTCTGTTTTGCTCAGCTTCTTTATTCTTGGTCATTTGGTCCTCTATATCACTAATTCCCTCTTCTGTCTCATTTATTCTAACAGTAAGAGCTTCCATTTTTGATTGCACCTCAATAGCTTTTTTGATTTCAGTTTGGTTAGATTTTAGTTCTTTTATTTCTCCAGAAAGTGATTTTATTTCTCCAGACAGGTTTCTTTAATATCCTCCATGCCTTTTTCGAGCCCAGCTAGCACCCTGAGAATCATCATTCTGAGTTCTAGATGTCTATATTGATTAGGTCCCTAGACTTTGGTACTGTCTCTTGTTCTTTTTTTTGTGGTGAGTTTTTCTGCCTTGTCATTTTATCCAGATAGGAATATATGAATGACAGAATAAAATACTAAAAGGGTGGCAAAGACCCCAGAAAAATGAATGCTAACCAAGTCAAAAGAGACCCCAAATTGGGGATAGAAGAAAGGTGTAAAAAGAAAAAAAAATACATATGTATGTGTAATATATATATATATACATATATATGTATATGTATATACATATACATATATATGTATATTTATGACTGGTGAATAGAACAGAGCCACCCACTTGATTTTGGGTGTATTTTGGTCTCTTAGAAGAAACTACCTCCCAAAATTTTAAAGGAAGAAAAACTTATGTATATACAAAAATAAGGGTAAACACAATGAAGGGATGGATGTAAAGATGAAAAATTTTAAAGTTCTAAAAAAGGAATTAATAAGATAAGTTGATTGGAAAAAGAAAGAAAAAAAGTGGAAAGAATGTGCTCAGGCTGAAGACTAGAACAAAGCCCTGTGCTAGATTTAGGGTATATTTTGATCTATTAGAAGAAATTGTATCCCCAAATTATTTAGGAAAAAAAAAGCCATATATATATATATACAAAAAATAAGGTTAAATACAATGAAGGATAAAATATGACTATAATAATGAAGGTTTAAAAAGATTTTTGTAAGAAAATTATTGTTAAGATAAACTAGTTAAAAAAACGTTAAAAAAGGAAAGAGGAGAAGTTGAAAAAAATAGAATAAGAAAAAAATAAAATTAAAAAAATTAATTTAACTTTGCAAGACTAAAGGGTCATGGAGAGAAAGCCATGAATTCCATGCATTGCTTTCCCCTAGCTCTGAAGTTCCGCTGTTCTCCTTGATCAATGAGCTTGGTCTTGGCTGAATGTTCTTGCTGATCCTCTGTGGGAGGGGCCTGTTGCAGTGATTCTCAAATGGCTTTGCCTGAGGTGGAACTGCGCCGCCCTTGCCAGGGGCCGGGCTAAGTAATCTGCTCAGGTTCGCTCTTGGGAGCTTTTGTTCCCTGAATACTTTCCGTAGAGCTCTGGAGGATGGTAATGAAAATGGCAGCCTCCCAGTCTCTGGCCTGGAGGAGCTGAGAGCTCAGGGCCTGCTCCTCAGTGCACCCTCGAAGAAAAGCGCTCAATCCCTCCCATCTCCCTGGTCTCCAGCTGCGCTCTGGGATCACCTGGCCTGTGACTGAGCATTTCTGTCTCTGACACACAACCCCATCTGGAGTCTCCAAACCCAGCAGATTCCTGCAACATGCTTCTCCAGAGGAGGAAGGTGAGTCTCCCTGGATCTGCCACTTGTGCAGTCACTTGTCGAAGAACAGTGGCCCGACTGTGCCTCGGATAACAGTTTAAGGTAACCCCGAGCTGAGAGCTCACTCCTCAGCTCTGTCTCTGCAACTGGCTTCCCCATTCCGATACCTGGGAGCTCTGCCACCCTCAGACACCCCTGGTCTTTCTGTGACCCCACGGGACCTGAGACCACACTGTCCCCAAGAGGGCTCCACCCCCGCTTAGCCTCTGGAGCGATGTCCCTCAGTGAAGCAGACTTCTAAAAGTTCTGATTTTGTGCTCTGCTGCTTTACTGCTTTCTGGGAGCTGGGCCCTCCCCCCACAGTCTATCTTTCCGTGGCTTCAGATTCACTTCTCCACACGACCTACCTTCCAGAAAGTGGTCGATTTTCTGTTGTTCTTAGAATTGCTGCTCTTCTTCTCTTCGATCTCCTGGTGAGTTTGTAGGTGTTCAGAATGGTTTGATAACTATCTAGCTGAACTCCTGCGACCTGATGTCATCTCAGTCTGCTACTCCTCCTCTATCCTGTGTATTACTTTTAAGTGACATTTGTGCCTTTGTTTTACTTTTATGTTTTCACTTGTCTTTTATTCATTCACTCAATACTGTATTTTGGTAAGGTGCCTCAAATTCTATTTTTTAAAATGGGGAAATAGGGGCACCTGGGTGGCTCAGTGGGTTAAAGCCTCTGCCTTCAGCTCAGGTCATGATCCCAGAGTCCTGGGATCGAGCCCCGCATAGGGCTCTCTGCTCAGCAGGGAGTCTGCTTCCTCCTATCTCTCTGCCTGCTTCTCTGCCTACTTGTGATCTCTATCTGTCAAATAAATAAATAAAAAATCTTAAAATAAAATAAAATAAAATAAAATGGGGAAATATATTAAGAATGGAATAAATAAATAAAAATTTTTAGCTTTAAGAAAACTTTTCCTTTTATGAAAAATCTAGGACTTAGGGCTCAGCCTTTATGGACTGCAGTTTATCCTCTATTGGTTACTGCAGGTTTATAGAAAATCTTGAGATTGGATAGTGTGATTCTTTGTTCTTCTCTTTCAAATTTTTTAGCCATTTGCATTCCTTTTCCTTTCTAAAAAAATTTTAGAATCAGCTTGTCTGTATTCATAAAAACTGCGAGAATTTTTTAAAAAAGGTTTTATTTACTTATTTGACAGACAGAGATCACAAGTAGGCAGAGAGGCAGGCAGAGAGAGAGAGGAGGAAGCAGGCTCCCCGCCGAGCAGAGAGCCAGATGCGGGACTCGATCCCAGGACTCTTAGATCATGACCTGAGCCGAAGGCAGAGGCTTAAGCACTGAGCCACCAAGGTGCCCAAAACTGTGAGAATTTTTTGGCATCACCTTTACTGAGCTGTAACTCACATACTATAAAATTCACCCCTTTAAAGTGTACAGTTTCAGGGTGTCTGGGTGGCTCAGTCAGTGAAGCAGAGGACTCCTGGTTTCAGCTCAGGTTGTGATCTCATGGGTCATGGGATCCAGCCCTGTGTAGGGTTCCGTGCTCAGCGGGGAGTCTGCCTCAAGATTCTCTCCCTCTGTCCCTTGCCCCACTCATGAGCATGTGCTCTCTCTCTCTAAGATCAATAAATAAATCTAAAAAAAAGTGTATGATTCTGTGACTTTTTGTATATATCACTTAGTCCAGAATATTTTTACCAGCCTAGAAAGGAAACCCATACCCATTAGAAGTCACTAACCCAATCATTCAAATGCCTTAAGAAGAAAAAGCCAGAGGTCCCTGGAAAAAGAGAGACTCAAGCCTGCAACACCAACTCTTCCCTGAACATCCATCCTGCTGGTCGATTTTGAACTCACCAGTCCACACAGTCATGTTTCCTCTCTGGGAAAGCCTAAGACAGATTTTGAAATCATACAACACGTGCCTTTTCTGTTTTGTTTTGTTTCGTTTTTACTTGGCATAATGTTTTCAAGGTCCACCCATGTTCTAGCACGACTCCATTCTTCATTCCTTTTTATGGCCCAATAATATTCTGTTGTGTGGACATACCACATTTTGTTTATCCATTCATTAGTTGATGGATATTGGGGTTGTTTCTACTTCCGCCTATCATGATTGACTCCACTACAAACATTTTTGTACAAGTTTTTGTGTGGACAAGTTTCAGTTCTCTTGGGTTTCTCTTCAATATGTGGCTGTGCCGTTTAACATTTCTACCAGCATTCCATGTGGGTTCCAATTTCCCCACATCCTTGCTGACACTTGTTAGTACCTTTTTTTGATTACTGGCATTCTTGTGGGTATGACGTGGCATTTCATTGTGCTTTTGGCTTGCATTTGCTTGCTGGCTGGTGATGTTGGGAATCTTGTCCTATTTATGCTCAGACTCATCAAAGAGCTGCTGCTTGAGTTCTGTCCAGGTGTCATAGCTGTATTCAGTGTGAGAGAGGATGGAATAGTTCTTACTCTCTTTTACCAGAAACAGAAACTTGTTAGTTTTTGATACTCACAAAAATAATATCTTTACATTTTCTCATTACTATTACTGGTGAATATAAAGGCAATTGATTTTTTTTTGAAGACTTTATTTATTTATTTGACAGAGAAATCACAAGTAGGCAGAGCGGCAGGCAGAGGGGGAGGGGGAAGCAGGCTCCTTGCCGAACAGGGAGCCCCATGCGGGGCTCGACCCAAGTACAGTGATTTCTGACCCCTGGCCTCAAGGGATTTTGTTCCTTTGCTCTCTCCCCCTTAGAGCACTTCTCTCAACGTGGAAAAGCCCAGGATAGCCCTCATGGAGAGAGGTCCAGAATCCCAGCCATTCCAGACATGGCAGATGAGGTCCCAGATACGTGAGTAAGGTCTTCTGACAGAACCAAATATTTTGGAGGAAAATAGATGAGGATATGATTGGAAAGCCGCCTGTCAGATGGAGTTTTCTTTAGGCATCTGCTTTCTTGACAGAGGATGAAGGTAAAGATACACAAACGAGTAGCACAAATGAAACACCAGTGTCCAAATGCACACAACAGGGACTTCAGGGGTATTGCTAAAACATTAAGAAGGGAAGACTCGCCCTGCTGGGTCACCTCCACAATAGGCGAATCCCAGTAATCGGGTCTGTAATGATAGAACTGCTGGACTCCGTCCTGAGTTTAGATGCGGATCCATCCTTTACAACCATTCCCTTGTGTAAAGCTCAACTCCTTCAGCCTGCTAACCCTCCAATTCTCTCACCCAGCAAACCCCAACCCTACTGGTATTCTTTAAATAAAATTTGTCGTTCCCCTAAAATGTTGTAATTCAGTGTATTCTAAGGAGCTTTTTATAATTTGATCATTTCCCCCATTTCTTCAAATTCCTTACAAGTTTTAAATTTAGTCTTTTTATACAGTCTCGTGTGTGTGTGTGTGTGTGTGTGTGTGTGTGTGTGTGTGATAATCTGTTTCAGTGAAGAAGTACACTGTAGGGAAATACTTCAAAACGTATTATCAGTGTTTCCATATCAATGTGGTTCTCATTCAAAGTCCTCTGTCACATTAGTTTTTAAAGGCTCATCAATGTAAAAGGAGGTGATTTACTTGATTACTTCTGAACTTACCTTATGAACTGCTTGTTGATTCTATTTCACTATAAAAAGACAAATACTTCTGTTTTCATTGTTTTAGGGAAAAACAGCTCTAGATTGGAGCCTGCTATTTTTTCTGTTTTGGGGAGAACTGTCCAGAGAAAGCAGTTGTGCATGCTCAGATAAGGGGAGACTGGAGCCTGATGAACCAGTTCAGGTGAAGAGAGCTCCTGTCTGCCTCCCACGGTGAGCTGACCGCCAATGGCAATGACCTTGAAATCTGATGGAAAATCTAATTTTGCTGAATCAGAGAACCTCTCTAAAACAGGAGAATGTGATGTTCCCAGCCACACACACACACACACACACACACACAAAACCTGCTCTGCCTGGTTTTCCAGTGTCCTGGGAACCGCAGTCGCCTCCCCTCTCCCACTTTACCCAGAGAAACTTCTAAACACAAGAACACCTTGGGCTTATCTAGGCTAGACTAATATAATTAGACTGCTTTTTGAAATAAAGATAAAAATCAATAGTTCAGTTAAGTTTCAAAGGGAGTAAGTACATCTTTAAGCCCTAAAGAAAGCAAGAAAAAGAGGCACCTGGGTGGCTCAATCGGTTAAACGTCTGCCTTCCACTCAGATCATGATCCTGGGGTTTGCGGATGGAGACTGAAGTCAGGCTCCCTGCTCAGTGAGGAGTCTGCTTCTCCCTCTCCCTCTGCCCCTCACTCTGGTCGTTTTTTCTTACAAATAAATAAATACAATTTTAAAAAGAAAAACAGAAAGCCAAGAAGAAAATCTTAAGGATGCTAGGTCAGAGAAGAATCAGGAATTCCTAAAATGCAAGGGGAATCTGCCTCAGATCCCATAACAAATGATAAGCTGGAGCCCTTCTACCTGTGCCATTCTGATACTATATCAGAGCCAAAAACTCAGTGAAATCAGGAATTCTTTTTAGTGGACATGAGTTTATTGTCCCAACCTGTTATTTTGAAAAATGTCAAGCTTACAGCAAGTGACAAGAATAGAACAAAAAAATACTCCATTCGCGATTCATCTAGAATCACTAAGAGTTGACATTTTGTCATGTTTGCTTTATCCCACTTTCTCCATACACTTTCTTTCTCTCCTTTTTTCCTTTTTCTTTCCTTCCTTCACCCCACTGGATCATTTATTTTAGTTAGTTACAGACTGCCATGACACTTCACCCCTAAATCTCTCAGATGTTTCTTCATTTCTTTTTACTTTTTTTTACATTTTTAAAAAAACATTTTATTTATTTAAGTAATCTCTTCACCCAACGTGGAGCTTGAACTCATGACCCCAAGATCAGAGTCCAATGCTCTTCCAACTGAGCCAGCCAGGCACTCCTCACAGATGTTTCTTCTGAGAACAAGGACAAACTCCTGCAGGCACTACACAATTATCACATTGAGGAAACTCAACACATAGTAACACCAATATACAGCCCATATTCAATTTCCCTAATTATTCAATAACGCATATCATAGCTGTTGTTTCTTTCAATGCAGGATCTAGTAAAGCATGATAAATTCAGGATTTTTTTTAAACAAAGAAATAATGACGAAGAAAAATAATTTAACTCTAAAGGTCATCCTGGGAGCAATGAAACATTTCCTACTTGCAAACAAAATTAACACTGCTGACTATGAAATACATTTGGTCTAAAAAACATTGATAAGATATAATAACCACACTTACCTGGAATACGGTCCTGAAAAATTTACTACTGGGTGGCACTAAAACATTTAATTTTAATAAGAATCTACCGTTTGCCTTATTCTTTTTCTGTAGAGACTGAATAGAGTACCTTATATACCATTTTTACAGTTTTTTAAAGTCAGTGAGAAAAGTGAAGCGATATAAAAGTCCTGTTTGATGAAGGAAATGGTAGTGTAAAAATATATAAAAGCAACCCCAAAAAAGCCAACTTCTTCTTAGAAGTGATACTAGGAGCAGATCTTTAACAAATTCCATGTTATTCTCCTTGGCTGTGATGATGTATAAATGAGCTCTTTCTAATCACATGAAGTGATCACAAGTAGTGGGTCATGGTCTGCAAGTCCCAAAAGGTATCAACAATTTTGGAGATGAAAGGATGAGGGAAAAAAATAACAATCAGTATGACCTATGAAACTGTGTTTATCAAAGAAAGAGAACAAAAATAAAAATTGGAGTTATTTATTAAGTTAAATTTAAAAATAGATGATGTAGCATTCAATATTCTCTGTGAAAATGAACGAGCTTTTTTTTTTTTTAAAGATTTTATTTATTTATTTATTTATTTTACAGAGAAGGAAAGCATGCAAGCAGGAGGATGGGCAGAGGGAGAGGGAGAGAGAGAATCTCAAGCAGACTCTGAGCTGAGCCCCACATGGGGCTCTATCCTACTATCCCGAGATCATGATTTGAGCCAAAATTAAGAGTTGGATGCTTGGGGCTCCTGGGTGGCTCTGTCAGTGAAGCTTCTGACTCTTGGTTCCAGCTCAGGTCATGATCTCAGGATCTTGAGATCAAGCCCCAAGTAGGGTTCCGTACTCAGTGGAGGGTCTGCCTCCCTCTCTCCCTCTCCAATAAAATAAATACAACCTTTTTTTTTTTTCTTTTTAAAGAAAAAGGACACTTAACTGATTGAACCACCCAGGTGCTCCAAAAATGATCTTTAAATAAAGAGCGCATATTAATGAATTTAATAGGAATAAGTAAACATGAAAATGCTAATCCCCTAAAAGCTGGATCAGAAAGGGGCACCTGGGTGGCTCAGTGGGTTAAAGCCTCTGCCTTCGGCTCGGATCATGATCTCAGGGTCCTGAGATTGAGCCCCACATTGGGGGGGGGGTCTCTGCTCAGCAGGGAGCCTGCTTCCTCCTCTCTCTCTCTCTGCCTGCCTCTCTGCCTACTTGTAATCTCTGTCTGTCAAATAAATGAATAAAATCTTTAAAAAAATTTTTAAAAAGCTGGATCAGATATAATTATTACCAGACAAAATAAACTTTAAGGCAAAACCATTACTAAAAATAAAGAGGGTAACTTCATAATGATAAAAGATTTTATTCACCAGGGAGATAGAACAATTTTAAACTTATATGCACTTTATAACATAACCCAGAAGTATATAAAACAAAACAAAACAAGTTGAGACAAGAAGGAGACAAAACAGAAATCATTGTGATGGAATTTAATGTACTTCTCTCATTAATTCCAGTAGATTATAGATCTAACTGTAAAGGCAAAACAATAATGTTTTTAGAAGGTAATTTAAGATAATAATTTCACATGCTTGAGGTAGAAATCAATTTCTTTAAAAAGATGCAAGTATTTTTTTAAAAGATGCATATATTTCCTACCAGGACATAGAAACAGCACACTGACCATAAATGGGAAAAATTTAGATAAATGTGACTAAATTAAAATGAAAAACTTTTGTTTATCAAAGCACATCACAAAAAGGTGAGAAAAAACAAGCTATAAAATAGGAAAAGATATTTGCAATACATACAACTAACAAAAGGTTTATACGGATAACCTACAGAGAATGCCTATGAAGTCAAAAAGAAAAAGTTGAGGACCTAATAGGAAAATGTGGTCAAACACTTGACAGGTCTCTTTACAAAAAGGAAACATAAATGGTTAACAAACATATGAAGAGATGTTAAACTTGATTAGTAATCAGGGAAAGATAAATTAAAACCACCATGAGATATCATTACACAGCCCCAGATTGCCAAAACTTTAAAATCCTAAAAATGCCAAATGCTGGTGAGCATATGGACAACAGGGATGCTTAGAGCACTGTGTTTATATTACCAAATTTTAGACACATCCCCCTAGCGATCCAGATATTCTACTCCATATTATACATCCTGGAGAAAGAAAGTCACATGCGTGAGAACCAAAACATAAATATGCCCAAGAACGTGTGTAGTAGCATTGCTTGTGATAGCAACAGGAATGACCCAAATATCCATCAACAACTGAATGGATAAATTAAGTGTGGTATAAGCACACAAAAGAGTATTACTCAGAAAGTAAAAAAGAAGTAACAAATAAGCAATATATGATATAATCAATTCTATATACTTATATATGTATTATATATTCTCTACATTATATAACTTAAACTTTTATTTATATTAAATTATATATAATTTTTCAATAGATACACATTTATATACATATAACACATTTATTTATAAATATATAAAATTAAATAGAAAATAGAGGCATATCAAAGCTAAAACTTTAGTCTTTGAAAAGACAAATCTCTTTAAAGACCAATCAAGGCAAAAAAAAGGAAGATACAAATAATATTGAAAATAAATATACATGATATAACCATGATGCTAAAGAGACTTTAAAGATAGGAAGATATTTTTGAACAACTTTTTTTAAAGATTTTATTTATTTATTTGAGAGAGAGAGAGCATGAGCTGAGGGTGGGGAGAGCAGAACGAGAGGGAGCAGACTCCCCACTGAATAGGAAGCCAGACACAGGACTCAATCTCAGGATCCTGGGATCATGACCTGAGCTGAAAGCAGATGCTTAACTGACTGAGCCATCCAGGCTCGCCTGAACAACTTTTAAAAAGAAATAGTTTGAGCAACTTTTTGCCAAAGAATTTGAAAATAGAAAAATATAGCTTAAACTGATTCAGGAAAAAAACAGAAAACCTGCAGGCCTTTATAATAATTAGAGAAATTGAATCAGCTTCAATTACTCCCGTAAAAGAAAACAATAGACCCAGACAATTTTAGTAGTAAGTTCTCTCAATAACTCAAGAAGCAAATAATTTCAGCCTATACAAACTATCTCAGAGACTAAAAAAAGAGAAACCCAACTCACTTTATGAGGCTGATTTTACTTCAACATCAGAAACCTAATGAGACTACATGATCGGAAAATTACAAACTAAACTCATTCGGACATCAAAGCAAATATCCTCAACGAGACACTAGGAAAAGGAATCTAGCAATATATGAAATGATGATATACCATTTTCTTTCTTTCTTTCTTTCTTTCTTTCTTTCTTTCTTTCTTTCTTTCTTGTTTTGTTTTGTTTTTAAGTAATCTCTATGCCCAATGTGGGGCTCAAACTTACAACCCTGAGTCACACACTCCAACAACCACCAGCCAGGTGCCCCTTGGATGATTTTCAATAGCCTGACTTAAATTTACAAGTTCAGTGTATATAGAATGATCATCTAAAAATTTTAAGGAATTTCATACAAACACACTTCGGAAGGATTTCTGGTTGAAGATCATCTCACCGTGGCATATTTTGGTTTCAGAGGATTTGATAGGCTGTCATGTAAGAAGTTACCAAAATGGGCAAAAGACCAGAACAGGAACTTCACAGAAGAGAAAACCCAATCAGACAATAAACAGATGGAAAAATGCTCAAATTAATTATTTTCAAGGAAATGATACATTCAGGTACAAATTTATATCCATGAGGCTGGCAAAAATTAATGTCCAGTATTGAGTGTGGGCAAAGCTCGGAACAATGCAAACTCTAATACTTTGCTAGTGGGAGTGTAAATTGAGACAGAAAATAATTTGGCATTATATAGTAATGTTTCTATTATCTATTTGTATATTATTAATATCTGTTATATTGATACATGTTTAAAAATATATATTACATATTTATATATTACATATTTATATAAGATATGATTATGCATAATTATATATAAAGATTATGTATATATGTATATAATTATAGTATATAATTATATAATATAAAATAATAGTTTTTCTCTTAGTAATGAATAAAATCACTTTGAAGTGAAAAGTCCCCAATATGTCACTATCTGTCTTCAGAGTCACAGAGTTCCTTCTCATATTTATTTTTTAATTGCTCTAATGATTGCTTCTTTTTTTTTTTTTTAAGATTTTTATTCATTTGAGAGACAGAGATCACAAGTAGGCAGAGAGGCAGGCAGAGATAGGAGGAAGCAGGCTCCCTGCTGAGCAGAGAGCCCGATGCTGGGTTTGATCCCAGGACCCTGGAATCATGACCTGAGCTGAAGGCAAAGGCTTTAACCCACTGAGCCACCCAGGCGCCCCTCTTTTTTTTTTTTTAAGATTTTATTTATTTGAGAGAGAGAGACAGTGAGAAACAGCATGAGAGGGGAGAAGGTCAGAGGGAGAAGCAGACTCCCCATGGAGCAGGGAGTCCAATGCAGGACTTGATCCCAGGACTCTGGGATCATGAACTGAGCTGAAGGCAGTCGCTTAATCAACTGAGCCACCCAGGCGCCCAGTCTAACGGTTGCTTCTGCAGTCTAAGTATAAAATTACCATAGGTGCCATAGCCATGAAAGTGAGCTGCAAGGGATCCAGGTCACCATAGTCAGCCACGCATTTTCCTTTTAAAATAAAAGAGCATTTTGATTCCTTAAAACATCTGCTTGAAGTCGCACAGTAGATAATATTTTTGAACAGCGGTTCTCAAGTCCCTGCTGTACATCGCAAGTACCCAGAGACTTCAAAAACCACAAAATGTTGATGTCCTACCTCCATCCTAGACTAACTGAATTAAAATTTCTAGGTGCGGAGCCTGGGTTTTACATTTTTCTTGAAAAATCCCCCAGGTTATCCCAATTTAAAACCAGATTTGGAAAGTACTATTTTAAAACCACTTTCCAAACCAGCGTTTCTAAATTTTGCTGATGCAAAATTCTTAACTGGGTAGGAAATCAATTTGGTAGGTTTATAGCATTTAGAAAACACAAATAACTGAGTTTAGAAAACATCAGAGGGTGTCACATGTTGTTTCGGGTGTGTGTATGTGTGTATAATGAGCAGTTCTATAAAATACAGATTCTTACCGTGTACCACAGTGCATTTGAAAACAGGTCTAAGCAAACCTTTTCCAAGGTCCTGTTAGATATTCTCTCCATTGAGTTTGAGGGAATGGAGCAGAATATAATGTGGTGGTTGCAAAGCCCATGTTTGAATCCAGGCTTTTCCTCTTATGTCCTGTGTGACCTCAGGCAGATTCCTTACACTCTGTGTTATTCTGTCATCATAACAATCGCTTGAGTGCATGCAGAGGAGTTTAGCAAAGCGCCCAGAGGGCACTGTCTCATTTAGACACAAGCATAAAGTCTGGAGGCTCCCAGGGCTACCCTCACTTCACATCAGCGGGCTATAAATTCAGAGGTACCCATGACTAGCCTGAGGTTTGATAATTTGTTAGAAAGATTCACAAGAACTCTCTGAAAGCTATTAAACTCATAGTCACATTTATTTTTGGCAAGGGATACAAATTAGACCCAGCCAAAGGGAGGTACAGATGGAACTAAGTGTGGGAGGGTTCCAAATGCAAAGCTTCCATCGTCCTCAGGATGTGTAATCCTCCCAGCACTGAAGTGTGACAGAGTATTGTCAACCAGAGAAGCTTCTCGGAGCTTCGGTGTCCAGAATTTTTATTGGGGCTTCATTACACAGGTATGATTGATTGAATTACCCACGTGGTAGAACTCAATCCCTCCCTCTCCCCTCCTTGGAAGTCAAGAGGGTATCATGTGGGCCAAAGCCCCACCCTTCTAATCTCATGGTTGACCATGGCCAGCCCCCACCTTGAATCATCTTCTTCGTGTAGACTACCTATGGGCCCACCATGGGTCACCTTGTTAGTGTAAGTCTCAGGTGTGGTCCCAGGGGCCCACCATGAGCCACAAAGACATCCCCTGTCACTTGGAATATCCCAAGAGGATAGAGGTAACCTCCTAGAGCTAGACAAAGGCCAGACAGACCTCTCTTTCAGGATAAATTCTTTACTACACAGTGGTTCCGGGGATTCAATGGATAAACACATGTAAATCTCTTAGAATAGTGCCTGGTGCGTGGTAAGTGCCCAGTAGCTGTTTGGTACTACTATTACTATTCCCACGGTTGTTAATCCTTGTCCCTTTTTTGTTTTCAGGCCTTGACTTCTGAGAGCTGTGTTGCTGTTTTACATTTTACTTTCTTGTATCCCACAGACTTTGCTTTCCTGGTTTTCCTCTCTTTAATCTTGCGTAAGGAAGAAATTGCTTGAGTGAGAGAGGGAAGCCAAGAATCGGAAGAAAGGTGTAGCCTCTCTCCTCCCTGTAACCACCCTCCCCTCTTCCGTTCTAAGCCAGCGGCCTCTTTACCTTCTTAACTCCTCTCTTTCTTGCAGTCCTAATTTGGAAGATCTGGCAACACTGGTCCCAAATTCTTGCCTAACAACAACACCCTGATACTGGATCCCCGCTTTCAACAAGCTCGCTCTGTTCTTGACTGTCCTCACACCGCGAATCTGCTTCGTCGACCTCTTTAGACCCTGTAGGATCTGATTTTGCAACCACAAGTCCAGAGACTTTTACCAATAGCCTCTCAGTCTCTTACCAATAAACAGAATACAGGAAACATTATTAGCAAAACAAATTTAGCCAAATTCTCTTACTAAAGAATTCTCTTACTAAAACTCAGATGTGCTAAGTTTTATACCGAGAGCGAAGTTTTAATGACAGGAGGTCATGTTAATTTTTTTGAATAATCTGATTCCCCCGCCTTGCCATTGCCCCTGAGGAATGGCGTTTCCATTTTTTAACTACACTGCCTAACAAAATGCTTTCATTAAAAGAAAAAAAAAAAAAAAAAAGAAGGTCCTTGGATAGAAATCTCGTGTGACAAAAACCAGATGCATAAGATTTTCCTGAAGCTTCAGTTCACTTATCAAAAAAAAATTATCTTTCCCCCAAGGGGCTGGAACTTCTGGTGCATAGTTAAAGTTTTAGGTTAAACAACAACAACAACAAAAACAAAAAAGCACCACAGAATTCTGAAATAAATTATTCCAAGTTAAAATAAAAAATAACTACTTAGGGATGTTAAACAGTGTTTTCAAGGGCTCTTAAGCGACGTTAGAGATCAATCAGTCCAATTCCTTCTCTTTAAATATAAGGCAAGTATACAAGAATTAAGGAAGCTCCATGTTGTGTTTTATGTTTAAAGCTGTCAGAACCTCTGAAAAAAGTAACCATTTTGGGGGGAGAGACAGCCGAGGATCTGCTTCTTCAAATACTGGAAATCACACCATGGATTTCCTATTGTTTCAGGAATAATTCTTCCTTGGAAATATTTCAAGGAGTTCATTTTAAGTTCAATCATATTTAAAGTGATGTAATTTATTATAATTTATTAGTCACTGAATATCCATGTGCTCCCGTACATTTCCCAGCTCCCTTGCAGTTAGATGGGTCTATGTGATGAGTTATGACAAGCGAGCTGTGAGTGGAAGTGACATGTGTCACTTCTGGGACAAAGAATAAGAGAAGAGCACTTTTTAGTTCTTGATGCTTCTCTTTTCCTGCCGCCACAACAGCAGAGGCTAGACCTGGGAACAGTGTAACCACAAGATGGAACAGCCTGGATGTCAGACGTGCTTGGGAGGGAGGTGTCGGGAAGAGCCCCCGTATCTGCAGCCAAATTTGCGTGAGTGAAATGTCAACTTTCATGGGTTACACCAGTGGAAGTTGGGGATCGGTTAATCCTGCGGCATAACCCAGTCTATTGCAGCTAACACATTAACAATAACATCTCACATGTTTTAAACTTTCCACAATTACCCAGAATGTAATTTATAATCTTTGGCATTCATACAGATTTGAAAGCTCCATATTTGTGTGAGTAAAACATCTCTTACCAAAAACATTTGACAGCAAGGGATTCTTATTTCTTCATAGATCATTTCAGGATCTGGAAGAAAGCCCAATAGAAAAATATGTCACCTGGGACTAGTACAAAACAGGATCAAATGTAATCCTCTTTAAGGTCTGGATTAAATCTGAATAATTAGGTAACCCAAAACTTTTTGGTTTAGTTTATAAAGTTGTCAGTTTGCTGTGTTTACCAGCACAGACTAAGCCATTTTGGAGAATAACACAAAGTTCTTTCAGGCCTCAGTGATATATATGTTTTTTAATTCCCTTGCATTTTCCTTAAATTTCCATAATGAATTTGGGCATGTGTGTTAAAGTAGATTTTTTTTTCCTTTTTTTTTGGGGGGGGGGTTATTTATTTATTTATTTGAGAGAGAGAGAACATGAGACAGGAGAAGGTCAGAGGGAGAAGCAGACTCCCTGCAGGGCTGGGCCCCTGATGTGGGACTCGATCCTGGGACTCCGGGATCATGACCTGAGCTGAAGGCAGTTGCTTAACCAACTGAGCCACCCAGGTGCCCTTGGGCACGTGTGTTAATTTTAATTTGTTTCCACAAAACTTAGAGTCAAATGTTAGGTAAACCACACAACAAATTCATGGAGAGGACAATACCAAATGCTCAACTTTCATTGTCTCCACTATGTCTGTGCTTCCTCAAAAAGTCATAGGATGCTAAGTAGGAGACGAAAAGTTAAGGTTAGTCTTCTCCTTCCAGGAATGATAAGTGAAGTCATTTAGAAAAATCCTCCCATTGAAGACAACTAAAATGCTGAGCAAAATATAAAAATCACCTGTCTAGAAATAGCAAACTAACAAATAGTGAAGAATTACCAGGTTAAGTTCCTGGGGAACATGAAAATCCATAAAGATGAACGTGGTACTGGTGCCATTTTGTCCTGAGGATGTGTGGTGATCTCAGGTGGCTGGGAGGTTTGACAGACCCGTTAGGGCTAGGGAGATGAAAGTCGGAGCCTGAGGCCCACCACGGGTAAGTGCCCTGGACCCCGAGTGGAGACTGACGGACTCTAGAAATGAGTGAACTGGAAGTCGACCAGCCCTTACTTGTACTGCATTCTGTCTTCGAGTCACCTGGGTGGCCTGGGAAATCTCAAGCCTGAAACTGGATTAGGGTAATATTGGAATGTTGGTGTCTTCAAGTGCCTGGTAGAAGCAATAAAAATTTTCTTTGGATGGGGCACCTGGGGAGTGCAGTTGGGTGAGCGTTGACTCTTGGTTTCAGCTCAGGTAGTGATCTCAGGGTCATGAGATTAAGCCCTGCATCAGGCTCTGCAGTTTAGCACAGAGTCTGCTTGAGATTCTCTCTCTCTCTCTTCCTCTGCTCCTCCTGCTCATGCTCTCTTTTTCTCTAAAATGAAATAAATCTTAAAAATAAATTCTCTTTGGAGAAAGAGAACATCATAGTAGGTCTCAAATTATTTTTACAAATAATTAAAAATACAATTTTCAGGACATAGGAAAAAATAACCAGGTGTTAACACAAGATGATAAAACACTAGGAACAAGAAAAATAAATCAGACTGCAGAAATAGACCTTCAGGGATTCCAAATATAGACTGTAAAGCAATTATGCTTACCAAGTTCAAGTAGATACAAGTGAAGTATGAATATTTTAGCAGAAAACTCTAGTGTATAAGAAAATGACATAGACTTGAAAAAGAATCAAATAGTAAAAAAAAAAATCGAGTAGCCTAAATTAAATCAGTGGATGCATTTAAGAACAAATTAGACATAATTAAGAAAGAATTCTGACAAAGATCTTATGAAACCTTTCAGAATGTAGCACAAAGAGAAAAAAAGAATGGGAAAAAAGAGAGAATACAATGAGCATTCAGTTGGAGAGCTTAAAAGAAGAAGTAAAAGAGAATGGGGTAGAAGCGACATTTAAGGAAATAATAGCTGGGATTTTTCAGCTCCAGACACGAACCCACAGAAGCCTAGTGGAATCGCAAGGAGGATCATAGAAAGCCAGCCACCACAAACACAGCACAGGGAAGTGAAGAAAACCAAAGGCAATGAGAAACTATTAAGAGAAGCCAGAGGGAAAAAGGACCGTTTACCTTCAAAGAAGCAATGGTTAGACTGACTGCTGAATTCTTTTTTTTTTAAAAGATTTTATTTATTTATTTGACAGAGGGAGAGATCACAAGTAGAGAGACAGTCAGAGAGAGAGAGAGAGAGAGAGAGGGAAGCAGGCTCCCTGCTGAGCAAAGAGCCCGATGCAGGACTCGATCCCAGGACCCTGGGATCATGACCTGAGCTGAGGGCAGCGGCTTAACCTACTGAGCCACCCAGGCGCCCCTGAGTGCTGAATTCTCAGCAGCGGTTATAGAAGCCAAAGATTAAGGAATGATATCTTTAATGTTCTCAAGTAAACAGCTGCTAACCTGGAACGACACACCAAATGAAAAGTCACTAAATAGCCTCAGCTCAGTCATTAAATCTTTTCCCCACTGACACCTGCTGCAGTTACAAGTCCGCGTGGACAGCTTTTCTCTTTCACACTCTCCTCCTCTGCAACCTCTAAACGATATGCTTGATGAGCTCGTTGTTAGTAACTTGGGAAGGAGCCAGGATAGAGGTGCGCTCAGGGCTGGCGCGAAGGCGAGATGAGGAGTAACAAAGTTTATTTCACCAACATTTTTGCAAGATGGCTTGCGAGCTGGAGAGCTCGTCAGTGTCTGAGGCCAGCTGTCTCATGGGCAATTTCCAGAGTTCTTCATGAATCCGCATTGGGTTGTCCATATTTTTCTTATTGATTTGTAAGAGTTCTTTATACTCTTTAGGTGAAGTCCCTTTCTCCCTCCCTCCCTCCCTCTCTTCCTTCCTTCCTTGTCTCTTTTCAATAATATGTGATACCAATATGATTCCCCACTCTGTGGCTTACCTTTCCATTCTCTTAATTGTGTCTTTTGATAAGCAGAAGTCAGTAATTTTAACATAGCTTAATATACCATTCTTTTCCTTATGGCTAGTGTTTTTTGTTTGTTTGTTTGTTTTCCTTTTTGAGAAGAAGTTCCCCTTGGTCACTTTTTAATAGCGCATGCCAAATCTTTTCTCTCAGTCATTTAAAATCTAAATTTAACCGTGTAATACTGACCAGGACCTGGTACTCTAACAGCCATCCTTCATCTCTCCCCTGCTTACAAACCAGAATAAATAAGAGAAGGATTAGGGGAAATGTATACTCTAAAAATATACGATGTTCGGACAAAGGCACCACCTATTTGACTCCCTGAATCTTGGACCAGAACTTGGATGTGTGTAATTTTTAAAAGTCCCCCAGGTGATTCAGTTATGTCTTGATAATGACTACAAAGGAGAAAAACAACCCTCAGGTGTCTGGAATTTCACAGGGGGGGGGGTGGGAAACAGTCTCAGACACAGCAGACATTCCAGACAGTACAAAGATTAAGAAGGGGACAGACTTCTAGCTCTAAGAAGAGTAAGTTCTGGGGATCTAATGGATAGCATGGTGACTATAATTAACAGGTGAAAAGAGTAGATCTTACATATTCTCACCACACACACAATATGTAATTATGTGAGGGTTTGATGGTGTTAACTAACCTTATTGTGGTCATCATTTTGCATTACTTACATGTTTCAAATCATCACATTGTACCTTAAACTTATATATGTTATATGTCAATAAAATCTCAGTAAAGCTGGGGGAAAAAATCATGCAAAGCAGACGTGATAACCAAGAAAGAGAAGGACAACAAGGAACAAGGGCACCCACGACAGCAAGCAACTCCACCAGATGCTAACATTGTAGGCATGTATGCAAGAAGGAGAATTCTAAAAATGCATGTTGATAATGCATGTTTTTTTTTTAAAGATTAAGAAAAATGTAGGCTTTAGCTTAAATCTTCAGTCATTAGTAAAAGAAGAGTTTTCATCCAAAGGTGGGGTATAGAGTATGGGTTACATAACATTAAGGATGAGGAATAGGCAGTCAGAAAGTAGAAAAGAAATAAGGATCTATCAGATATTTACAGAGAGAAGATGGTAACAAAAACAGTTTTGCAGAGTCAAACAAGAAACAGTCTATTTCAGTTTTAAGATTCAAGATTGAAGAACAGACAATCCTTGAATCTCAGATCTGAGGAACCTCGAAGATTATTTTGTCTAATTCCATCTGACACTTAAATTTCCCTTACAAAGTCCTGTCATTCTGTTTATTCTTCAGCTCCTCTGTGGGTGAGGTCTGCCATCTGCCACCACCCTCAGGAGCGGCCTGTTGTGTCTTCGCTTTGGCTTTGAGTGAAGGCTCTTCCTTACCATGAGCTCAGAACTCCTCTCTGCAAATTGGGCTGATTGCCGTGTTTGAAACAGGAGGACAGGTGTCAGCTGCGAGGGAATGTCATCTTACCGATACATGTCTTTAATGGCTTTCCAAAGGAGATGGTGTGGCGTTGGGGGGAGAAGTCGGGCTTGAATTATTTTGCGGGGAGGGGGGAACAACAGATCAAATTTAAACAAATAGGACAGTTTAAGGAATAGCTGTTCAGCAAGAAGGACTGCTCGAAAGTCAGTCCTCTGTTTTAGGCTTTGTTAGGCAAATACAGAACCTCCAGATGCAGCCGTGTGGTATTTAGTCTGGCAACCACAAGTCAGAAATTTGAGGGGCTCTGTATCACGTACGAATGATGTTGCCCGAAAGCAACAGAATATCCGACTAAAAGTGCTCAAACCACATGACGCATAATATGCCGCTTAACGGAACGTGCAGAAGCAGGCGATGACTGGGGGCGTTGAGCAGCTGGACATCTGGGTGCAAGTTCTCTGGTCGCGGGGCCTTCCCCTTCCGGTCAGCAGGTGGCACAGCTGCTCTAAACACTACGCCCTCAGCTTGTGGAGTCCTAAGCAGGTAGGGAGGAGACCAGAGCAAGCCGGGCTTCTCTTTTTCTTCAGTCTTCCTGAGCAGGAAGAAACCTTGAGGCTCCTAGCAGACGTCTTGGGCCAGAACTTGACCACATGCCCCTCCCTGGACCGACAAAAGGGAAATGAAAACGGCACACTTTACTTAGACCTTGAAGCTGGGCACATCATTGTCCAATTGAAACAGGGCTTTTATTTTACTTATGTACCTTTTTTTTTTTTTTTTTAAAGCCAAAAAGAAGCCGGGAATATCTGTTGGGTAGGCTACCAATAGCCCTTGCCAGAGGAGCTCTGGAGAAATTACACATGCTAAATCCACCGGGCCCCGTGCCAAGGGCAGGACAATGCCTCTACAGAAACTAGTAAAATGTTTTTCTTCCTCTGATAATTATTAATTCTCTGCAGTGACTTAGAAAAATTCTAGGACTTAATTTCTTGCTGTTAATGCTTGATGAAACCGACTGTAAAAGTGTTTTTAAGAATCATTCCACTTCTAACCCAAACTTCTCACTCTAGAGCTTATCTTCCGACGACATGAGTTGTACAAGTCACCTCCGGTTTACATATGATAGAAGAACCTTACATGGTAAAGAATAAATCATGTTCAAAGGAGACATGCCATCTAAAACTGACAGCAGCTGATTCCCAGCACTGTCTTTTATTTCTGACATGCTTTTAGATGAGAGTAATCTTATATTTGCAGTAATTCTCAGGATAAAATTTTCTTCTCAAAGCTTATTTGATGAAGGATTTTTTTTTTTTTTAGTTTTGAAGAATAAAGCAATTATTCTTTCTTTTTAAGATTGCCACATCAAGTCCAGAAACATTCATTATTCTTTATTTTTGAAATTGCCTATCAAGTCCCGAAACCTTGACTCTTTAATTTGAAATATTAATGTCCAACGATGGGTGTAAACATCTATTTCCCATCCTCTTTCTCTGAGGGTGCCTTTCTTGTTCTTGGTGGATCATCATTCCTATTGGATTTCCACTGCACACTAATTAGCTCAGGCCACAGCTGCTTACTGACAGCTGTTCTCTTCACTGCCCACCATGTAGCCACCCTTCTTCTGGGAACCACACTCCAGCTCCCATCTGTGGAAACCCCTGCCTCCCCGGTGTGGCTGCTTCCGCTGGGGCTTTAGCCTGCCTCAGACACAGAGCGTGCAACCTTGGTCCGTCCAAATGTTGCATTCCCCTGGCCAGACGGACTGACTGATTCACAGAAGCCTGGTTCGGAATCAGTGAGAATACTTTTGCTGGGACTTTTGGGAGAGACAGATTCTTTCTCTGTCCTGCCAGATTTATACCTTTAGAGTGAGGCCCAGAGTTGCTGTAGCCATCTTGATATCTTGAGTGGGAACCAGTCTCAGAATGGAGCTGAGAGAGAGAGAGAGACAGACAGACAGACGGAAATGTTCCCAGGGTGATACATTTCAGCCTTCAGGCCAAGATAGCAGCATAGCACCAAGTTTTATCCTTGGACTGTTCAGTTACGTAATCTAGTAAGTTCGTATTTTGTTGAAGTCAGTGTTTGGATCCGATTTTTCTCTCACTTGCTACCCAGGGGACTCTAACTAATACAGAGCTTCAGAATCTCTTATGACCAAGAAATAGTCTCAGATGCTGAATGTGTCATAAAAATTAATACTAGGAGGGTGGGGGAGCCTGGGTGGCTCAGTCATTTAAGCATCAGACTCTTGGTTTCAGCTCAGGTGGTGATCTCAGGGTTGTGAGATCCAGCCCTACTGGACTCTGTGCTCCGTAGGGAGTCTGCTTTTCTCCTTCATCCTCTCCCTCTGCCCCCCTCCCCCGGTGCTCTCTCTCTCTTTAAAATAAATAAAATGAATCTTACAAAAATTAATATGGAAAATACTTCATAGGGAATAAGTGCACTTATAACTTCTTATGTCCAATATTTGTACCATCTTTTCTTCAGATAGTAATGTTCCCCTGTGATAAAATTTAATGAGCTTAAATTAGTATTCTTGATATGATATACTTAATGAACTCTAATCATTATTGTGGTAATATGCTCTGGGGACAGTCCTCAAGTCTGAGCATGTACACTTGTTTCCTTTTTGAATCTAAATCATTTCCCATTATCGTGGGGTATAATAATCTTGCAGATACTAAGAAATATTGATCAATTTTCTGTACACATAAGCCTATCACTGTAAAAGTGGGGTCTCCTGCTGCGAGGCCCGAATTTCTCCGCTGTTTGTTCTGCTCAAGCAATGCTGTTCTGGAAAACAGGCACAACACGCTGGCCCACCCGGGTGACCACCATGTCTTGGCGGAGAGGTGTTTGCACCTGGGGACAGAGGTCACTGTGAAGAAACTGTTCCTTTCTGAAAAGCTTCATTCTTAAGTCGATGCCTCTAGCCTTCCCCCGCTGTGACCTGTGCGCTCTGCACTCCAGGAGTCCCCGTCCTTGTCAAAGGGTGAGAAACGTTTTGTCATTGGCAGGAGGATTCCAGTTTGTCTACCTGGAGCATTCCCTGGAAACAGACCCAGTTCATTTTCCTGTGCAAACGAAACAGTAAGGTAGATTCTGTTGAGTGTGTGTGTGTGTGTTTTAATGGTGGTAAAGGACACACTGATTGTGCTGAAAGAAGGTCATCTTCACAGTGAGCCCCCATCCTGTATCACACAGCTATATTGGTCCTACTACACCAGTGAAGCCTACAGTGTATGGTAATAGGTAATTCTTTCACATGGCTCAAAATATTTGTGAACGCTTTCTTTCCCACTCCCTTTTCTTCCCAGTGCCCGGATCTCCTTCCCAGAGGCCATCCATCTGATGTTTTCTTCTCTGGGAGGTGTTATGCACATTTAAACAAATGCATGTAAATATCATCTTTCCCCTTTTCCCTCAATAATATGTTCTACTCTGCAAAGGCACAGATTTCTCTTTTCACTTAGGATAACTTTTTAAAAAAAATTATTTCTTTATTTATCAGAGACAAAGAGGGAGCACAAGCAGGGGGAGCAGCAGGCAGAGGGAGAAGCAGCCTCCCTGCTAAACAAGGAGACCAATGCAGGATTTGATCCCAAGACCCTGGAATCATGACCTGAGCGGAAGGCAGATGCCCAGCTGACCTACATATATCAGTCAGTATACGTCAATTGTCTTTGTTTAGAGGGAATATACAAGGATCGTACACCATTCTGCACCTTGCTTTTTTCACTTAATATATCTTAGAATTTGTTGCTAGTATATATCAATCTCATTCTCTTTATTTTTTTTAAAGATTGTATTTATTTATTTGACAGAGAGAGAGATCACAAGGAGGCAGAGAGGCAGGCAGAGAGAGGGAGAAGCAGGCTCCCCACTGAGCAGAAAGCCTGATGTGGGGCTCGATCCCAGGATCCTGAGATCATGACCGAGCCAAAGGCAAAAGCTTAACCCACTGAGCCACCCAGGCACCCCAATCTCATTCTCTTTAAAATCAATATTGGATTTCTTGTGAAGAGACTGGCATTAATGTTTTTCATTAAAAAATTAAATTAAGGTATAATTTAGATATAGCAGATTTTTTACCATTTCGAGTACACAGTTCTGCAAATTTTGACTGACACATACTGTTCTTTGTAATTTTGATAGATACTGCCCTGTAGCCCTCCTGAGGAAGTTGTATATGTACGCGAACCTGCTTTCTACAACTCAGATGTGTCATCTAACTTTTTGATCCTTATCAATCTGTTGGTGAAAATGGTACTGCATTAGCATTTAAAATGTTATTTCCCTCATTATGATGAAGCTAGGCATCTTTTATTTTTATTTTATTTACTTTTTAGGAAGATTTTATTTTCTTAAGTAATCTCTACACCCAACATGGGGCTTGAACTCACAGCCCTGAAATCAAGAATTGCACGCTCTACCGACTGAGCCAGTCAGGTGCCCTATCATCTTTTTCATTTGTATATATATTTAAAAGTCCTTTCCTGGGAACTATCCATACTTTATTTTTTGGCTCCTTTGTCTCATGGGGGTTGGTTGTCTTCTTCATATTAAGTAGGGACTCTTGACATATCAGGACATTAGCCTTTGTCTAGTATATAAATTCCAAAAGTTGGGGAAACTTGATGTTCATAGAAACAGGAACTAAGGACTGCATTCCCTACACAACAAATACTTCAACCATTGGGAGAATATTACATGTAGAAAGTTCCACTTCGGGAGAACTAAACTTCCAAAATGAGGTTTGGCTTAGAAGATAGCCATGCTTTGCAGAAGAATCAGATGTATATTATTCTGAAACAACGGGGCACCTGGATGGCTCAGTGGGTTCAACCAAGATGACTCTTGGTTTCAGCTCAGGTCATGATCTCAGAGTCCGAAGATTGAGTCCTGAGTCTGCTTTCCCTCACCCTCTCCTTCTGCCCCTCTTTCCCCATCATGCATCTCTCTCTCTCTTTGAAATAAATGAATAAATCTAAAAAATATTAAAAAATTTAAAAAATCGCTCACATTTGTGCAATTTGACTGTATGGTCTCTGAATAACCTATCAGGATTGAAGGTTAATGTTTTATCATCTATAACGTAGCTGACCCAGGTCTCTCTGATTAACACAGTGAGTATCCACCAGTTCATTTTAGGCACCTGCAAAGATGACAAGTCTCTTCAGGGTGCTTCCTGCCATAGCCTTCTGTGATGATGACATCACGCTGAAATGAAGAATAAATTCACCGTCATGGGGCTCTATCTACAAAGGGCACACATCATGTGCAACACAGAGATCTACGTCTCAGGGTGCAATGGAAAAGAGTTGAGACATAAGAAAACTAGAAACTATCTAGTTTTCATGTGACATGGAGAAATAGAATGTGCGTGTTGGCCCCCAATACTGCGGAAGGCAGCTAGTGAATTACAAATGGTGGGGCACAAACATTTCACTTGATTTATTTGGATCAACAAGTATATAGAATGTTTAAGAAAGAAACTCCAGGAGAAGAGTGGTGGCAATAGACAAAAGTGACTCAGTCCCCCGTCTACATGGGGAATAATGGCCATGAGGGTATAATTAACTCAACCCTTATGAGCTTGAGCCCGGTGAGCGGCCGTCACTGGCTTTGATTTTAATTTGTGTATTGGGATGAAACTTTCCGCATACTCTATCATTAAATGTGACTTTCTTCAAGTGTGGAGAATCGGAACAAGTCATACATATCTGGAGCCTTTTTATTCTTCTTCTTCTTCTTCTTTTTTTTTTTTTTTTAGAAGATAGAACTTTATTCCTTCATTTTTTAAAAAGTTACCAGTGATGAAGGAGATCTACCGCAATGTGAACGCTGTATACACGTGATGAACTACACCGGAACATTCTAAGGTAATTGATAAACATCCACGTTTTCGCACAAGATGGGACATCACTATTACGTGGAACTCTGCCACTGTGCCTTCCTTCAGGCTTTGAAGGACGAAGCACAAGAATTTTCAGGTCACGTTGCAGGTCAAGCAGAGGAATGAATGAGGCAGCCAAACTGGAAACCACGACTCGGAGTAGCCGTAGATTAGCCAGGCCTCACATACCTGGAGCCTGTAAGTACACAGCGGGGTGGATGGGGGAGCATGAGGCCCTTTTCCATTGAAATGTGTCCACCTTTTCCTCTGCTTTTCATCAATGCATCCCAGTGTAACAATAAAACATGTGGAGCCTTTTTATTCCTTCTCTTGATGTCTGCACCTATCTTGATCAATGTCTACATTCGATATATTATTAATAGACCTTTCTAATAATTCATGATGGGGCGCCTGGGTGGCTCAGTCGGTTAAGCATCTGCCTTTAGCTCAGGTCATGATCCCAGGGTCCAGGGATGGAGTCCTGCATTGGGCTCCCTGCTCAGTGGGAAGACTACTACTCCTTCTTCCTCTGCCTCCTCACCCCTGCTCATGCTCTCTCTCTCTCTCTCTCTCAGAAAAATAAATAAAATCTTTTTAAAAAAGTCATTCATGATTAGACCAATTATTCCTAATTAGAATGAAAAACAATGAAAAAACCTCACTTTTACCCTAGTTAACTAATCTTTTTTGTGCAACTGGCTCATCAAACAGCAACTTTCTTTGTGTGTCCTCCTGTTCCCGCCCTCTGGGTGAAGACTCAAGCCTGTCCTTCATTTCTCATCCCTCTCAGGTAATAAGCATCCTTATGGTGGCTTTAAGTCACACACAGAGCCTCAACCGCGTAATTACAGCTTCTCCCTTCCTTTGGCTGGGGCCTGTGGCAGACTAGACTCTGTGATCCACGAGAGGTGGGAGGGGGAAACTGCTTCTCTTTGTTCACTGCCTTCCTGCAGCTAGATGTTGTCTGTTGTCTGTGAGGAGCTCTGCCAGGAAAGGGGAGCCTGGAATGGGTGTGATAGGAAGGAGAGAGGGGACTGGCATGAATGTACTTACTTGCTAGTACTACCTGGCTTCTCTCTCTCTGGGCCTAGCAAAGTCTGAAACACTCTCCTGGTCAATTTCCGAGGCCCTTTATCCAACCTGCTCCTGGGCCTTGACCGACAGACCCTTTGACCTGAGCAGTGCCCTTTCCTTTGGCTGGCTGTACCCGTTCTCTTGGGGTCTGCTCCTGCCACTGTTCTTTTTACCTGTGCCCCTCACCCCAGCAAGCTGCCCTCGCAGGCAGGATCTATTTTAAATGACCTCAGGACAAAATGACAACAGGAAGGGATCTGCTGGGGCTCTTGGGGTGGAGGGGCCCTATTTCCCTCTTCTCTGCAACCTGGCCCCTTAATTGTTCTCAGTCATTGTCCCCGGAACTAACCCCACAAGGAGTACAAAGCCAGTTTCCAGGGGTGCCTGGGTGGCTCAGTGGCTTAAAGCCTCTGCCTTGGGCTCATGACATGATCCCAGGGTTCTGGGATCGAGCCCCACATGGCTCCCTGCTCTGTGGAGAGCCTGTTTCCTCCTCTCTCTCTCTCTCTCTCTCTCTCTGCCTGCCTCTCTGCCTACTTGTGATCTCTGTCTCAAATAAATAAATAAAATCTTAAAACAAAACAAAACAAAACAAAGCCAGTTTTCAGGGGGTCTGGCTGACGCTCCCCCAACTTTGAGCAGGTTTCCCAGCTCCTTCCAGAGAAATCTTCCTCACAAAATCCTCCCTCTCTCCTCTCCCAACGCGTTAGGCCTTTTATGTGGGTCAGTTGTCTAACCTGCTCTTAGCATCTACTTTGAAATTTCCATATGGCCTCTCGCACCACCCTTTGGAATCTGAAATCTATCGTACCTCCCTATTTTTTTTTTTAAAGATTTTATTGATTTATTTTGACAGACAGAGATCACAAATAGGCAGAGAAGCAGAGAGAGAGAGAGAGAGAGAGAGAGAAAGGAGGAAGCAGGCTCTCTGCCGAGCAGAGAGCCCGATGCGGGGCTCGATCCCAGGATCCTGGAATCATGACCTGAGCCGAAGGCAGAGGCTTTAACCCACTGAGCCACCCAGGTGCCCCTCGAACCTCCCTATTAAACATCCTGTCGTGTTTGTTTTCTCTTTTTCCTTTGAAGGATACTGCTTTCATTTAGAGCATTATCAGTAAAACTTTCCCTCTACCAGAGAGCCTCGCTTGGATTGGTGAGATGGCCTTCATCATCCCAGGTCCCTGGGAGGCCCCTCAGCTTTCTTTATGTCTGCTTGTGGAAGCCACATGGCTTTGGTTAGGTAACGTATGCACATAGTACAAAATCCACTCACATTAAATTCCCTTGAGTAGGTGTAACATAATCTACTTTACCAGTTCCATATTTGTAAAGATTCAGGTTTACCCTTGTGGACTGATTTAAACAACCCACTTAAAGGGGCACCCGGGCTGGCTCAGTTGGTAGAGCACGTGATTCTTGATCTTGGGGTTGTGAGTTCAAGCCCCACGTTGGGCATAGAGCTTACTTTAAAAAAGTAAATAAAGGTGTTAAAAAAAATAATCCATTTGTGTAATTGTTTGAGTGTGGGTTCTGGAACCAGACTGTCTCTATTTATGTTTCAGCCAGACCACTTATTTGCTGTGTGGCCTGAAGCAGACTACTTAACCTCTGTGTGTCTCAGTTTCTACATCTCTAAAATGGGAGTAATATATTTATCTTTTAATGCTGCAAAGATCAAACAAATTAAAACATGTAAAAAGCTTATAGCCATATTCAGCACATGCTAAACACTTACTCCACATTCAAGTTTATTCTTCCCATATAAAAGTGCTCTGTGGCCTCTTGCGGTTCCTAAGCTGGATCTGGACTTAGCTAGTGTTTCTTCCATTTTGTGTTGGGGAAGGGATTCCCTGGCTTTGTGCCGTGGTTGCACTGTCTTGTATCTGCTTGTATTGAGGGTGCCTAGATGCTCTTCATCTCATGGTTTTCACAGCTAAGTCTGGGGTCCATGACTTGTGATCTGCTTTTCTCACCAAGGTGTGGCCTGATGGTACTTCCTGCCATTCACCTTCTCTGTGGTTCCTACTGGCTACTTCTCCAGTGTAGCCCAGTTCAGGCAGTTTGCTCCTTCTTCCATACCACGGTCTTCCTACCTTGGTGATATCTCTGATGAGCTTCATGCCCTGCGGTTGTCCAGAGTTTGAGACAAGTCTCTGGGGCAGTAGCCTTCTTTGTTCTCTGTGTTGGCTCGTATCTGATGAACGCACCTCTCCAAATTCTACATCCTCTCTCGATTGGCTAAAGGTTTTCCTGCAGGATTTTCTTCCAGAAAGGAACGACTCCCTGACTTTTGGCTTGTTTGACAATATTTTGGTTGCATTTATATTTAAACGATGATAGTTCAGTTGTGTATGAAATTCTGGGATTACACTCTTTTCTTTCTAAGGATTGACTCTCTGGTGTTTGTTTATTTGTTTGTTTCTTTTTGCTGTTGTTGAATGTTACTATGGAGAATTCTGAAGCTCATCTGAAACTTTTCCCTTTGTAGATGAGCTGATAACTTTGGGCAAATGTTCAAAATATTCTTTTCTTTGCCACTGAAATCCAGTGACTTTCCTGAGACATATTCTTATTGACAGTTCACAATGTTTGTTTTCATTTTGCTTTGTTTTTTTTCTCAAACTTTTCTTCTGTGTTCTTTACAGGTTTTCAAGTGTTCACTATTTCTTTGTTACTCCTGCTGTGGCCCTCGGTTCTATGATGGTAAATACCTTTTCTTTCTTCTTTCTTAATCTTTTTTTTTTTAAGATTTTATTTATTTATTTGACAGAGAGAGAGAGATTGAGAGAGAGAGAGAGACCACAAACAGGGGGAGCAGCAGGCAGAGGAAGAAGCAGGCTCTCCACTGAGCAGGAAGCCCAATGCAGGACTCCATCCCAGGACCCTGGGATCTTGGCCTGAGCCAAAGGCAGATGCTTAAGGACTGAGCCACCCAGATGCCCCTAGGCTATGATTTCTTAAAACAGGTTGAAAAAAAGCACTAAATATAAATATAAAAAACAGGTTGCAAAAATCACTAAATATCAGAATACTCTTAAGTGGGATCTAATTAAAGTTAAGAACTTTTCATCAAAAAGACATCATTAGAGTGAAAAAGTAAGATACAAACTGGGAGAAGGTATTTGTATACATATATGGGACAAAGGACACCTATGCAAAATACACAAAGAACTCCTTCATATATTTTTAAATTTAAATTCAATTAATTAACATGTAGTATATTACTAGTTTCAGAGGCAGAATTCAGTGATTCATCAGTTGTATATACTACCAAGTGCTCATTACAACACATGACCTCCTTAATGCTCATCACCCAATGACCAAACCCTTTCCCTCCCTCCCCTCTGGCAACCCTCTATTTGTATCATTCGTTCTTTTAATTTTAGGCATTCTGTTAGCCACATCTCATTGTGATTTTAATTTACATTTCCCTGAGGACTGAAGTTTAGAATCTTTTCATGTGCTTATTTTTTGTGAAATAACCATTCAAGTCTTTACCCATTTTCTATTGGATTGTCTGTCTTTTCCTTGAAGGCCCCATGCCCAGTGTGGGACTTGAATTCATGATCCTGGGATCAAGAGTAGCATGCTCTACTGACTGAGCCAGCCAGGCACCCCACTAACTCATGTTTAAACTTCAATTGTCAGGGCACCTTGCCTTCAGCTCCAGTCATGGTCCAGGGTCCTGGGGTTGAACCCCACATCAGCCTCCCTGCTCAGCAGGAAGCCTGC
The DNA here is from genome assembly GCF_002288905.1 of Enhydra lutris kenyoni. Classification (NCBI taxonomy): domain Eukaryota; kingdom Metazoa; phylum Chordata; class Mammalia; order Carnivora; family Mustelidae; genus Enhydra; species Enhydra lutris. The sequence continues at coordinate 4,078,500 of NW_019154119.1, read as the reverse complement.
TTCTCCCTCTCCCACCCCCCATGCTTGGGCTCCCTCTCTTGCTGCATCTCTCTCTCTCTCTCTCTCTCTCTCTTTCGCTGTCAAATACACAAATAAAAATCTTGAAAAGAAAAAAAACCAAAACTTCAGTTGTCTTGTCATTTTCTCCTTGACCCCCTGTATCTCTGCTTTAAGTGCTTGTTATATACAGGTTATTATTATTATTTTTTTAGAGGTTAGTTTTCCTTTAGTTCCTACAGATAATGGAAATCCTTTTGGTAATAATTTTCATTGTCTTTGTGGCAAGACCTTTCTGCTATAGTTCTTTATCTGCCAATAATTTTCTCTATTGATTTCATCCTTTTTTGTTGTATTTTTGTAAAGATTTGTGCTGTCTCCCTTTTGATTATTTCTTACCTGAAGTAAGGGCACTTTTTCCAGCAGGGCTGACACATTATACATCTCCAAAGAACAATCTCCACATTGTGTTCTCTCCTAGGGGGTGCCATTCACACAAAATGCAATATGAATGATGTCTCTTGGAGACCCTGCTGCTTAGACTACTTATGTCCTGAAATACTTGTGGGGAAGGGACCAAAGCAGAGTGCTGAACCTCTCCTTGTGTCCCAAGAATCTAAGCAGGGTTGGTATGTGTGCTTGTATGAGTTGGCTTAGCCTTTCCTTCTCTTCAGAGGAAAAACTTAGCAATGGGAAGGCGGCCTATTACTGACAGCTCTTCCTCAAACTTGCAACACCATGCTAAGATGGCGGGTCTACAACCTTCTCCTTTGTCTGCTCCCCTACCCCTCTGTAGTCTCAAATGGAGTCCAAAAAAACCTTCAGCATATGGCCTGTACCAAGTCTGGTTCTAAGAGAGGTACTATTGGTTTTGCACCTCGGGAATCCACTTGTGTTTGAGCATTCTGGGTTCTGCCAGCTCTGCAGTATGTAATCTCTCTGCCCAGATCTCCTTTCTTACTTGGGTTGGACTGTCAACCATAGAAAATAGCCTTCATTCATATATGTTAAGTTTTAGGGTAGAAGCGACTTAGCCATTTTGTTAATGATTAAGTTCCTTATTCTCCTTCTTGTTTTCAGGTGATTAAAAATATTTTGCTTTCATAAACAATGCTGCAATTGTACATAACTCAGTTTGTATATATGTAAGTGTATCATAGAATAAATCCGTAAGATTGCGATACTGGCTAAAAGAGTATGTGCACTTATCATTTGAACAGATATCACCAAATTGGCCTCCCTAGATGTTGTACCAATTTATATTCCCATCAATAAGCATGCCTATTTCTCCAGACCCTTGTCAACACCAGGGACTAGTGTACATTTTGGTCTTTGCCATTCTAAGAGGTGAAAAATGGAGTTTTAGTATACTTTGAAATTAAATCTTTGCATTTCAGATGTTTAAAAGGTGTTTGTCTTAGTGTTTCCTTTGTACCTCCTTTTTTATAAACTGTGTATCCATATCACTGGCCCATTTTCCTTTTGGATGTTGGTCTTATTGATTTATAGGACCTCTTTATATTGAGGAAATAAACCCTTTGTGATATGCTGTGCAAATACTTTTCCCAGTTTGTCATTTGTCTTTTGATTTTGCTTATAGCAATTATTGCTTTATTGACTTTTTTTAATTCATGATGTAGCAGTTATGGACTCTTCTTTGATTTTTTTTAATATCCTGAGGAATTACTGTAATTCCTCACTGTAATACAAGGTGAGTCGCTTTGTGGTTACCACTCATGGTGAAACAGGGCTTGGAATGAATTCCTCTACATCATGCAATATGGCTTAAGGATCAGATTTTGTTGGGGGAAACTATATGCCAGGGGTCATCAAGAAGAGAAAAGGTGACTAGTCCTCATCTTCTCATCATCCCATGGAAAAAGACACACCAGAATCTAGGTAATCAGCTGAACGCAGAGTAGGTTTGAGTTTCAATGAAAGGGTGCCCTGTCCTCCCGCATTACTCTTTCTTCTTATAGGGCAAGCATAAAAACTTTATGTCTGGGGGTAATCAGATACTGGGCACCAAGTATTTAGGAATATGACTGTTTATAGGAATTACATAGGAAAGTCAGCTCCCCAAAACTTGGGATCTTTGCAGCTAGTAGGAAGTTGTGCAATAAAAATCAAGGAGGATAAAATACACAGATTTCCTAATCTTTAATAGCTAAGGGGTCAAAAGATTTCATTTAAAGCTGACGAATCAGATGAAGAGGCATAACACACTAATTAGTACAAAGGAAAACCCTAAGACTGATACTATAATCAACTAAAATTGGGTCAAGTGCTTGGTATCAACTATAAAATCCATAGTAACTACTTTAGGCAGAAAGGGAGTTATTAGATAGCTCATATAAGCATTGGAAAGGCTGGAAGAACAGGCTACAGGCTGAACTTCTAGAACAACTCTCAGAACCATACTGCAGAACCAGCCTGGCAAGATAGCTGCTGCCATTACCAGCATCAGCTAGGCCTAGGAAGACACTTCCTCAAAACCAGGAGCTGCTGCTTTCAACCTGCAGAAGATCTTCTCCGCACGGGATGTTCTTCCCCAGATAGTGGCACGCCTCCCTCCCTGGGCTAGTGGCTTCTATTGCTCTGCCTCAAGGTTGCAGACTAAATTTGGTCCTAAACCCCTAGAACCTAAAGAGGGGCCTTGGGCTTAGAGGCTCCGTGTAAATCTGTCAGTGTTCTCAGATTTCAACCACTACCACCTGCCTGCCCCAAGGTAGACCCCAGCTTCCACATTCTCCTTTTGAAGCAACCGCATGATTTCTTACCCCAGGATCTAGGAGAACCATTTGCTGAGGGGGAAGATTGAGGTCCACCAAAATGTGTACAGAATAAACATGTAGCAAGTGTAGATTCCTTCTCAGAATCAAAAGGGAGATTTTAAAAAATTAATTAATTTTTTAAAAAGATTTTATTTATTTATTTGACAGAGAGAGAGAGATCACAAGTAGGCAGAGAGAGAGGAAGGGAAACAGGCTCCCCGCCAAGCAGAGAGCCCAATGCAGGGCTCGATCCTGGGACCCTGAGATCATGACCTGAGCCGAAGGCAGAGGCCTAACCCACTGAGCCACCCAGGCGCCCCAAAAGGGAGATGTTAAGAGGGTCTTGTGCTACACTCTTCCCAACTTATAATTTGTCTTTTAGGGAATGAATATGATTTGAAGGCTGGTGTCCATGGTAGGCATTTAAACTGATTTCTATTTAATTGATTAAAATCCTCTTTTTTTTTTTTTTGACATGTGAAACAGCCTTTGATACCAGTCAAGTCAAAAGCTGGGTCCCCAGTTCAGAGCTCCTGTCATTCCCTCTTATACAGACTCACTGGTGTGTTCTTCTCTTCCAAGTCTGCACGCCACATCCATACACTCTATGGGGAGATTATTTTTAGTCATCAAATTCCTTAACATGTTGGTGATGAATTTCTGCTGGAGAATTTTTTTTTTTTTTTTTTGCATTTAAAAAATCAAATCACAGCATGAATTTCATCTGGGAACCACATGTCTAGGAAATTAATTATTTCAAACCCAAGGGCATAACCGACCACAGCTAAAATGGATCTAGTTTATGGTTCTGCCATATTTGCTCATAAAGTATTGAACTCCCAACAGAATTACTGTGCTCCATGCTGGGCACTAGTCGGAAGCTTGTGACTGTCTTCTGGTATGACTCGGTTATTTGGGACCTGAAGTTTGAGGAAGTTTGTAATGTCCAGAAATGGAAAACAAGGGGCCAGGTAAAATGATCAATTTCAAGGGATTATGAGACCATGAAATGCAGATGTAAGAAAACAGAACCACAGGGATATTTTGAAAAGTATCGCTGCTACCTGTAGTAATGTTGATTATGGTAATGATAGGAAATTAGATTGTAAGTTCCTTTAAGGAAAGGGAGGATCTCATCCTTAGTCCATACCTGCTTGGTACAGGTGACCTGATGATGAAAGGAAATAAAACCTTGACCTCATGAAGAAAAAAAAAAAAAAGCAATGTCTTCTCTTAGGTGCCCTTCAACAAAGAATCATTGACTGAGGGTGGGGAAGGATAATTATACGCCTCAAGGAGTAATTCGGTTAAACTTTGCATCTGTGCTTGGGCACATAGAAGCGGGTAAGATAGGCTTCCTCAGAAAGGCATTTTCCCCATGGAGAAAGCCTTAGAACTGAACTGGAAGACTTGGATCTTGTATAATGTCTTTGAAACTTAGTCTATTATGTATAAATCATTTATGAACATATAATAAGCATGTGGACTACTGCATTCATTCGGGAGAGCAATCCAGCTTTATCAAGAGAATTTGAGTGAGAGTCATTGTTATGACCCTGTAATCCCCCAGAGGAGCTCACTGCAGCCTGTAAGGGCATCTTTAGGAAGATGTTCATTACATGGAGAGAGTGTGGCAGCAGCCTAGTTTCCATCTCTAGGGGGATGGGTAAGTAAAGTATGAAGAATCTTTATCATAAAATACTCTACAGCAATTGGAAATGATGAATTAGAGATATACAGAACAATATGGATAGATCTTTAAAAATAGTCTTGAGTAAATAAATAAGACAGAAGAGGATCATAGAACAATTTCATGTCCACTAATTAAAATCACATTTGTGGAAAACAACCCACCCATTTATCAAAGGTACCTACCCATCAGAGGACATATTCCAAACAGACTAGAAAGGATACCTACAGAGCAGGGGTTGGAAAAATAATATAAGAGAGGGGCCTTATCCAAAACCAGTGCTGAGAATATGGCATAATCATCTCCAGCCGAATGAGAAACGTAGCAAAAACTGCCATTCTCCATCCCCATAATTGGAATTCTTCCACTCATCCAGCCCGCTGTCATGGGATTTTTTTTTTCAAATTGTTCTTTAGGCACGCATGGCTTTTCCTATATGCTGTTCAGTGATAACCATTGATAATGCGTAGAGTTCATGTAGGGTTTGCAAATATTCTTCTGTTCCTTAAATTTTTGTAGTCAAATTAAGAATTAGATGTGAATAGAAAATAATGAGTTTTTAAATGTGATCCAAAGAAGTGTTATTTCCTACAACGCAGTCATAGATTCCAGCATTTCTGCCAATGCTTGAAACAGTTTTGGAACCTTATATGTGTGTGTGTGTGTGTGTGTGTGTGTGTGTGAGTGTGCGCGTGCACACATGCACATGTAAGGATCAGCTAAACCTTACCTGATTTTATTTTATTATTATTTTTTTTTTAATTTATTTGAGAGATCACAAGTAGGCAGAGAGGCAGGCAGAGAGAGAGAGGAGGAGGAGGCAGGCTCCCTGCTGAGCAGAGAGCCCGATGTGGGACTCGATCCCAGGACCCTGAGACCATGACCTGAGCCGAAGGCAGAGGATTTAACCACTGAGCCACGCAGGCGCCCCAACCTTACCTGATTTTAAAACCTAACCTTACTTATCTGGCCAGTGCCCACCTCTTCAAACTCATCTCATTCCAGTCTCCCCATCTTGCTCACACCAGGCACAACCTGCCTTCTTTTCTTCTCTGCAGGACACAAAATTCATCCTTGCTGGGGGACTTTGCAATAGTTATTCCTTTTATCTGAGATGCTTGTCCTTCTGGTCTTCCTTCTCAAGATGGTTCCTTCTTAAATGTTCCATCCTCACAAGGCTGTTTCTGATTATCCAAGTTAGAGTCACCTAATAACTTGCTTTTCCACCATCTTGCTTTAATTCTTCCCATTGCTACCATGATCAGATATTTGATTCCTCATTGACTGTATCCCCACCTTGAATAAGAGGTGCTTATTCTCAACACCCAGAAAGGTGCCTGCCACATAGTGGGTGCTCAGGAACGTTTGTGCAATAAATTGAACCATGAACTCAGATCTTTGTACGCAAGGTCCAAAAGTCAAGCAACCTGAATACAAGAGGTTATCGTAGATTCTTTCTCCCTTGTTAATTTATTATAATTTATTGTTTATTCTTTTATTATATCACTTCACACTTTACCATGTATCACGTATGTCTATGTCTATCTTTAAATGCATCTATTTCTCTTACTAAGTGGTGGGCTCCTGAAAAGAATGAACTCTGTTTCTAATTTTTATATCCCTTGGAGGACTTAACACCAAACTTTGATATTCCAAGTACTAGAAACATATTTTTATCATGTTGAACTGAGTCTGAACACTATGAATGTGTGTGTGTGTGTGTGTGTGTGTGTGTGTGTGTTACAGAGAGAGAGAAAGAGAACAATTGTGTGGGCCTATTTGGGTACATTTTGTGCCAGTGATTTTTAGACTCATTTTGAGTGTCTACTTACATTTAGAAAGTGCAAATTTGGACAGAGATCAAATTTCTGGGCCATGTTGTCATAACGGCCTGAATTCTGTAGGACATAAAACAAAATGGAAAATGGACAAATGGAAATAAATTCATCTACCTAAGATGGTAATACCCAATTTAAACCAGACTGGGCTCCTTTCTATATAAAAGCAATGGCAGAAGGTAGTTAAAATGGGGATAGGACCACAAAAACCGGGGTTAACCTGTTAACCAGAGTAGGTGGAACATACGGGCGAGGGGTGACCTGAGGATGGACCTTGGTGCCCCCCCTCATTTTTCCCTGCCATGACTAGCACGGTGCATAACACATAGGAGACACTTAACAAAAGTTTGTTAAATGGTGGATTAAATGAAAAATGGATAAATGAAAAGTAATGACTTTTTTTGTATGACTCATAAGTTGGCTCAGAAGCCACTGGCTCTGGAGACTCAAAAGAAAGCGTTCCAAAAATGTGGCATCATTGACCTAAGTGTGAGATCTCTCTAGAACACATATTTAGCTGTAGAAGTGGCAGTGCTATCCATCAAGTCACCATCTTCCAGTCTCTCAGGCTAGAAACTTTAGAAGCTTACATGAGTCACCCACTTTACTTGTCTAACACGCCTAAGCAGTCATTAATTCCTGCCAGATTTACCTCAGAAATACCCTCAGTTCCCATTGCATTATTGCTAATTTCTTTTTTTTTTTAAGGTTTTATTTATTTATTTGAGAAAGAGAGAGAGAGAGCACAAGCAGGAAGGGGGAGAAGCTGATAGAGAAGGAGAGACAGGCTCCCTGCTAAGCAGGGTGCCCAAAGCAGGGCTCGATCCCAGGACCCTGACCTGAGCTGAAGGCAGATGCTTAACTGGCTGAACCATCCAGGCACAACTTGTTACACAATTTCCAGACAACAGCCTCTTGATTGGGATCTGGCCTCCAGTATCACTCCTCTTTACAATCCTCCCGCAACTCCCCGAAATTACCCTCCTGTAACTGGTGTGTGAAACCAGCAGGAGCTGGGAGGATTCAAGCAGAAAGCAACTTTGGTCGACCTTATGACTGGCCCTTTAAATTGCTCTCTCCAATCTTTCTTCCCTACCCATGATTGTCTGCTTCCTTTCAAGTATTGAAAAGTTCTGTGCTATGTCATTTCAAAACTTCAGTTTCTCATCCAAATTAGAGTTCTCCCTCCCCCTCGTGTGGGCCACCGCCAGTCTTGCAGCCACGGTTCACGGACATTTCCATTCTCTTTGTTTCACCTCCTCTTGCACTAGCCTCTTGCACTAGCCTCTTGCACGGGCCCAGGAGAGAGAGGGAATTAGAGAAGAAGGGGCAAGGTGTTCGGTGGCCCTTGCAGTGGTCATCACATGGGTATTTCCGTAGTGGGATGCCTTGGGAGAGTTGTTGAGAGACCCCTCCTTCCCGGGATAGCCTACCATAGCCTTGCTTGGATGATACCCCCCTCAGCTAGATTCTTGAAATTCCCCCTTATCATCTGGATCCCAGCAGAACACCCCACACGGTGTGTCGTAATGTTGGAATCATCTAGAAGGGTCTCGTTGAGGATGTTAGATAATGAGTCCAGCTCTCTTCTTCATGTCCTAATGGCATAAACTTTTCTATTGTTTCTTTAAGTGCAGCTTATTCCCCCTGGGACCCATTGGCTTTGCTCTGCTGCCCGAGGTGCCACCAGCCAGCCCTTCATTAAAGATATTTTTCCTCCCCCAGTGGAACGAGAAGGCAGCCTAATGAGAAGGCAGCCTATAGGTCCCTTCTCTTAGCCTTCTCTGCAAAGCCTGGGTGTGTGTGAAGGTCTAACTGAGGCAGAACAAGCTTGAGGTCAGTCTCTACAAGTCCTGCCTAGACAGTCTTGTATCTCGCTTACAATGTGTGTGAGTGTGTGTGTGCGGGAGGGGGGCATAAACCCATTGTTCTCCGCTTTGGAGCCCCAGCCAAAACCCTGAGAAAGGAAGAGGCCTATTTTAACATGCTGTTACATTCCTTTAAAAACATCAGAAACTGTTTTGTTCTGTTTTAATTAACTGTTCTAAGCTTACAATGCCTGAGTTTGGAGTCCCAGAAAAGACATTTTAGCAAGCTAAGAAAGGGATCGCTGAAACCCCATCATTTTGTAAGTGAGAATGCAAAGTGCAGAAAGTTGACTGGCTTATGGAAGACCACACTGCTGGTAATGACCAGGTCTTGAACCCAGAACTTTGGCCTCTAAATGTCATGCCCTTGAGATTCAGCACGTTATCCTATTTAATGTGCTTCTCCTTAAAGGGGACCAGAGCCATTTATACCTAAAATAATGCTACCTATGTGTAAGGATCAAATGAAAATCGTACATACTTTTAATGGGTTTCATTTTTTTTTAACGATTTTATTTATTTATTTGAGAGAGAGAGTGAGGGAGAACATGAGAGGGGAGAAGGTCAGAGGGAGAAACAGACTCCCTGCAGAGCTGGGAGCCCAATGTAGGACTCGATCCCAGGGCTCCGGGATCATGACCGGAGCCGAAGGCAGTCGCTTAACCAACTGAGCCACCCAGGTGCCCAACTTTTAATGATTTTCAAAGCTGATAAAATGGATGCTGTATTTGGGGATGATTTTAATCTTTTGGCTTGCCTGTATTTTCTTAAATTTTCTGAGGTGATCATATATTTCTTTTCCTGTAAAAAGACATAAACAATTATTCTTTTTAAGTATTGGTCTTTATTGTAGGAAGTAAAAGCATATGAATAAACACAAAATTACATTTATACCCTTTTTGGTAAGTCCATTTCAGTAGAAGAATGAGACCTGAATTACAGTCCTGGAGCTACTTAACTGTGCAACCTCGAGTTAGTCACTTGACCTCTTTGGGAATCATTTCCTCAAATGTAACGTGTGGAGCCTGGGCTATGTAAAAATCTAAGATATTTTCCAATTCTAAAAAGTAAAAATTATATCTTAAAAGCCTTGTGAGAAGTGATTATGAAAATTTATCTGAAAAGTCTCAAAATATAAAGTTCTATGTAACTGTGGGGCAATAATGGTGATTTCTCATTATTCTCTAACATGGACCTTCCAATCAAGTGAGATCAGCCTTGTCGATTCATCTAGCAAGGCACTCTGCTTCTGTGTTTACCCTCAAGTGCCTCACTTACCCCCAGTCCAGCCTCCTCCGTGAAGTCTCTCAGACAACCCCAGCTCTCACTGCTGCTGCCCCTTCCAGTACCTACAGACTCAGCCTGGCACTGCCCCATTGTGCTGAACATCTGATGGTCTTTGTTGAACGTTGTGATTTCCTGTGTATTAGGCTTTCTTCTCCAGTGTGTCACCTACAGACAGCAGTCATATTTGCTGTCCTTGTTTCTTCAGCTATTGTCCTCACAGGGCACCTTCCATACACTAGTGAGAGGTGTCTGTTAGGAGGAGGAAGATCTGAAAGGTCCATTTAGAGATTCAAGATCGGTGGGGTTCCCAGCTGTCCTTGGCTCAGGGTGCTCCAAACTGTGAATCGGGTCTAGAAGAAAACACAACCGATCCCTTTTCTTCCAGCTCCCTTTGGTTGTTTCCCCTCTGGCCCTGAGTGGCAGGCTCTGTGTTGCTTTCTGTTGCTGTCACTTCCTGGAATTGGACCCACAGTTTCGATCTCTTCTGGAAAAGGGATCATGGGTCTCTTCTTACACTGCTGGCTCTAGGCGACCTTCCTCAGGCCAGGCCAAGGGAGTAGAGTTGGCCAGCCCATTACACTATCTGGGGTATGCTCTACGCCTCTTGGCTGAGGAGAACAAAACATTCACAGTCGGTTCTGCTGACTTTTATTCTGTCCCAGGACCTGGGGAGGAAGGAGGAAGAGACACCTCTCTCCCTTGCCTCTCCGAGGGTTGCCCTTTGCCCTCCCCACCATCTCCTCTCCCCTGGTTGCCTCCCCTTCCTCCTCCCCCTGACCAGCTTTCTGACAATCAGCTTTTCTTGGGGGGGTGGGGGGGTGGGGGGGGTGGTGACAGCTACCCTTCTGCACCAAGAAGGGAACTAGGTGGTTTCTACACGTGTTTCTCATTGTAAGAGCGACACTTGGTTGTCCCTCTAAGTTGGGGAAACAGAACAGTTGGCTCAGGTGGCACCTCAGAAGCTGCTCACCTCCTGTCAGGACTTGTGTCACGTCCTGAGCCGCAGCGCTGGCCCCAGAGGTGAGACGTCAGGGGCAGTAGTCCAAGCCCTCCAAAGTAGGCCACATACGCCATTCCGCACAATCCCGGGCTCTCTGATAAGCCCTTCCGCGCACACTGCCTCAAGTCACACATCCAAAGTGAAATGTGGGTGTTTTAATCACTGAAGAGAATCCTTAATACCGCTCCTTCAGCACATAGTTGCCTCTCTCGCGCCAGGAACGGCAGGGAGCCTATTGCTTCCCGTCCTGAACTGGTTCCAGAAGCGTTAGGCGATGCTCAGTACAATTTTCCGTTGTTATCATATGAGGCCCTTGGAGACGCTTCTCAATTCTAGCAATTAGCCACACAGGGGTCAACCAAGTGTTCTCAGCTCTAATTAACAGCTGTGTTGAATCTGGGACACATGCAATTCCTCTGGGGATCCGCTCTTCAAACAGAAACAAAACCAGAATATCAAGCTCTTTCCTCCTTATTGAAGGCTGTGAAGTCTGGAAATTGCTGCTGAGGGTACTCCTAATAAAAATTCTGGGAAGCCGAGTGGATGTATGAATTTAAAGGTAAAAATATCATCTCAGCTTTACCACAGAATGATCCAGTGGGGCTCCTGAGGCTCCGGGGAATGCTAGGGGAATTAGGTGTCTCCCAGATGCTCGCCCAGAGCCCAGCTACACCCAGCAGGCTACATGATATCATCGCCCCATGAATCAAAGGCTCGCTCTCTGGCTTCAGAAGGAAAAGGAACAGGAACAGGATACTTTGTGTTGGGACTTCTGCCCCAAGTGGGAGCTATGCTGATGCCTGCTCAAGTTGTCTCTGGTTATGCTGGCTTCCTGCCCTGCCTGACAGCTGCAGGAGCTCTGTAAGAAATCTGAGGGAGAATTTCCTTTGCGGCCATGACTGAGAACCCGGGATCAAGAGCTTTGCAGACAGAAAAGACATTACCCTTCAAATATCCCAAGTTATCTAGGAGGGTCAAGAAGCAGCCGGCAAAGAGCAGGACAGCTGGCCGTCCAGCCCTGGATGGAGAAAATGTATTCCACTGGGAACCAGCCAGTTGGATTTCTCCTAACTGAGAGCAAATGCACAGAGGCATTTAAAAACGAGTATATTTTTATATTGTGATGTTTCAAGTGGATAAAAACATAGAGAACCATACCTATGGCCCCAAATAGTAAACATTAACTTTGTGCCATAGTTACGCCCCATCTCCTGCTAAATAATCTGTGTGTGTACATTTGAACCCCCCCCTGCTTTCCCTGGCCCCAGATCCCATTAGCATCTTGAGGTTGGTATATATCTTCCTGTGTTTCCATGGGGTTTTATATTCTCACTAAAGACGCATGTACCCATAAGCGACAATATTCCTGTTTTTCAAACGTAAATAAGTGGTATCATTCTGTGCCCCTCATTTAGCAACATGTTATTTCTCTCAACATGCTCCAAAATCATCCACATTAACACATAAAATCTAGCTCATTTATTTTGACTTCAAAGAGGTGTTTTATTATATGACTATATCCATTCCCTGATTGATAAACACTAAGTAATTTAATTTTTTGGAATCACGAACACTGCTGTATGAATAGACTTGTGTGTGTCTCTTGGGGGAACATAAAGGAGCTTTTTTTTTTCTTTAGGGTGGTGGTTTTGCTCTCGGGATCCTTTAAACTGTTAAAATTATTAAGGACCCCAAATAGCTTTTGTTTGTATGGATTATATCTATTGATGTTTATGGCATTTGAAATTAAAACTGAGAAATTTTTAAAAATGTTTATTTACTAGCTCATATAAAAATAACAATAATAATGTCTTTGTTTTTGCATTTTTGCAAATCTCCTTAATATTTGGCTTAATAGAAGTCAGCTGGAACTTTTTATCTGCTTCTGCATTCAATCTGTTGCAATATGTTGTCTTGGTTAAAGTATATGAAGGCCACAGGCCTCCCACAGTTATGTAGCTGGAAAAGGGAGGAGAATTTTAATAACCTTCTTAGATAATTTTGGATATTCCTCATCAAAGATACTAAATCAGAAGTCTACAGGTAATAGTTTCTTAAAAGTTAGCTGCAAATGGGGGATGTGAAATTGCATCAATGTGTTTCTCATGCTTTGTTACCCTAACACCCATTGATCTTTCCTGGGCATTGGGGAGACATTGGTTCACTGAGTTATACACGCCTTACAACCAACCGTCAACAGATTTTATTATACAGCACCAAAAAACCCCACATTTATGTATCTCACCACCTATTTAATCATAAGGTTTTTTAAAATTGGGAAACCATCAAGGTCATGGTAGTGGACACAAATTTTCCAAAATTCTAACTTTGCTTGAAAGCTCAAAATTTATCGTTGGCAACCGATGCAGTCGGTTGCTTTCCTTGAAGTGACAGGCTCACTTTGTTCATTTATGAGAAAACGCCTGCCAAAATCCCAAGTCTGAATAACCATAGTTTTGTAGTTTTTCTTTCAAGTAGAAAGGGTGTTCTATGAAAAAAGCAGCCAGTTCAGCTCGTAGAGCGAAAAAAAAAAAAAAAAAAAAGCTATTCCTTGAGAGAACCTTCATACTTTCGTGGGCAGAAGTGTTTTATGTGTATTTTCCATTTCATTACACAGAGTATTAATATTAAAAAGACATGTACTTCAGAGATGAGATTTAATAAAATTTATTAATAATTTTTACTGTTTCATCGATGAAAGTACAACTAAGTACAGACGACGATGATGTCGATTTTACTTCAAGTGCCTGACAGTAAGGAATACACTGACGGACCGGTTTGGTACCACAGCCTTGATTTGTGCTAAATCACCAGCAGTTTTACCCACAATGGCTTCTGCGTCATCAGTGCAAATAACAATACATTGAAAAAAAGGCAACTAGTTCAGAGTATAGAATGGAATTCTTGGGGCCTAGGATACATACATGTGTCCTTCTACAAGATAACCAAATTGCTCTTCGAAGAGGTTGTGCTCTTTCAGACATCTACTGGCTGTGTTTGGCCAAAATGGAACTTGTCTTTTTCTTTTTTTTTTTTTTTCTTAAGATTTATTTATTTATTTGAAGGGGGGATAGATTGTGGGAGGAAGGGCAGAGGGGGAGAAAGAGAGAGAGAGAGAGAATCCCAAGCAGATTCCCTGAGTGTGAAGCCTGATGTGGGCCTTGATCTCACGACCCCTGAGACCACAACTCGAGCCAAAATCAAGAGTCAGATGCTTAACCTACTGAGCCACCCACATGCCCTGGAACCTGTCTTTTAACTATGGTTTTGGTGACTTGATATTGACATTTTATTTTATTTTTAAAGATTTTATTTATTTATTTGTTTGTCAGAGAGAGAGAGAGAGAGAGTGCATGCGCTCACAAGTAGGGGAGCCCCATGCAGGACTCTATCCCAAAACAATGGAATCATTATTTGAGCCGAAGGCAGGCGCTTAACTGACTGAGCCACCCAGGCGTCCCTTGATATTGACATTTTAAATTCAGTTTTAAAGTATGCCCCATCTTCTTCTTATTCTGTTCTTAGCAAGGCCTCAAGAGAAACTATTTTTACCAGAGCCTGACTGACTGGAATTTTACCAGGCACTAACCAACCAAAGGAAGGGAACTACACAGTGTCAGCCCCCTTTAAACTTCTTATCTCACTGAAGGGGGTAAAAAACTAAATGGAACTGAGAAGCCCTTATAAAGTCACAGCCTGGGGGCAAGGACTCATTCAAAGTCTGTGACCTAATCATGGGACTATAGAACAGTTCTCCCCCACACACTTCACCACCACCACAAGAAGGCCTCTGAATAATGACAGGGGAATACAACCGAAAGGACTGTATATCTCAGACAGAATTTAAGAAGTCTTCAGAGACACCTAAAGACAAGAGGGCAGATAGAAATAGGGACCCCAGAGGAAATTTTAGCGTCTGACCCCTATGGGGACAGTAAACAGTAAACGCAGTATAACCCCAGTCAGCTAAATATAAAACCACCCACTAAAGGCCTATTTACCCCGGTTACTTTTATCTATGTGGCATGACTGGCTTTCTAAAAGTTAAAGACAAGGACATCTGGGTGGCTCAGTCAGTTAAGTGTCTGTCTTCGGCTCAGGTCATGATCCCCGGGTCCTGGGATGGAGCCGGCATGGGGCTCCCTGCTCAGTGGGGAGCCTGTCTCTCTTCCAGCTTGTGCTCCACGCCCCCCAACAAATAAATAAATAAAATCTTTTTTAAAAAGTACAAGGCATACTGAAAGACAAAGAACACGGTTTGAAGAGACAGAGCAAGCGTCACAACCAAATTCAGATACGGCAGAGATGCTGAGATTATCAGAATGAGAATTTGGAATGACTACGATTAATATGCTATGGGTGTTTTGTTTCTATGATTCTAATTCTTACACATTTTATTTGTTTCTTGCACAGGATCTCCATGACAATGTTAAACAGAGGTGAGGATGATGGTCATTCTTGTCTTTTTTCCCTGAATATAACGATGTTACATTCATACATCACTGTTGACTCTATTTTCAGTAGGTTTTGCTCAATATTCCTTTTGAGGCTAGGAAGTGTCCTTTTATTTCTAATTAAGAGTTTTGTAGGTTTTGGGGCACCTGGGTGGTTCAGTCTGTTGGGTGTCTGCCTTCAGTTCAGGTCATGGTCTGGGAGTCCTGGGATGGAGCCCCACATTGGGCTCCTTCCTCGAACTGGGAGTCTGCTTTTCCCTCTCCCTCTGCCTGCAGTTCCCCCTGCTTATGCTCAAGCTCTCTCTCTATAAAATAAATAAATAAAATCTTTAAAAAAAGGGTTTTGTCATTTTTGTTGTTGTTGTTGTTATTTTTATCACGAGCAGATGTTGAATTTTACTGAATGCTTTTCCAGGATCCTCTGAGGTGATTATGTGGTTTTCTTTTTTAATTTATTAATGTGTTGAAATGAAGCAATGGGTTTTCTCTTAGGATAGTTCATCATTACATTTGTGTGATAAACCCAATTGGTCATTATTTTAAAATAAAGCTGTATTTCTGGATTTGGCTTATTATTATTTTGTATAGGATATTTTTATGTTTATGTTCATAATCAAGATTGACCTATATTTTTCTTCCTTTTACAGTCATTTTCTGGTTTTGGTATCAGAGATATATTAGCCTCTTAAAACGAAATTTCCACTTTTGAGTTCATTTTCTGGAAATGAACTTGCCTGTAAAATATTATGAGCCTCATTTTTTTTTTGTGGTAGACTTATTTATGATTCCAGTTCTTTTATGATCATAAGTCTAGTAATATTGTCTATTTCTTCTTGAGTTAAATTTAATAATTTATCTTTAAAAACCCATGTCATTTGTTTTATTTATTTTATTTATCTATTTATCTATATAAATAGATATATATTTATCTATATATATTTATCTATATAAATAGATATATTTATCTATATAAATATCTAAATATTTATTTATTTATTTTATTTATCAGCACTAATTTGGCCAAAGAAGTTTTTATTGTAATCATAGTTATATCTTCATATCATTTCTAATAGTGTTTATTTGTGCCTTCTCTTTTTTCACTAGTTAACCTTACCAGAACTTTGCCTACCATATTTAATTGAATCTTAGATATCACCAATTGTAAAATATTTCAGACATGTTAAAATGTGGGGAAAAGTTGCTCAAAGTAAATAAATTGTTACCTTCTTAGAGTCTTCAGTGTTTGTTTTTCATCTCATGAATGTCTGCTGTGATTCTATTATTTCCTTCCTTCTACTTTCTTTCATATTCCATTATTCATTTTGTAACATCTGAACTTAGAAATGTAACTCATTAATTTTCATTCTTCTTTCTAAAATATATGCATGTAAGGCAATAATTTTTCCTTTTGTGCTGTTTGTGCTACGGGTTTGATATACAATGTTTTCATTGCCATTCATTTTCTGTGTATTTCATATGCATAATTATTTCTTCTTTGAAGACTTAATTAATAAAAATGTGTTTTAAAATCTCCAAATCTTAAAAAATATTTAAAAGGTTTTTATGTCTTTGTCAGAGAGAAAGAGAGAGAGCACACAGGCAGGGAGAGGGGCAGAGGGAGAGGGAGAAGCAGGTTCCCCAGGGAGCAAGGAGCCCAGGACCCTGAGATCATGACCTGAGCTGAAGGCAGAGGTTTAACCATCTGGACACCCAGGTGTCCCTAAAAATTATTTTTGTTATTTATTTCTAACTTTATCAGATTGTGCTCAGAAAACATGATCTATATATAAATTCTGTAGTATTTTTTAAGACTTCCTTTATCATCTGGCCCATAGTTAATATTTCTAAATATTTCCTGTATAATTTTACGTGTTCTTGAAAAGTTATGTATTCTATAATTGTTGGGTATAGAGTCCTCAATATGTCTATTGGATGGAATTTGTTAAGTCAGTTACACAAATCATCTGTATCTTTAACTAGATTTGTCTGTTTGATCTCATTATGTCATGTGTGAGAAATGTTAAAAATCTAACCAATGTTATTATGGGTTTATCAATCTTCCTTATAATCTTGTCAGATTCTTTTTTTTTTTTAAGATTTATTTATTTATTTAAGGAGAGAGAGTGTGTGTATGCTGTGGGGAGGGGCAGAGGGAGGGGAGAGAAGCAGATTTCCTGTTGAGCATAGGGTTCTTCTTGGCACTTGATCTCATGACCCTGAGATCATGACCTGAGTCAAAATCCAGAGTCAGATGCTTAACCAACTGGGCCACCCAGATGCTCCTGTTCTGTATATATTTTAAGGCTATGCTGTTAGGTCTGTAATTTCCTCATGACTTAATTTATTCAACCATTCATTTACTGAGCACCTACTATGTGCCGGGCATTGTTCAAGACAATGAAAATACAACATCAAACAATACAGAATTATTACTGCTTTCATTATTAAAAAATGATTTTCTTTATCACTAATAATACTTTTTGCTTTAATGTTTACTCTATATAATGATAATGTTGGCATACCAGCTCTTAAAAAAATGTATATTTTCCATGTGCTCGCTTTGGCAGCACATATACTAAAAAAAAAAAAAAATGTATATTTTCCTGTTTTTAAAAATCTTTTTGACTTCATCGACATATGGCAGGACTTTGTTGTTTTTTAAATCCAGTTTGAAAATATCTAACTTTTAATGGAGTCAGAAAATCATCCTTTTTCTTTTATTTTGATCATGGGTATATTTGGTATTAATTGTAGCAAGTTATTTTGTATTTTCTCTTTACTCTGTCCTTTCTTTGTTTCTCTTTTCCTGTCCTGTATTGTCTTGATTTTTTTTTTCAAAGATTTTATTTTTCCTATAGAGAGAGAGAGTGAGTGAATGAGAGATTTGGGAGTTGGGCAGAGGCAGAGACAATCCCAAGCTTACTCAGCCCCAGGCACGGAGCCCAATGTGGGGCTTGATCCCATGACCCTGAGATCATGACCTGAGCCGAAACCAAGAGTTGGAGCCTTAACTAACTGAGCCACTAGGTGCCCCATTATTTGTCTTGATTTTTTAAGACCTCTTTTCCCCTCTATTGGTTGGAGGGTTGTATATTATATATCTATATTTTTAGAGGCTTTTTGGTTATTGTTAATATTTAACATGTGTAGTTGTTGTTAATAATGTTCCCAGTTAACCAAGAGTTCTACCCTCTTCCCAAACAGCACTAAGGCCTTAAATTCTTTAAATTTAATCTCCCCACTTCCCATTTGACATGTTCTTCTTCACTCATATTTAATTTACTTAATAAATTATTATACTTATTAAATTAAATTATTTAATTTAATATTTGATTTCTGTCCTCTGGTCCTCAATATTATTGATGTTTTATAATTGATATTTGTGTCCATTTTACCTACATGTTTGCCAATTTATCTCTCAACTGTTTTTTGCATCTCATTTCTTCACTTTTGATTTCTTTCTTCTGGAACTCCAGGAAAAAGTAATTATCACGGATCTTCCAGTGAGAGCCAGAGAGTAATAAACTTTTTCTCTTTTTGCCTGAAAATGACTTAATTTTAGCCTTATTTTAGAAGATATGTTAGTGTGTATAATTATTAGTTAGTTTTTTTCTCTTACTATTATTTCTTTGAAGATACAAATCTAATCTTTCAAACTCTATTGTTACTGGGGAGAAATCTGCTGCCAGTCTTTGTGTTAATACGTCCTTCTCCTCTGGTTGCTTTTGAGACTTCTTTATTTCTGGTATTCTGTAGTTTTGCCATGACTTGCCTGTTTTGGTTGGTTGGTTGGTGTGTTTTCATGCCTGGTCCTTCAATATGAGCGTTTACAACTTTCTTTAAGTATGGAAAATCTTCATCTATTTTCCCTGAACATTGCCTCTTGCCCTATTTTCTCCTTCAAGGAGTTTCTGTTAGGGGGATATGGCATCTTCTCATTGTGTCCTCTCTTTTAATTCTGTCATGCATTTTCCATGTCTTGATCTCTCCGACCGCATTCTGTGTGACTTATTCAAATCTTATTTTTCAGGTAACAAATTCTCTCCTTGGCTAGGTTTAATATGCTGTTTAATTTGTCTTTTAACTTTTTACTTCAGTGACAATATTTTTTTTTTTACTTCAGTGACAATATTTTTCATTTCCAAAGGTTTTGTTCATATTTTAAAAATCTGCCTAGGTTTTCTTTATCATAGCTTCTTTTCTTTCTTAGATATCTTTCCTCAATTGTGTGTGTGTGTGTGTGTGTGTGTGTGTGTTTAGTTGTGTGTTGTGTGTGTGTGTGTGTAGTTTTATGCAGTCTTCTAACATGTATAGCTTTGTGGAACGGCCACCACAATGAAGATACAGAAGTGCCCCATCCCTGCAAGGCACGGGCTGCTCTTAGAACCACACCCAATTCCCTCACTCTCCTACCCTGTTCTTGACCTCTAGCAACCACAAATCTGTTCTCCATTTTTATCTTTTGTTATATCAAGCATGTTATATACATTGGATAATACAGTATGTAACCTTTGAGATGGGCTTGTCTCACTCAGCATAATCTCCTTGAGATCTATCCAAGTTGTGTTTGTAATTAATAGTTCACTCCTTTTTATTGCTCAGTAGTATTCTATGGCTGGAATATACCAAAGTTGCTTGAACTTTCACCAGCTGAAGACGTCTGGGTTGTTTCCAGTTTTATGCTTATATGAATAGAACTGTTATGACTATTCACATACAGATTTTGTGTAAATGTAACTTTTCATTTTTGGGGGCACCTGGGTGGTTGAGCAGCTGCCTTCAGCTCAGGTAATGATCCCAGGGTCCTGGGATTGAGACCTGCATTTGGCTCCTTGCTCAGCAGGGAGTCTGCTTCTCCCTCTCCCTCTACGACCCCTGCTTGTTGTCCCTCAAATAAATGGATGGAATCTTTAAAATAAAATTTTTTTTCAGGGCACCTGGGTGGCTCAGTGGGTTAAAGCCTTGGCCTTTGGCTCAGGTCATGATCCCAGGGTCCTGGGATCGAGCACCGCATCAGGCTCTTTGCTCAGCAGGGAGCTTGCTTCCCCTTCTCTCTCTGCCTGCCTCTCTGCCTACTTGTGATCTCTGCCTGTCAAATAAATAAATAAAATCTTTAAAAAAAACTTTTTTTCATTTCTCTGGAATAAATAAATGCTCAAGAGTTCAGTTGCTGAGTTATATGATGATTGCGTGTTTAGTTTCAAAAAGTCAACTGTATTCCAGAATGGCTATGTCCTAGCACTGTATGAATGATCCAGTCTCTCCATAGTCTCACCAACATTCTAATAGGTGTGCAGTGGTATATTGTAATGCTTTGCATTTCCCCAGTGGCTAATGATGTCTAGCACCTTTTCATGTGCTTGTCAGCTGTCTATCTTCTTGGGGGAAATGTCTGTTCATATCTTTTGTCCATTTCCTAAATGAATTTTTTTTTTTTTTTTTTTACTGTTCAGTTTTTGAGAGTTCCTGTATTGTCTAGATACAAGTACTTTGTTGAATGTGTGGCTTGCCAACATTTTTCCCGAGTCTGTAGCTTATCTTCATCATTTCACGGGGTCTGTTGGAAGGCAGAAGTTTTAAATTTTGATGAGGTACAATTTATCAATTTTTCCTTTAAGAGTCATGTTTTTGGTGTCAACTCCTTTGTCATTTTAACTTAAATATCTAGAATTCTCTTTCTCATTTGCTGTTATACCTAGTTTGTAGCACATAAATTCTTTCTATTGTGTGTGTGAGCTCTACCTCACGCTGGTTCATTTCTTCATCTCTTTTGTATATTATGAAATCATTTTGGAGGATATGAAATATTCTTTTTTCTCATCTTAGTCCCTTGAACTGTGAGAGTCACTCTACTTTGATGTTTTATATTTTCTCTTGCCAAGGCTTGGGAAATTTTGTGAGTCCTAGACCAATTAGGGACTTCTATACCTACAGGCACTAAAAATATGAAACCTATACCCTCATTTGAATTGTCTAGAGTTTTTATTCCCCTGATGGACATGTAATCCATCTAGTTTTGGGCATAGAGCTTCTTCGCAACTTCTGTGGGCCATTGGGATGCCTCTTTTTTTAGTTCCCTTGTCATGAATTTAATAGACCATCTTGGCAAAGTCCTAGTTCCAACTTTTTCAAGTTGAGGGTCATGTATTTTTCCCTTCATGGATGTCTAATTCCCAGCCTCCAGCTCAAATCCCTTATATCAAAGTCTAGTATCCCACTTCGCTAGGTTCCTACAGGATAATTAAAGTCTACTGCTCTGATTTTGAATCCACTTTTTGTTCTTGACAAAGAGTCTCCTTCTCTGTTTATTCTTTCTTTCTTTCTTTCTTTCTTTCTTTCTTTCTTTCTTTCTCTCCATCTTGACTAGTTAAAATTTTTTGTATGATTTTATACAGCATTTTAATATATTTGTAGTGAAAGTCGGCCCACAATAGTTTAATATTCCATGCTGTCAGCACAAAACACTCCACATGAGAATTTTATTTATTTATTTATTTATTTTTTTGACAGGCAGAGATCATAAGTAGGCAGAGAGGCAGGCAGAGAGAGAGGGGGAAGCAAGCTCCCTGCTGAGCAGAGAGCAGATGTGGGGCTCGATCCCAGGAGCCTGGGATCATGACCTGAACCAAAGGCAGAGGCTTTAACCCACTGAGTCACCCAGGCGCCCCTCCACAAAAGAATTTCAATCTTAAAGGAAATTACATACAATCTGAGAGGTAGAGAATGAAAAATTAAGAATCCAGAGAATACAAGAAAAAGATAATAGTGAGGGGCCCCTGGGTGACTCAGTGGGTTAAAGCCTCTGCCTTCGGCTCAGGTCATGATCCCAGGGTCCTGGGATCAAGCCCTGCATCGGGCTCTCTGCTCAGCAGGGAGTCTGCTTCCCTCCCTCTTTCTGCCTGCCTCTCTGCCTACTTGTGGATTTCTGTCAAATAAATAAATAAATAAATCTTTAAAAAAAAAGATAATAGTGATATTAAAATGACAAAAGTTTGACAGGGGAGGGCCTAATACTTCTCCACTCACCAAAGTATAGGTTTGTATGCAAGGCATCATTTATTTTTCTTTTAAAATCTTCCTGATTGTTTCTTTCTCTGATTCCTTTTCTACCACCTTCTCTTGAATAAACACTTTGATATTCCAGGGTACGGTGAACAGAAAGAATTCTAGGCCTTGTCCCTAGCTTTTGTTTCCTGAATATTCCTCCTCATACTCTCTCCTCTCCAGCCCTGCACTGTAATTTTAGCTTGTTCTACCTTAGCAACAGGTTTCTGATTACCCGGTCACTTCCCGTGCCTATCACCTAGCAATGCTTTCTAGGCTTATCTCAACAATTCTAGTGCTCATTTCACACCCTTAATCCCTAAACTGCTTGGTATTCTTAGTTTCCCAATTCTTTATGCCAAAAAGGTTGGTATAAAGTTTGCCTCATCATAAGTGGGAAGAAAAGGGAGGGGTCCCATGCACGAAGAATGTAAGAGATTGCCACAGGTAATGTGGAAGCAGAAAGGCCTTGTGTTATAAAGTAATACCATGGCTTAATTCTCATATTTCATTTTTTTTTTCAGGGCCGTGCACATTTTTACTTCCATTTTGTGTAATCAATCGTGCCTCTGGTTAAAGTCCTCCAAATTCCTATTGCACTTAGAACAAAATTGAAATTTCTTATAGTGGCCTACAAGGACCAATGGACTCTGGTCCCCACCTAATCTCCATCTCATCTCTGTATGTTCCCTTCAAAATGTAGATCCAAATCTTCCCTTATTTCTAGACATTTCTCTTGGATTCTAATTTTAAGTATCTCTTCTATTTTAATATTTTGTTTTTATTCTTCAGGGACCCCCTCCCCATTATCCATATGTTGGATCTTCTCTGCATATCTTCTATATAGATCACTTTGAATCAACTTTAAATAAGTATGCATCATTTCAACTCATACATGTACTGTGTGCCTTGTATGCTAGTGTGTCCCTCTGTTAGGGATCCAGAAAACAAAGAATCGAATATGTTGCATTTTGCTTTTTATGGCCAGTAATCTATATATGGAGGCAACTTGCAGGAAAAAATACCTTGATAAAAAGCAAGGTTATTAATATATGACTAACTACTTAAACAGGGGTAAAGATATCAGATGATATAGGATGGAATTATGCAGTGAATCACAAAACTAAAAAGGCTGCTTCTAAAATCCAGCCTTAATAAGCTCCCATGCGGAGATCTTGTCTTCTCCATTTGTTTATCAATGCTTACAATTCATCTTTATTTCAACACTGCTTACGTATTTATACTTCACATTTTTTCATTTTTGTGCTGCTTTACAAGTTTCCCCCTGACAGGTATCTGGTGCTTTTTATGCGTTCCCTCACAATCTTATACGAGCTTTTGTTATAACATTAACTACTTGGGTTGTCCAGAGCAGGGGCTGTAATATCTGATAGACCCGGGGGTAGGATCTCAGCTCCACTACTCACTAGCTTTGTTGACCTCAACCAACTTGCCTAGCCTATAGCTTAATTTACTTCATGTGTCAAAGGGGAGAAGAATAAGAATAGACTGTCCTAAATATTAAACTCAGTAATGCATGTCAAGTGGTTTGTACAGTGTTTGGCATACACTAAAGTCCACTTATCTTTATAGGCTCCTCTCTGTCTCCTCTACTGTACCGTGGTCTCCATGAAGATAGGAACATAGTCCCAGTACATTTATGGAGTGTATTTGCAGCCCTATATAATTGTCCTTTTTCTTGACCATGGCCCTATGTCATGTTGGTTCACTATTTAGAAGACTCTTTCACAGAGAAAAGATCCCCAAAGAGCCTCTCTTGTGCTCATCTGGTAGGGTATGCTTAGGAGTGATAATTATAGATATTCGTTCTCCCTACCTGTGGTCTAGGAAACTCTACTGATGGATTTCCTCAGATTTCTTGTGTCCGTGAATTTTTCTGGTCACTTTTCCTATTGAAGACATGACTGTATCTTTTCTAGGATGGCTAATCATCTTTCTTTTAAATTCACCTATAAAACCTTATTTCAGGGTACACGGTATGCAGCTAAAGTTGTTTTGCATTTAGCAACTCTGAGAAATATAAACATGCAATTATAGAACACACTCTCCTCTTTCCTGTAGTTACTCCAATGTTGGTTTTCCCATGAAGCTTATTAAGAGTTTAAAGGGAGAAAAACAACCTGGTTCTCTTTCCCTTTGACTTACTGCAGTAATTAAAATAGTCCCTTTAAAAGTAATGTATGGCTACATTTATAGAAATATAGGTATAATTATGGATACACTGGTTGTATATATGGATGAAAAGTGTGGAAGAATATATCTCAAAAAAATTAATGGTGGTAACCACTGGGTGGTGATATTATCAGTGTTTATTTTTTCTTTATACTTTTCAACATAAATCTTTGTAGGGTTGTGTTCCTTTCTGCTCTCACTTTAGCTGTGGTAATTTTCTCAGAGGCTGTTAATTGTCTTCAAAGTCCCTTTCCCATTATTCTTTAGTAATAGAATTTTTAGCTGAGGACAGGGATGACGAGAATAAACAGTACACTTTACAGTCTTTCTTGAAATGAGGTTTGCGCTATGTGTCTACCTTCTGGTTCATGAGATGTCATTTGAAATGTCATGTGCAGGGCGCCTGGGTGGCTCAGTTGGTTGAGCAACTGCCTTCGGCTCAGGTCATGATCCCGGAGTCCCAGGATCGAGTCCCACATCAGGCTCCCAGCTCCATGGGGAGTCTGTTTCTCCCTCTGACCTTCTCCCCTTTCATGCTCTCTCTAACTCTCTCTCTCTGTCAAATAAATAAATAAAATCTTCAGAAATGTCATGTGCCATTTGGGGAAGAGTACTTGAATGGAAGGTGTGCATTTCCCCCCACCCACTTTCTTTCTCCTTCTTACTGACTAAGAAGCAGAGATAAGGGCTAGAAGTTGAGCAGTCCTTTTGGATCATGAAGACAAAGGTCACACTCTTAGGGTTGCAAGCTGGAAAGCTGGAAGAAGCCAAGATCCATGACAACTTTGTAGACCTTGCCATGCCAGTTGTAGGCCTCTCCTGTCTGGATGTTTTACAGGACAGCAATATGGATATTTAAGCCAATATTCATTTCAATTTCATGGGAGAGCCAAATCAAATCTCAACTGACATGCAATTAGTGTCTCATTCCTGTTGTGCTTTGCCTCAAAGGTGAAGAATTTATACTACATGCTCTTCCCTGGATACACATGACATGATTTCTTAAGTGAACTGTTAAGCTTTGAGTCTTATGTTGTTTTAAGATCGTTCAGTCACATAAAGCTCTAGTTCAATGGCCATGTTAGCACACATTTCCCAGGAGACACCTATGAGTGTTTGTGGCAGAACCCATTTGTAAGAGGAAAAATTTAGAAACCACCGATGGACGTGGTGAAATAAATTGTGGTAAATTCCTGCTAGTGAATATTACACGACAGTGAAAATGAATTAACTATAGTCACAACATTATTAATAAATCTTAGGAACATAACGTTGAACCAAAAGAGTAAGTCAGAAGACAACATGTAAATTCAAAAGCAAATAAACCTAGCTTAAAGTTTAGGCCCAAATGTATGGGTAATAAAGTGTGTTGAAAAGCAAGGGTATGACAGAAGCAAAATTTAAGAGAATGGTTACTACTGAGGGGACAGTTCGGGGATGGGATGGAAGAGGAACTACGTAAGTTAATGTACGTCATGGAGGCCTTCTAGCTCTGGGATTGAAAGGTGTGTCTGGGTGGTTTATTATGTTATTATAATACATAAGTATCAATCAATTAGATGAGGTTTACATAAGGACCGAAGAACCAATCATAGTCCGTGATTCATGACACACTAATAACATGAATCAGGATTATGATTAACCCAGTCGTGTGCTTCTGAAATTCACAAAGCGAACTTATGAAGTTGTCTATTAGGCAGGCCTGGTTTTATTTCCATAAACCAGGCAATAAGCATGGACGCATTTCTATTTGTGTACCCAACTGTTTCCTGATCCAGGTTTTTAAAAATAAACTTTTAATTTTGGAATAGTTTTGGATTAAAAAAAAAAAGTTGCAAAAATGGCACAGAGTTGCTGCAAACCCCCCCACCAACCACCAACCCCGTTTTCCCTACTGTTAACATTTTACAAGGCTATGGTACATTTGTTCCAATTGTGGAGCTGGTGGTGGTACATCATTATCGACCCTAACCAGATTGTAAGCTTCCTGAGAGCATGGCTCATGCACTCAGCATTCCCTAGCATCGTGCCTCTAGTCGACTTCACGCGTGTGGAACTGATGAGGAAATTAAACTCACGAAATGATTAAATTGTCTGCAAAAACAATCTCCATATTTCACGATCATTTATCATTTGCTTTAAGTGGCTAAAGCTGCTTTGAGATAGAACCCCCGAGCTAAATTGGGTTTAATGTTCTTAAAAGTCATTGTTTCTGAATTATTTACAAGTGTTCTCATTAGAATGAGCGCAGGGAGCCGAATGCTAAAGTGGGTATTATTTTTTTTTCTTCCCTCCGTTTCTTTTCTAAATCAGGTCACAGAAAATGGATGCTATTTCTTTAAATAATATAACCAAGCTGATCCCTGGATTACAATTAGGTTACGTAACTTGCTTATGAGCTGCTTTTCATTAAGACTTGCAGTGGGCAATGGGGCTTTACATTTCAGAGCAAAGCTGGGAGAACAATCCTAAAAGCCAGAACACAGGCGGCGTCAGAAGCAGGGACAGTAATAACATCGGCACGGGAATGAGTTCAATGTAGGCGGCTTCTTTTCTCTTTAAATCCTTAAAACGTCCTTTGTCCTACCAAACTCCCTGGTTCCAAAGACATCTAAAATATACGAGCTGAGGGTCCTCACCGGGAGGGAAGATCACCGGTGCTGGTCCTCAGGAGGCTGAGCAAGGGAGAGTCCTCTAGGGAGGACATTCTCAAGTTTCTGCAGAACCGTGGCTCAGTTTCATTTCTTGCAGAACACAAATTACTAGGAAACAGTTTTTTAAAAAAATGTGGCCAGGGGAGGTAGCAAAAATCCCACTGCCCGCCTATAACTCTATCTTTGCAAATTGGCGTTGCAAAGGTACAGGAAGTTCAAGTGTGGAAGGTGTCAGGAAACAAGAAGCTTGATGTCAAAGGAAGCAAGTCAGAGGAGATGCTGGATGGGGGTTCATTAGAACACACGAACATCTGTTCTCAAAAGTGGAGAGAAAGCCAACTTTCCCCAAAAGGAAGTTGTTCGTTGTTGTTATGCTGGGTACTCATTGTAGGACGAGACCATTTTTTGATATAATATAAAAACCACCTCCTCACGGAAGATGACACATGCTGGAAATGGAAGGTTTACAAGTTAGGGTCAGCAGCAAAGCCCTTTTGATAATAAGTGAGCAGGGAGAAGCTTCTGCTGGGGAGAGTGAATCAGGACAGGCTCGTGGAAAGAAAAGACAGTGTAACGCCCAAATTCTACCACATGCAAAATTCTTTTTTTGAAACGGAGTCACTGCAGAGTGATTAAAATAGCAATCAGGAACAATTAAATGAACTTGGAGCCCTTTATGTACTTGAAGAAACACCTGCCATTTACTATCTGGGAACAGCCAAAGGGTAATTCTAGAAGCAGTTAAGCAGTTAAAGCTTGCTTCTTTTGATAAATGTGATCCTTTACAAATTCCCAAAGTCAGGATGGTGTTTTATTATACAGCACTATAAAATAATGAATACAGAGAAGTTTATTTCTTCTAACTTATACCTAACTTGAAAGAATTACGGTTAGCTTTCAACTACTAATATTTAATATCCATAGGTAACTTTTATAAGTTTTTAAGCTTTAAGATAAACCTTTAACTATCAATAATACTACCAATGTAGTTGTAAACCACATGCTTGAATGCAAAGCAGTTAATTCATTCTAATGGTATTGCACATTAATCTTGGCTTCAACGAAAACTTGCCTAAGCCCTGTTGGTTGCTGGGGAGTCTTTGATTCTTGTGTGTGTGTCTAATTTACTAATGAACTTGGTGTCATTTAGGGCTGAAGCAAGCACATCTGAACGGGTCTGGCTGCTCCTGGGCAGCTGGGAAGGGCACCCACAGTGTTCTGAACAGAGTTGGAAGAACACCAGAGCTGAGATGAGTCAGAGCCTCTCAAAGTGTGTGGTGAGTCAGAATCAATGCCCCCCACCCTACCCCAGCTGTAACAAAATAAAATAAAATAAAATAAAGTTGGTGTGTGTGTGGGGGGGAGTGGATTCTAGAAAGGAAGCTATTAAGGGATATACCACACCACTAGTCTCCCCACTGTTATCCTTTACACCCTGAGTGCTGTGGGCCCTGACCATTCCTAAGAAGGCACAGATCAGAGACTGCACTCTAAGTGATGGCCAGAAGGAGAGCCAACAAAGCTAACTCTGATTCTGACTGTAGCATGACAGACAATAAGAAAGGGGGCAGACTGGCCAGCACCTGCCTGGGGGGTGTGATCACCAGCAATGAATCTTGGGGACCCGGCAAGTGGTTCCAGGAGTCGGGGAGATACATCAGGGATTGTATCGGAGCCCTGGATCTTAGAGACTTGGGTTAAGTTTAATTCCTTCCTCGGTCACTTATGCGTGTGATATTGGAGCAAGTCACTTAAACACCCTGAGCCATATCTCCTTTATCTGAAGGTAGTAATATTCCTTCTCATTAGGTGGTTGGTTTGGTGGGATCGAGGGAGGAGACCGCAGGTTGCTAAACAGGATTTCATGGTATTGCTTTGTTCAACCCTGGGCCTAAAATGAAGGAGGTACTCAGTAAAGCATGTGCTGAATGATTACCTAAGTGATCCTGCCACTGGGTCACCCGGGTGGGGCTGTGCTTGATGCCTGGTGGACGTGTTTCCATGGACAATTTCCTTAGACCCTCCCACATCCCCCAGAGATCAGGAGCTGTCTGTCTTCTAATCTGGGAATCATCTATGTCCTATGAGGAAACATTACAAGTTTAGCTACATAATATATCAAAAGGCTCTATCCAGTAACCCCTTGATGTATATGATCTTCCCCAAAATGGCTCCCCCGCCAATATACCACCACTGAAAATTAACATTGTAGTGATGGTGAGAAAGCCAGAGGCTTTTGAGCCTCATTTCAGGCTCAGTGCTCGTTTTGGAGAAGTATCATTCAGCATTTTACTGAAGGTTCCTCCTCTGAAAGGCTTTGTTTTGGGTCCACCCAACAGAAAGAATTGCAGATAAGGCACCAAAGCCCTATCTAAAACCTACAATCTAATAGGAGGAAATGACTGTGCAGACACGCGTGTACAGAGGCAGGCTGTAGGGGGGAAAAGTGGGAAGACAGAGTCTTGAGACCGTCTTGCTAATTTCTGTCATTCTCACAGGGCCTATTGTTCCGTCGTGCCCAAAATAATGATAATAATAATGCTAATGAGGTAGTAGTAATCATGTTATTGCGAGCATCCTGAGTACTGAACAGCATACCAAACGCTGTGATCAGAGCTTCAGGTACCCATACACTGCTTCCTTTAATTTTTACAACTCTGTTAGGTAGCTTGCCTCACTGAACCAGATTCCAGATAAGGGAATTAAGGCAAATATTTTTTTTTCTCCCCCTCTGGGAGATGCTGATGACAGTCATTTTGCTTCTTCATCTGAATTTCAGTACCACATAAAAATATGGGAAACAAAAATGGAAGAAAACTTTTATTTTGATTCTAGATTCTTCTAGAAAGAGGGAAAGAAGAATATTACCATGACCTGAGTGGTGACTATGTGCCATGCACCTTCACATACATGATGTCATATAATCTTCATTTCCAGGGGAAGAAACAGAAGGTTAGAGAGGAAGGGAAGGTTAGGTTGAGACCAGATATGCCTGACTCCTAAGTCCACGATCTTTCCATTCTATCAGTGAATTTCTGGCTCTGCCACTTACTACCTATCAAAGTCACTTACATTTTCCAAACCTTAACGGTAAAAGGGTGATGAAATGCCTGCCCCTCTAGGGCAATAAGAAAGGGGACATTTTGGGAAATCATGCAAACTAATTGGGGTGGTCTAAAAACCGAAACAGGTGCCGATCCCAACAGCAAATAATTCAAATTCAGATAAAAGAGATATAAATAGAACTTTTTTTTTTTCTTTAAGTCAGGTATCATAGTGCCCGGCTGGCTTGATTGGTAGAATGTGTGATTCTTGATCTTGGAATCGTGAGTTCAAGCCCCACATTGGGTGTAGAGATTACTTAAGAATAAAAATTAAAAAAAAAAAAAAAAAACTTAGGTGTCACTATACCAGTTTGACCAAAATGTTGGGAGCATGGAAGAGTTATTTCTGCTGTTTGGGTGAGCCATGGAAGAGTCCATCTAAAGGTGACATTTGAGCCAGACCTTGAGGATAAGGAGGATTTCATTAAGTTAAAAAAAAAAAAAAAAAAAAAGGAAGTAGAAGGAGGGATGTAAGGAAAAATGAGAGAGGCAAATGCATGGAGGTGTGAAAGAGTGTGATGTGTCCAGGACACAGTGAGCTGTAGGGAAGGGCCAGGGTTCCAGGGACTCTGGGCTTAATAGATGACAAGCCTCGAATGATTGGACCAGACAGAGAAGGCCTTGAATGCCACGCTAAGACCTTTGGACATAACTCTGTAGACAACTGGGAGCCACCAAGGGTGACTACCCGAAGAATCCACAAGGACAAAGAGTCTGAGCAGGGCCTTTTGCCATCCTGTTCTTGTGATAATCACAAAGTCCCATGTTCAGAACATCACAGTCTGTTGCCATGGAAATAGTAATGGGCCTCACTATGGGAATAAATTATCCTCATCATTATACCTTTCTTCCAAGGAACTCAAAAGTGTTTGTTGTATGTGTTTTCTTCTCTTTCTCTCTCTCTCTCTTTCTTTTTTTTCTTCCTTTCTTTTCTTTTTTTTTAATAGAAGCACCAGATGGTGGTTGAGGGAAAGAAGAAAACCTAAAGACTGTTGAATTAGAGGAGATTTCAAAGGAATGGAAGGAAAAACACAAGTTGAATTTTGAAAGGTTTAATCAAAACAGATGGCAGAATACCTCAGCCTGAGGGAAGGGGAAAATTGTCTCAGAACCCATATGAAGTGGGAGCTTCTTCACCCTTGCTTCCTGGGTCCCTGTCTGCTGCCTCTCTTCTCAAGCTGGGTAACGAGGAAGTTCTCAGCACACTCATATGTGTATATGTGTGCATGCACATACACGTGTGCACACACGTGTGAGCTTAGGACAATACATAAATGACAGAAGAATTAACATTGTTGCAATGCTTTTTAAATTAGGTTACTATAAATACTGATTTATTATTCATGTGATCTTTATTTTCAGAAAAAAAAATGTTTAAATAATCAACAGATCGTTTTACTATCTTCACAAAACTGTGCCTGCTGTTTCCACTCAGGGGGTAGAAGGAAACTATTATTTTTGTGTATCTAATTTGTACACATTTTTCTATATCACTGTATTTTAATTACCTACTTTAATTCAGTTTTTGGAATAGAATAATCCTCTGAGGTAGACATTGTTATTCCTTATTATAAAGGAAGACGAGGCCCATGGAGATTGCAAATATTATTCAGAGTCTGGTTAGCTCAGGCATTTTCCAAAGTTCCAGAAAATTTCTGGCATCGCCACTCTAGAACTGAGGAAAGCCGCACAAGTTATTCATACTCTCTGGGCCTCAGTTTCCTCTGTAAGACAGGAGGAAAATTCTGCCTCTGGCACTCTTCTTCAGAAGCATGGACAAGCTGTGGGACCTGAACATTCTCTGAAGAATGAGAAGCATTAGGCACGTTTTCTGATAGTCTGTGCTCATCATTTGAGATCTCTGAGTCCCTGTCTGGCCAGGCTGCCTGGGTTATTCTGAGAGAACCGACTGTGTTCTGAAGATTGAAAAATTTACATAAAAAACAAAAAAATGTGTAAAATGCAAAAGGCAGGGAGAAGTTGGAGCACTGGGTTGGCCATAGTGATTACATTTATCCAACATAGGTTTAATGGGTATCTACTACATTCCAGGCACTGGGCTCATTGGTGGAGCTACTACAATGAACAAAACAGGGGTTGGCTATCCTAGAGGGCATAGAGAAAGAAGAGTCGGGCAAGAATACCTGCCTGGAAGCTGCATTTAAAATAAGCCATTATTAGGGGTGCCTGGGTGGCTCAGTGGGTTAAAGCCTCTGCCTTCAGCTCAGGTCTTGATCTCAGGGTCCTGGGATCGAGCCCCGCATCGGGCTCTCTGCTCAGCAGGGAGCCTGCCTCCCCCCCTTCTCTGCCTGCCTCTCTGCCTACTTGTGATCTATCAAATAAATAAATAAAATCTTAAAAAAAAAAATAAGCCATTATTCTCCATGAAGGATTACCTTCCTGAATTTGTATCTCGTACCTTCTTCAAAGAGGGAAGGAAAGCTGTATCACTTTTAACCTGCTCTCCCAGTGAAGCACATGTCCCCACTCCTTTTGCTTCTTTACCGCACACAATGCTTCTCAGCTTCCTGACTATTTCTGAGGTTTCCATATGAACCACACATTAGAGGGATGGGGCAAAAACACTGGCATTTGAATGCTTTATCATGCTGCCTTTTATGGACTGCACTCCTTCATGCAAGTGTACTAGAGGTTGATAACCCAACCGTCTGGCTGCACGTTGTGGTTTTGCTGTGAGATGGGAATGGCAAAAGGTGGGAGAGGCAGCCCTGGTGTAATGGGGAGGAAGAAGGATTACAAAGAGGAACAGCCCGGGGATAGGCCAGCTCCTTTGCTTCAGGATGATCTTGAGTCCTTCCAACCTGCTAATATTTTTTCATAAAAATCTATACCTTGGGGTGCCTGAGTGGCTCTGTCAGTTAAGCAGCTGCCTTCAGCTCAGGTCATGATCCTAGGGTCTTGTGATCAAGCCCCACATCGGGCTGCCTGCTTGGTGGAAAGCCTGCTTCTCCCTCTCCCTCTGCCTGCCACTCCTCCTGCTTGTTCTCTTGATCTCTCTCTGTCAAATAAATAAATAAAATCTTTAAAAAAATTAACATATACTCTAAATGCATAGGCAAGATTTAATAATATATGACAGGCAGGCAATCCATTAAAAAAAAAAAGCTCTACCTTTTGGTGTGGATGTCTCTAACACATTTTCTCTCAAAGTCCTTTATTGTTTCTGCTGTCCCACTCTGCTCCACCTGATGTCATTCTGTGCGCCACCAAGTTTTACTGAAGCTTAAACAAATTTAGAAGTGTTTCTTTGTGGTGATTCAAAGACCAGTGGGACCAGAGAGACCAGTGGGAAAATAACAGAACCTTTGCTGAGGAAGAGAGCTGAGGTAGATCCAAGGAAGTATATCCCAAAGAGGTTATAAATGCCAGGAGGGTTGGAGAAATTTGGGAGAGCCTGTAACCAAACAGGGCTTGGAAAAACTCAGAACGGCAGCACTTGGGAGCAGAGAAGTGGAAAGGGGGTGGGGCCATGGTCAGGGAGACAGATGCCATTAGAGAGATCTTGTGCATTTTTCTGACCATGGCAGATTCATTTTAAGGCAAGGATAGAAGGTCTTAAGGACACCGGCCATGGCCTTGGAAAGAATTTTGGATTTTATTCTATTAGTTATTGGATTGGATGTTAGGTGGGACTGAGAAAGAGCAAGCAAGGAGTCAAGTGATGGTACCATTTATGGAGGTGAAGCATTTTCGATAAGAATCAGGATTCTGGACTCTGAGTCATTTCATTTTACCTTTGTTAAGTCTGCATTGTGTTTGGATGCAGGAGCCTGAGACTGAGGAGAGATTTGGGTTGGAAAATGAATTAGAGAGTTGTCAACATGGAGACACTTAATACTGTTTTCTGGTGTAATCATCCAGGGAGAGAGTGTAAAAGTATTATCATTTGCATTTTAAAAGATGAGAAAACTCAGGGTAGGGGGAGATTAAGTA
Source organism: Enhydra lutris kenyoni (assembly GCF_002288905.1). Classification (NCBI taxonomy): domain Eukaryota; kingdom Metazoa; phylum Chordata; class Mammalia; order Carnivora; family Mustelidae; genus Enhydra; species Enhydra lutris. Next base: position 4,044,643 of record NW_019154119.1, on the reverse strand, counting down.
ACAGGTCAGTATGCCCATTTTGCCCATTTTGCGACCAGCAATTGGTGGAACCAAGATTCAAACCAAGGCTCACTGATGGGCCTAAAGAATAATTACTGTCATTTTTGTAGCTATTTTTGGCTATTCTGTCTTGCTGAGGTTAAGGGTTTGGCTCTACTGCATTTATGTAAAACCAGCTTAGTACCCTAAATAGCCCCACAAAAATCCTCTGCATGGGTAGTCCAGTGCCCTGGGAAACCCCCAGGCTCTGCCTCCCACCTGTCATTACAAACCACTTGCCTTGTCCTGGGATCTCAGTTCCCGTCCCCTTGCCCCGCACCTGGTTATTTCTGACCCTTAGCCCAGATCCTTTGGCTTGGCACTTCCGTGGGACTCTCTGTTTGGCACGCTCCCAGGTTTGCCCATGCATGCTGTCTTTCCCTTGGCTCCATAAGTTACAGCCCATGGGCCAGTCTTTCCTCATCTCTGAACCTAGTCCTGGATTCCAGATCCCAAAAGCAAGTAGGGTTCCCTGGGTGCTTGAATGTCTAAGAGGAAACGACGCAATTTCCTATCTCTGTCCCTTAATATATATTCTTTCCATTGAGGCATCCTGGATATATTCTTCTTATTCCTGTCTTATTTTTCCAGACTTGGGCTAATCTAGTAAGATATGATTGATCTTCATTTTATTATCTTGGCTCTTCTGAGCCTTTTTTTTTTTTTTGCTTTTCGCTTCTATCTGTCCCTTATAGACTTTTATACCTTTTTATATTTTAAAAATTTTATTATTATTATTTTTTAAAAGATTTCACTTATTTATTGATTAAGAGAGAGATTGAGAGAGAGCAGGGGGAGGAGCAGAGGGAGAGGGACAAGCAATCTCCCCACTGAGCACGGAGCCCTACGCAATGTTCCATCTACAACGCTGAGATCATGACCTGAGCTGAATTCAAGAGTTGGATGCTTAACCGACTGAGCTACCCAGGTGTCCCATACCTATTTTTAAAAACCTACATTACCTTTTTCTTCTTATTTCCAGATGTCTGTTTTTCTTGAAGACTTTTCCTCATTTCATTCTTGTGTGTTGCTCTCTCCCATACCATATCTGCTTATTGCTAGCTTCAACTTCAAAAAAAAAAAAAGTTTAAACTTCACTGATCACTTTCAGTGTTGACCGGTTCTCATTCTTGCTCTGAGATGTCTTCTTACAATCCACAGATATTGTCTGGGGGAGGGTCAGGTATCCAGTCATGCGTTTCCTTCACTGCTAAGTGCAGGTTGATGTTCAGGTGGAATTCACCTATTGGTTATTTATGGTCAGCATAAAGATGACCATACCAGATGGTCTGGTAGCCACACTGGCCAGCCATTGAATGTTTTAAAGATCACCCTGGCTAAAATATATTAATATTTCTAGAATAGAGGCACACTGAGAATGCCACCTGTTAACTTTAGTTGGCTAGAGAACTCTAGTCAACTAAATTTGTTGGCTAGAGAACTAATTAGTTCTAGCCAATTAGTTGGCTAGAGAACTGACCCTAAATGTCAGCTTATAAGGCTCCTGGCGGCCCACTGAACTCTTGTGTTCTTTCTGGAAATAGGGTGATGAAATAAACACATTAGAATCCCAAACAGAAGGTTTATAGGGCTTTCTTGCTGGGGATTGCTGCTGCTAGGACTACCCCAAGAGATGAGATTTCCCTTGCCTTTGTCCAAGGCTTCTCAACCAGGGCACAGTTGATCTTTGGGGCAATAGAAGAATCTGCAGGGGCACCTGGGTGGCTCAGTAGGTTAAGCCTCTGCCTTCGGCTCAGGTCATGATCCCAGGGTCCTGGGATCGAGCCCTGACTCGGGCTCTCTGCCTGGTGAGGAGCCTGCTTCCTCCTCTCTCTCTGCCTGCCTCTCTGCCTACTTGTGATCTCTGTCTGTTGAGTAAATAAACAAAATCTTTAAAAAAAAAAAATAGAAGAATCTGCAGGTGCAAGGGGGAGGATTGCTTGAGAAACACAATCCATATTAGAATATACTTTTGGGCGCCTGGGTGGCTCAGTGGGTTAAGCCGCTGCCTTCGGCTCAGGTCATGATCCCAGGGTCCTGGGATCGAGTCCCGCATCGGGCTCTCTGCTCAGCAGGGAGCCTGCTTCCCTTCCTCTCTCTCTGCCTGCCTCTCTGCCTACTTGTGATCTCTGTCTGTCAAATAAATAAATAAAATCTTTAAAAAAAAAAAAAAAGAATATACTTTTATATTAAAAAATAAATGGAATTTTTTGTTTTCATTATGGGAACTAAAGAAAGTAAAGATGCACATGTGCAGAAAATGAAATAATTTCAGTAGGGAGGAGGCCAGGGAGAGGGCATGGTTTTTCTAATTGTTGTTGTTATGTGACATGTAACAAGACAAGAAATACATTTTATATCTCAATTGAGTACACATTTGTGTGTGCGTAAAATGAAAACAAAACAAATTTTTTTAAACAGCTCTTATTCTTTTTTTTTTTTTTTTTTTTTTTTAAAGTGCTGGTCATGACCACCTACACTGACTACAGGATCCATGGCTTGAAAGCATTTCCCTCAAGTGGCAGTGTTAAATCTTGGGGGAGGGTGACATTTTTAAGCTTATTTATTTATTTTTTTAAAAAGGCTTTTTTTGCTGTTGTTTGAAGTTGACCTGGCCCTTCAGACTGCCGACTTCCTTCTCTTCTCATCTTTCCAGGGTCCCTGTTACAATTACTTTCTTTGATCCCAACTTGCCCAGGCAATGTGTGAGAGTGTGCAACCAGCATGCTACAGAGTGTGGAAATCTTAGGTTATGTATCCCAGGGAGCTGGTCAACGGTAGGCACATGGTTTCACGACTTAAACCTAAACTTATCTGACCACCTACTGAGAGCTTGGTGAAGAAATTGATTAATAATAAATATATAATTCATTTGCTTTATCTTGTGATTTTTAGTCCTATCAGGTAATGTTCATCTCCAATTCTCCACGGAAGTCCAGTTCTGAGCTCACCTGGCTGACAAGGAAGCAAAGCCCCATTTTCCGGACATGCTGGAGGCCTCACCTTCCCACACGGGATGTGTCCCGTTCCTCTCAGCCTCTTGGAATCCAAAGCAGCCGTCTTCTACTGATCCCTCCACTCTTCAACATTTCCTGTAGCTGTCTCTCTTGCTGGGCTTCCTCTTAATCTACTGTTTAAGTTAACCTTTTTCTAAGAGGGACTTTTCTGATCTTTTCTCCTATTTCCTGAGCCTCTAGCTCCTGTATTCATTCCACCATTCCCTTCCCTAGAAGGTGGGAGCCCAGACCAGGAGTATCATGTACCAACCCAATTTCTTCAATCCAGTCTGATGTTGTGATTTTTCCTGGTCTACACCAATAAGATTCATTTCCACATTTCAGATTGGTGGGAGGAGGAAGGGACTAGCTTAGGGCCTCTGAATAGGGACAGCTGCCCAGTCTGCCTATTGTAATTACTGGGGGTTGGGGTCAAGGGCCCAATGCAGTGTTAAGAGCGTAGATTTTTGGAGTCCGGCACACTCCCTAATGGCTTGTGTCTTCTCTGCTTCTCTCTGCACATCTGTTTTCCTCCGTGTACTGACAGCTCCCTCTGCCCTCATTGTTTCTTGCTTCTTCAACTTTGGTTGGCAATTTCAGCCACCACTGCCGTGTTTTTTCAGTCCAAAGATGCAGGAGAGGGAAATGGGCTTGCCCAGTTCATCTTCTGGCATCAGACCCTGTGGGTAGGATGGTCCTGAATCCGGGGCCCACATCTTCCATCATTCACCATGTGGCTACTTTTGGAAGGACGGGTGGTGTGGGGTCTCCCGGGGGCTTACTCGAGAAGCTATACTTGGAAGAGAAAGTAGAAAATGTCTCTAGCTGAACTTCGGGTTCAACATATATCCTTGTTTCAATCTAAAGAGTCCTAGTAGATGACAATAAAGTTCTACCAATGTGATGAATGGTGCAAGTCACCAATTCACCCACTTAATAAATGAGAGCGAACATTTGCTTTACGAAGAGGACTCTGCTTTCCATTAAGAACCATCATATGATTTCTTCAAATAGCAGCTGATTTTATGCTTCTTATGATTGCCTGTAGCTTTCTTTCAGGAAAAGTAAGTTTCCTTTTGTCACCACCCCTTTTTATATGATGCTCAGCCTAGTTCATTGATTTACATTCTTAGACATATACCAATCTTTTTTCCCCCACTAGTTTAATTATTGCATCCAGCTAGCCATAACCTCTCTTTTTACGTTCCCACTTTAGTCTTTCTTTTCTACTTACTCTTCTTTAAAAATTAATTATTTTTATTAACATATAATGTATTATTTGCCCTAGGGGTACAGGTATATGAATCATCAGGCTTACACACTTCACAGCACTCACCATAGCACATGCCATCCCCAATGTCCATAACCCAACCACCCTCTCCCGACCCCCTCAACCCCCAGCAACCCTCAGTTGGTTTGCGAGATTAAGAGTCTCTTATGGTTTGTCTCCCTCCTGATCCCATCTTGTTTCATTTTTTCCCTCTCTACCCTTTAAGCCCCCCATGTTGCTTCTCCAATTCCTCATATCAGGGAGATCATTTGATAATTGTCTTTCCCTGATTGACTTATTTCGCTTAGCACAATGCCCTCTAGTTCCATCCATGTTGTTGCGAATGGCAGGATTTCATTTCTTTTGATGGCTGCATAGTATTCCTGTGTGTGTGTGTGTGTGTGTGTGTGTGTGTGTGTGTGATATGGTATATATATATATATATATATATATATATATATATATATATATACATATATCTATCTCACATCTTCTTTATCCATTCATCTGTTGATGGACATCTAGGTTCTTTCCATAGTTTGGCTATTGTGGACATTGCTGCTAGAAACATTCGGATGCACATGCTCCTTTGGATCACTACATTTGTATCTTTAGGGTAAACACCCAGTAGTGCGATTGCTGGGTCGTAGGGTAGCTCTATTTTCAACTTCTTGAGGAAACTCCATGCTGTATTCCAGAGTGGCTGCACCAGCTTGCATTCCCACCAACAGTGTAGGAGGGTTCCCCTTTCTTCGCATCCTCTCCAACATCTGTCGTTTCCTGACTTGTTAATTTTAACCATTCTGACTGGTGTGAGGTGGTATCTCATTGTGGTTTTGATTCGTATTCCCTGTCTACTTACTCTTATACCTTTTTCCCCCCTCATTTCAGTCTTATTTGTTTTTGCTATCTTCTGTGTACTTCACACTGGTGGACATCCAAGGATGCAGATGAATGAGCCTCCAGGAAGAGCTCTCCAGTGCTGCAGCAGTCACAACTGGGCTTCCAGAGCCCAGAAAGACCAGGACACTGTCCGTCAGGTGTCTTCTATAGATTCTGTACCGTGCAAGGGCTAATAAGCCTTAGTTCCACAGTGGAGTCCACACTCTAAAATTGTTACCAGGAAGATGAAAGACCTAACCCCTTCCAGAAACATGTTCTTGTTCTATATAATGGCCCTGACTCATTAACTCTCGACTTCACCCTGTAACATCTGGCTCTCTCCACTTGGATATTATCTCAACATCTTAGCACATCTATTTAATTTTTAATTTTTTAAAAAGATTTATTTGTTTATTTATTTGAGAAAGAGAGAGAGAGAGAGAGAGCAAGCTGGAAGAGGATCAAAGGGAGAAAGAGAATCCTGAAACAGACTCCTAGCTAAGCAGGGAATCCAACATGGGGCTCGATCCCAGGACCCTGAGGTCATGACCTGAGCCGAAGCCAAAAGCCAGCTGCCTAACTGATTGAGCCACCCAGGCACCCCTCCCCCCCACCTTAGCACATTGGAAATGGAATTTATTATGTTCTCCCTCAAACTCTACCCCATTCTGGCTTCCTTTCTGACAACAATGAGAACGATCATGGTGAACTGTGCTGCCTCCACTCCTGGAGGACATTGTCAACTGTGCTGCCCTTTCTCACAAATCATCGTATTTGTGCCTCACAAAACCACTCGGAGGCTGACAGCGGCACCTGACAGGCGAGGAGACAGCCCAAGAGGGAAAGTGACAGAGGTGGGCCTTCTGACTCTTGGTTCCGTGCTTTGCACTAAGCCACCTAGTGCTAGCCTCATGTTGTTTCTGCTCCTTCCTGTTTCAGCGTGCCCCATATCTAACACATCACAAAGTTCTCCTGAGTTCTCTCCTGCGGTGCCCACACTCACTCACCATCAAACCAGTTCAACAACTGTCTCCTGGTGCGGGTCCTCGTCTGCTCCCTCCACAGCCACGGCCAACACCTCTCCTTTCCCATTCTTCCCTTCTGCTCTCACTCATCCCGAAGACGTGTGTTGGGACATGAGGCGGATCTGACACATTTTTTTCTTTCACAGCTTCTCCCCTCTTTTGCCATGTCATTCTGAGGTCTCATTCTGGCTTCCAAGCAGGACTGAAGCACAGGTCTCACGTCCAGCAGCTGCTAGGACAGTGGCACTATGTTAATAATACCCACACCTGTTTGAATAGTAAAATATCTGTGGCTAATTGGAAAAATTGTCTGTGTAAATATGCTGTTCTCATGATATCACTCCCTTGTGGCCTACATCGGCCTCCTATTTCCTATTTTGGAAAATTCAAAATGGGCCCTAGATCCAAGCCTGCCCATGAATTGTGATCTTGCTAACCTTGCCCTAGGTACCAAAGCAATGCAGCGCTTACACTGTCTGGGCCAAGACTCAAAGATGCATGCAGCCAGGGCCTCCCTTCAAGGGTAGATGATGGAGACATCAATTTCAATGATGCCAGAAATTTCCTAAGGAATAGGAAGAGAACTAACACTTACTCGGCACTTAAAAAAAAAAAAAAGATTGTATTTATTTATTTATTTGACAGAGATCACAAGTAGGCAGAGAGGCAGGCAGAGAGAGAGGAGGAAGCAGGCTCCCTGCTGAGCAGAGAGCCCAATGCGGGGCTCGATCCCAGGACCCCGGGATCATGACCTGAGCCGAAGGCAGAGGCTTTAACCCACTGAGCCACCCAGGAGCCCCTATTCTGCACTCGTTGACGCCACCACCAAGTCTGATATTTTATCCACTTTATCTCATTGAATGCCAAAGTCAACCCTGCAAAGCAGATAATGATGGGGGTCAGGGAGGGTCCCAGCTTGGCCATCCAACCTGAACTGAGCCACAATAGTTGAGGGATAGTATCCAGAAACTGGGTAAGAAGGGACTATTTGCTTGAAGCATTAAATAGGGTCTGAGAAATGACTCATCCTAAGGAGAGTGGGGCAGATTTGGGTGAAAGTGGGAGGGGGGTCATCAGTATTATAAGCCGCCTGTAACTCACATTATCTGCTGAGTCTGCTACGGGGCTTTGGGCCTTAATCCTAGTGAGGCTGAACAAAAAGGCAGAAACAAACAAAGCCATTTCACTTGAAAGCTGTTGAGGCAGGATGTTATGACTTGAGGCACCTTTGCTGGGCAGCGTGCAGCCCACAGGGCTCTGGCGGGACTAGAAGCAGAGAGCACACAGTGACCTTGAACTTGAAAGCATGGGACACCTGCACCCTCAGCCTAGGCCTTAGCCTCTCAGCCACAGGTTTTGCCCCTGATCTTACAGCTGGAAAACAGGGACGTGGCCAACTCCATTCGCTGCTTGGATGACTACAGTTCTTCAAGAATAATTACGAGACAACCACTGGCTCTATGATCCGTGCCCTTCCCCCACTCCCAGAGCTATCTGGATAAAGTCAAAGAGGCTTTTTTCATAAACACTATTGTTGTTGGCACATTTTAGTCACTATGCATTCCCACACCTGGCTGGGATCTCCTGGGGAGCAGACCACAAACATATCTTCATCTCCATGATACGGATGAGAAACTGAGGCTTGAGGAATTTCAGTAACTTGCCTAAATTAATGCAGAAAGTAGCAGCACTTGGATTAGAATGTAGGTCTCCTTCATTTCGAAGCCCATGCCCTTCCCACTATCTTATTTATTCAACAAGCATGTACTGGGTTCTTACTACCTGTCAGGCCCAGGAGGCAAACGGGAAATGAATAAGATTCTGCCCAAATGAAACTCACACGCATTGGTAGAAGAGTGATAACTGTTCGCCAAAATTCATGGGCTCTCTTCTTCCTGGAAGTTGCCATGGTTGGGCAACATTTCCCAGGTTGCTCTGCAGCTGGGTCTCCAGCCTGCTGAATATGAGTAGAAACAGTGACCGACACTTCCATACAAACCTCCCTCTCGTGTGTCTCTACCAACCTTGGAAGCCATGTGCGGGAAATGGCAGAGCTGTCACCACTGATGAGGAACATATGATTCGGCCTGCTACATGAACAAGAAATCAATTTATATTGTGCTTGAAACGTTATACATTTAGGGTTTTTTTTTTTTAATATAGCACTCGCTATATCTTAATGGAAACATACTCCCACATGAATACTGCCTAGAATGGTTTTCTTTTTACCAACAGAACTACAGATAAACTTTCCTCCTTTTCCAATTAAATGGCTTTCTAGAGACAACTCTGAAAATCTGGGGGTGTTGCATGGAAGGCGATAACCTGCTGGCTGGGGTGGGCTCCTGTTGACTGAATGGGCAACACTGGCGACCTTTGGGAGGAAGCTGGTCTTGGTCCAGTGTTGCCCACAACGATGGGACAGTTCTTCCTAAGTCTGGCTCTGTATGAATTATCCCACTTTGCAAAAAGGCTTGATGCTACATTCTCCAACCAGGCTTCTTCTATCAGTTATAATGCAGGTGACATCCTTACCTCTCTCTGCCATGCTTCTGTTTTACTTTCAATTTGTTGAGAGCTTGCTTTGGGAAGATGGGTGCTACTTACTGGATGCCCACAGAGACTTGAAAGTTATCCTAATCTTTGGACAAATCAGCAGTCAGGGACTGATTGTATGATGATTGATTGTGTAAATAATCTTCACAATCGAAACAAGTGGTGTACTGTGACTATGCTTTGTTTCTAGTACAGTTTTTCTGCAAGTTAATAAGTGTGATTTTTTTTGTTTGTTTTAAATATTTTTAGTTTTCTGTCAAGCTACCATGATTTTTTCCAACTGCTAGTATTTCTCTGTCAAAGGTTTTGAAGCAGGATGATAAAAGTGCTAACTGTAGAAGAAAAGTAGATAAATTGGGAAATATTATAAGTAAGAATGTATATTCATCAAATGGCATGACTAAAAGAGTAAAAAGGAAAAACACAGAATGGGAGGAGATATTTGCAATACATGTATCCAAAAAAGGACTCAGGTCCACAACATATAAAGAACCCCCCCCAAAAAAAGAACCCCAATAGATCAATAAAAGCTCAATAAAAAAAAATGGGCAAAAGATTTCAATAGCACCTTACAAACCAGTATTTCAAATAACCATAAATATATGAAAAGGTGATCAACTTCATTAGTTGTCAGGGAAATACAAATTAACAGCACAGGGAGGTCCTACACATCTACCAGAATGGTTAAAATTAAGAAGGCAGATAATCCATTGGAACTCTTCCTCACTGCTGTTGGAAATACAAATTTGTAAACTCATTTTGGGTAACTGTTTGTACTACCTGTTAAAACTGAACTTACGGAGCACCTGGGTGTCTCAGTCGGTTAAACATCTGCCTTCTGTTCAGGTCATGATCCTGGGGTTCTGTGATAGAGCCCCACATTGGGCTCCCGGCTCAATGGAGAGCCTGCTTCTCCCTCTCCCTTTGCTGCCCCCTGCTTCTGCTTTCTCTCTCTGTCAAATAAATAAATAAAATCTTAAAAAATAATAATAAATTTGAACTTAACTTTGTGAACCAGCAGCTCCACTCCTTGAGATATACCCAACAAAAACAAATATATATACTCACGAAAGACGTGTATGTGAATGTTCATAGTGGCACAATTTGCAATCTTTAAAAACTGGAAACAAATGTCCATCCACAGTAGATTGGGCAAGCAGTAATGTGCTCATAAAATACTCTACACCAAGGAGAATGAGCAAACTATTTGCAACATTATGAATGAATCTTATAAAATGCAACAGTGACTGAAAGAAAACTGATACCAAAAAAGCACATAATATATGATTCAGTTTACATAAAGCTTAAAACCAGGCAAAACTCAGGTGTCTGGCTGGCTTGATCAGTAGAGCATGCAACTCTTGATCTTGGGGTTGTAAATTCTAGCCCTGTGTTGGGCATAGAGCTTACTTAAAAACAAAAACAAATCAGGCAAAAGTCACTGATGGAAACAGAAGTTAGTTTAGTGGCTACCTCTGTTGAGAAAGAGGGCTTAAAGGAAACATTCTGGGTGCTGGTTACATTCTATTTCACAATCTGCTTCCTTTTTGCTTTTCTTTTTTTTAAATAAAGATTTTATTTATTTAATTGACAGAGAAAGAGAGTGAGAGAGCATAAGCAGGGGGGAGCAGCAGGCAGAGGGAGAAGCAGGGTTCCCACTGAGCAGGGAGTCCCATGTGGGGCTCCATCCTTGGACCCTGGGATCATGACCTGGATGCTTAACGACTGAGCACCCCAGGCGCCCCCACAATCTGCCTTCTGATTACACATTGTTCACTTTATCACAATTCTTCGAGCTGAGCACTTACGTTATGTGCACTTTCCTACATGTGTGTTATACTAGAATGAAAAAAATTTTAAACCTACCAGATCATGTAGACATACTGAACAAATACTGAAAATTCTAGGAAATGAGGTACTTCTGTATAGAAAAGCTCCACAGTCTATGAATTCATCATTTTCTGTCAGATTTGCTCTCTGGAATGACAAATGTAAATTCCAGTGTGTAGACTTCTCGAGTGGAAAGGCACTCAAGCAGCATTTTTTTCCAATCATCTATCCACACTCTTTTATTTATTTTATTTTATTTCATCTATCCATTTATTTTGAGAGAGTGGGTGTGTGCATATGCGTGCGCATGTGTGGTGGGGAGGGGCAAAGGGAAAGAGAGAATTTTAAGCCCCATGTGGGGCTCCATCTTAGGACCCTGAGATCATGACTTAAGCCAAAATCATGAGTTGAAACCTTCATCACCACCTAGTCGAGCCCACATTCCTTTAAAGGTGAATATTGAAGTGGAGGTGCCCAGAGCGGATATCAGTTATTTCTTGTCTGCCCAAATCTCTTCCTTGTGTGTTGGGGAGCTGGCCCCTACTTGATATGTCTGATAGGTTGTGTTGATGGGTTCAGTAACAGCATTCTGCCATCTACGCCCAACAAGGAGGTTGATGTTTGATCTTCCCTTGGCCAATAACACTTTTTTGTCTCAGGAATTTCAATTTTGAGCTGAGACATCCAGACACGGAAGGTGATGAAGCTGCATTATCTGAAATTCTGAGCCATAGAAAGGCAGTTCATGAGGTCCTGCCACCAAGGTCCCTGAAGCTGCTTTGCTTCTTGCCTCCTCAGGCCAAATGATCCAACAGATCCTTTCATTCTCTGACCTGCCTTCTATCTTTCCAATCAATTAATGTTTGCCCTGGTAACAAGAGTCTATTTCTATGACTTGCCACCAAAGAACTGCTAGAATGTCAGATCCCCAAGCTGCAAGATTGAAAAACTCACTATTCTTAGTTCATCCAGGAATGATTAGGCTACACAGAGAGAATTCACATTGACCAAATTCACAGGAATCTGATATGTAAACCATGATATTAATTTATGACTCTATTCTGTGAGCTATTTTTAGTCTAAGGACAAAAACAGTCATTGTACAGAGAACATTCATCTCATTTTTTGCATTTACTGAGTCTGCACTGCCTGTTGGGCACTATGGGGAACAAAGGAAAGTGACCCCGGGGGTTTTCAAAAAGATTTTCACAACCTCTGAATCACTAAGCTTTCTCACTCTATGTCTCCAGGGCTGCATACTTGATTTTTCTAAAATACCATTTATTTGGCCTCTGGTCAACAACCTTCAATGACTCCTCATCATCTAGAGACTGTCCAGAATCTTCCATCCTCCTCATGGCAGCCCTCATCCCAAGACAAGACTTCCATAAGGCTCTTGTGCCCCATTCTGGGACCTGAGTTTGTTCCTGCAGATGCTGCTTCCCACCTCCTTCCAGAACCAGCTCTGCCTCAACACCTTTAAGTCAGGCTGGTTACCTCATAACTAGTTCTGCCTCTCGTTGATCGTTGATCTGGATCCTGGCCATGCCACTGTTTGTAATTCCACGGGCCCATCTTTCCTTACATCATACCCTCCCTCAGCTCCCGGACTAGGTAGACACAGTATCTGAACTCTCCTCATTCCAGCAGGTTGTTAGGACAAGGATCAGGTCCTGAGGCCTAAGACTGGCATTCAGAACTCTCAAAAATGCTATCTACTTGCTTTACATGAACATGTCACTCTAGCTGGAACGATTATTTACTCTTTTGTTAATAGAAAAGAAAGCATTTCCATTTGTCTGCTTTTGCTTACATTGTTCTCTGTCCCAGGAATGTCTCCATGACCCCAATTTCTTCTCTTCCTGTCTGGATCCTAGCCATCAAGCGTTCCATAATGCTCCTACGGATCCCTTGGTTCTTTACAGCCCTGGCACCTCCTGCTTTGCTGGTGACTCTCCCATGCCTGCCTTGTCTCTGCTAAAAGTTTTCAAGCATTTTGAAGGCAGTGACTGTATCTTAGACTGTTTTACGAACTATCAGTTGAAAGATGTGTGCTGAGGTCCTATTCTGTGAAGGACCTGGGCATTTGGGGCATACAAAGAAATATAAGACTTAGGTCCTACCTTCAAATAGTTACAGCTCAGTTGAGGACACTTTGTCACTGTGTCCATATGACCTGCGATAAGGACCTGTTTGTGTTAGTTTGCTAGGGCTGCTATAACAAGATACCACAGACTGGGCTGTTTTAAAAAACAGAGATTTATTTTCTCACAGTTCTGGAGGCTGGAAATCCAAGACCAAGGTGTCCACAGGCTTGGTTTCTTCTGAGGCCTCTCGCCTTGGCTCGCAGACAGTCGTCTTCCTGCTGCGTCCTCACCTCACATGGTTTATCCTCTGTGTGTCTGTGTGTATATCCTCCATATATCTTTGTGTGTCTGAGTTTCCTCTTATAAGGACACTGGTCGGATTGGATGAGGGCCCACTCTCATAGCCTCCTTTTAACGTAATCATCCCTTTAAAGGCCCTTTCTCCAAATTCAGTCACATTCTGAGGGACCGGGGTTTAGGATTTCAACATACCAATTTTGAGGGGGACTTAATTTAACATACAACCCTGTTGAATGATTGATTAGTTGTAACCCTGTGGAATAAGGCCCAGCTTCCACGGGAGGCTAAACGGCTGTGGCCATTACTTGTGAATGGTCAACTAACATGTTTCCAGGATTTTGGAGGCATTTCATCAGGAATACTTCCTTTGGTTTCATAGTACACAACACAGTGTAAGACCCAGAGGAGACCTGTTTTCCTTAAGTAATGAATAGAAGTATATAATATCTGTTTTTGGTTTTCTATCTGTTAAAATTAGAGGTGGAGTGTCCCATGACCCACAGGAAACTTGGGGGAATCAGAATCCTCTCTCCAATAGTATTGTCAGTCTGCAACTTCTTGGAACTTGGTTTTCTTCTCTTGGTCCTCCATGTCGTCCAATTTTCTTTGAGTCTTTTTTTGTGGTTAAATCTTATCCAGAAACTGGTCTGTTAGGTCTGACCATCCTGGTCATATAGGTATTGGGAATAATTACAGGCTAGTAAACGTAATTGACGTATGGATTAGCTAAGGGCAGGCCTAGTATGGGTGTGGCTGGTTCGGACATTTGATGCATCAGGGAAGCCAGAGATTGAAGCAAGTGTCCAATATCAGGGTTTGCTGGAGTCAGGGGGACAAAGTGGAAAAAAAACAGTGAGTACAGTTCTGCTCCACTGGATGGAGAAACATCGGCCTAAGAATTGATGGGGAAGACGTTGCTCTGAAAGCATGCAACATTGCTTTGCACACTCTTTCTTCCATCTGGCAAAATGGCCTTTTTAAAACAGCTCTGTTATTTTCGGAGCATCAGTGTGAGCAACAGCCACGTGCGGTCCTCATCGCCAGTACACACAGGTGCAGACACACGGGTTGCTTAGGCTTGGTCTCTTGGCTTCTGTGCCATACCAGTTGTTAAACATTTTGAATATCACCCTTGTGCATATGTATAATTTCTTTATCTTTTTTGGTAAAACTTCTATCAAGGGCACCAGCTACTCTGCTATTCAGGGTCCTCATATAAAGATTTACATGATAAATTTCACTTGGCATTCAGAACTCAGGATGATAAATAACTTTATGCTGTAGTGTACCATTCCAATTAACATCAGCACTGAAGTCACCAGAACTGTCAGTTTCTCTACATGGCAGTGACTACTGACAATTCATCTTGGTTTCCTGGATGTCATCCAGTACATTGGCTAAAGAGGCCAGAGCAAGCATCTGTGTTGTATTTTAACCCCCTTCTTGCCTCTTTTTTTTTCTTCTTCTTTTATTTGATCCTAAACTTTTGCTATTGCACGTAAGTGCAGCATTGAGAGGTTCCCTTATCATTCATTCATTCATTCATTCATTCCTTCAACAAATATTATAGAGCTGTTACTCTGTGCTAGGTACTGGACACAATGGTGATCAAAACCTGACATGGTCCTAGTCCTTGTGGATTAAGAGTCAAATAAGTAATGGCACAATAAGCCGAGAAATCATGTCCCTACTTATGGCTTTAATCTCACCCCTGTCCAATTCCCTTAAACCTTGCTTGGTCAACTATTTTCCTTTTTTGCAACTTCGGTCTTTTCTAATAAAAGATCTTCCCCTCTGCCCATCAACATGTCATTATCTCCCTTCTACGGAAATGATAATCCTCCTGTCTTCATTTAAGTTCTTGATTACCATCTTCTCTTCCCATCAACAGACTTCACAAGTGAGTTAGACTTGACCTTCTGCTGCCCACTCACTTCTTAGCCACTTGTAATCCTGCTTCCACCCCAACTTCTCCGGGAGGCCAGGTGATTGTCCTGCTCTGAGCATTAACTCTATTTGGTCAACTGAGGGCTCGTTGTCCTTTCAATGCTAACAACCAGCAGCAGACAAGTTAAAAATCTGTTTAAATCTGTTAAACCTTGTCCCTGAAACCTTCCCCTGACTTACCCCAGCAAAAATGCTCCCTGCCGGAAGTAACTAACTAGCTGTTTGGTCTTGAACAGGTCTCCAGACCTCAGTTTGCTTATCTGTCATATGAATACTTTGTGCCAAGATCTCTTCCTGCCTTAGAATTTTGTGAGTGTAGGGAATTAGATGAGGAAAGAGCCAAGAGAAAGAGTGGCCCCAGTGTCTCCTGACCTGAGGGACAATATGAAGGTGAGGAGGTAGTGAACTCTCTGATAGCTCATGGAGAAAGGGTAGCTGGGGAGGGGAATCAAGGAGATGCTGGAGGGCAGTGATGAGGCTGGGCAATGGGGAAAAGCAGAGGGGCAAAATAAACGATCCTGGAATCACAGCTATAGACACTCACAGAACAAGAGCTGTGTGCAGGCTCTGAGCTTGCAGACCCAAGATATGCAGAATTTGAATTATGTCCTTGGCACGTGCTAGCTCCTTGAATGGAAACACACACATCTCCTTTCCCATCATGAAGATATATAGTACAAGCACCAACTATTGCGGTTAGTTGAATACGTGAATGTTCCCTACTAGAAGGTGAGTGTTGGAGGGCAGGGAGCCTCTCTTTTCAATCTTCATGGCTTCCCAGCTACTGTAGGAAGTTCAGTTTGTTAAGCTGGACTGAAAAACATTCTTAGATTTTATTCAGCTTCCTACTGAATGGAAATTCTGAAAGTGATTCAGAATGATTAACACCAGATTATTTTAGCACTGATGGTTGTCCTTTATATATTCTACTCAGATGAAGCCTTTCCTCATTTATTGTTGATTCATTTGTTATCTGTTTCTTCCACAATGTAAGCTTTTGAGGACAAAAATTGTTCCCACCGTGTCCCCAGCGCTGGGCACATAGTGGGCTCTTAATAAATATTTATTGGATGATTGCATGAATGAATCTCTGTATACAATCTCTGCTTGCAATTCTTGTATTTGAAAACTTAGGGCCTGACAGCTTGCCTCAGGACTCAGGAGTGGGAGCTAGCAATTTCCCCTTCTCTGCTCTCTCACTCTTTTCCTCTGCCCAAGTGACAGAGTCTGGGCAGCCCAGGGAGGTGGGAGGGAAAGAGGAATGTATCCACCCCATTAAGACTAGAGGGTGAGGCTTAAATCTGTCTGCAGCCCAGTGGCAAATGGGAATACAGGAAGGCTTGGCACAACCCCCAGAAGGATCCCTTCAGCAGGTCCTGCCTGGGGATTCTTTGGCAAGGCACAAATGGGTGCCACCATGAGCTCTCACCCATGTGTCAGCGACTGGTAGGCCCCATCTTTAAGGGAAAGTTCAGATTCATCCTTGGTCCACAGAGATATGAAAGAATGAACTGGTGTATCAATAGCTGCTAGTTGCATCAGTGGGCAAAGTGCAGAAGGGTGGGTTCTTCTGAAAGCCAAAACTAATGAAAAACAAGGGCCATGGGCTTTCTTTCTTTCCTTTTTTTTTTTTTTTAAGATTTTATTTATTTATTTGAAAGAGAGAGAGAGATCACAAGTAGGCAGAGAGGCAGGCAGAGAGGGTGGGGGGGTTAGCATGCTCGCCCCTGAACAGAGAGCCCGAAACAGGGCTCGATCCCAGGACCCTGAGATCATGACCTGAGCCGAAGGCAGAGGCTTAACCCACTGAGCCACCCAGGCACCCCAGTCATGGGCTTTCTGACAGATGTGGAAGTCTCTGCCCTCAGTGAGCTTGCATGGAGTAGAATCCACCACGGAACAGTGGTGGAAAGGGTGTCACTCCTAGTTACAATTCCTGTTACACAGAGAGCCTGGCTGAGCCAGGCAGACGGGAAAGTTCATCTTCAGTGGCTTATGCTTTCCCTGGGGGACACTTACCTTTTTCAATGCTTCTACTTCCCTGAAATGGGAAGAGAACCATCTGTGTGACTGAATTCATGGGAAGTCTAAGGCACATGTAATTAGTTCCTCCTCCTATTAGTATTCAAGTTCCAAGAGGAGATAAGTAACAATCACGCCCTTTGATTTGGTAACTTCCTTTGAGGAATAAGGTCTAAGGAAAGAATACAAAAAAACAAGAGGAGGAGAAAAGAGCCCAAATTTGCAATATTAGAGAATAGTAAAATCAATACGAATGAATACTATACAACCCTTAAAAACCAAGAAGACTGAGACACATATAGGAATCTGTAAGAATCAATATTGAAAAAGAAAATTAGAGGGCACCTGGGTGGCTCAGTTGGTTAAGCATCTGTCTTTGGCTCAGGTCATGATCCCAGGGTCCTGGAATTGAGTCCCACATTGGGTTCCCTGTTCAGTGGGGAGCCTGTTTCTCCCTCTCCCCCTGCTTGTGTTCGCTCTGTCTCTGTCAAATAAATAAAATCTTAAAAAAAAAAAAAAGGAAAGAAAACTAGAACATAAAATACTTTGTGTACTGATTATATGTCTGATTACTGATTTGTAAAAATATGTAAATTTTCATACTCTGACAATGTGTTCTGTATTGCTATTCTGTGCCTAGCTCAGTGCCTAGCACGTAGTAGGTATTTAATAATGTTTATTGAATGAAGGAAGGAATCAGAAGTTAATTTAGAGAAATGCTTGCAATTTATATTCATCAATTTCCTTTACTGTAAAGCTGCTTAAATGCATAACAAAAGAGTTTTAAATAAGGTCATCTTTTCAATTTCATGTACAGGAAATACCAAATGTTAACAGTGGTGGCGTCTGAGTCGTGAGCTACAGGTAATTTCTATTTTCATTTATCAACTTCTCTGTATGTTCTCAATTTTCTACAACAACCGTAATCAAGGAGAAATGATTTGTTGAAAGGATCATCTTGAGACGACAAATTACAAACCCAAAGGAATGAATCTCTGTCATTGAAACTGCAGGCACTACGCTAAGCTTGGGGTGGGATATGCCTGGCATCTAGAAGCACACACACAGGACACTGCCAGTCCAATCCTCCTCCATGTACAATTGGCTTTGGCACTCAGACTTCAAAAGCAAGGAGCAGCTGCTACCGCGAGTCTGATTGAAGCCTACACGTGTTAGGGAGGCATGCCTGTGTTTTATATCATTAATGCTAGGGAAAATAGATGACACTATCATCTCAGAAGGGTGCAAAGAAAGCATTTGTTGCAGTGTGTTTTTAGTTGTAAAAGTTTTTAAATAACCAAAATGTCCATAATAGAGATTATAATCCCTGGAATTTAGATGTAAAAACCAAAGGAATTTTATGGTACTTTCATTTTCTTAGTTGAGATCAGCATGCATGGATAATATCCATCTTAGGAGAAATAGGATGGTTGTGGAGACTAAGAGTGTGAAGTGGTCATTCCAGAAAACAAGACTGTCTTTTATTTATTTATTCATCAGAGACAGAGAGCGTGAGAGCACAAGCCAGGGCCGGGGTGCGGGGGCGGGGGTGGGGTGGGCAGCAGGCAGAGGGAGAAGCAGGCTCCTTGCTATGCAAGGAGCCTGATGCAGGACTCGATCCCAAGACCCTAGGATCACGACCTGAGCCAAAGGCAGCCGCCTAACCAACTGAGCCACCTAGGTGCCCCAAGATTGTCTTTTTTTTTTTTTTAAGATTTTATTTATTTATTTGACAGACAGAGATCACAAGTAGGCAGAGGCAAGCAGAGAGAGAGAGGGAGGGAGGGAGGGAGGCTCCCTGCTGAGCAGAGAGCCCAATGCGGGGCTCCATCTCAAGACCCTGGGATCTTGACCTGAGCCGAAGGCAGAGGCTTTAACCCACTGAGCCACCCAGGCGTCCCCCAAGATTGTCTTTTAAACACGATTATGCTTCCATTGCCATGGGGTCCAGGACACAATGGAGTTGCATCTACTGCTGGAGAATTCACACCACCATCCTGCGAACAGGATGACGTTGCTAAGTACACAGCTCCGATAGGGGAACTAACTAATGCAGGACCTAAATGTCTTTTAGACAAGAGCTGCTGCATGATGTATAGAGATAAAGATATAGCAATGAATCCATGAGACCTGGCAAAGAGACCAGAAATCCTGTTATTTGATAACGGAACACTAGGACATGATAAGGTATTTATTTGACTTAAAAAATACCTACTTCCTGGGACAAAATTTTTACCACCCAAATCAACAGCTTGGACTGAAAGAAACCAAAAATCATTATCATTTGCATGGGGTATATATATCAAGGAATATTACTCAGCCATAAAAAAGAGTGAAATCTTGGTGTGCCTGGGTGGCTCAGTTGGTTAAGCGCTTGGCCCTTGAATTTGGATCAGATCATAATCTCTGGATCATGAAATCAAGCTACGTGTCAGGCTCTGTCTTCAGTGGAGCGGGGGGAGTGGGGGCCTGCCTGACAGTCTCCCTCTCCCTCTCCCACTCCCTCTGTCCCTGCCCCGACTTGTGCTCACTCTCTCTTAAATAAATAAATAAATAAATAAATCTTAAAGCATAAAAAGCGTGAAATCTTGTCATTTGCAACAACGTGGATGGTTCTAGATGGCATAATGCTAAGTGAAATATGTCAGAGAAAGACAAATATCATATGATTTTACTCATTGGTGGAATTTAAGAAACAAAACAAAGAAAAGAGACAAACAAAAAAAATAGATGTTTATATATAGAGAACAAATGGATGGTTTTCAGAGGGGAGAGGCGATGGGTTGAACTAGGTAAAGGGGATTAAGAGTACGTTTATTGTGATGAGCACTGAGTAATGTATACAATTGTTGAATCACTATACTGTACACCTGAAACTAATATAACACTGTGTATTAACTGTATCAGAATTAAAATTTTAAAAATCACTGTCACGTGGACATATAACCATTCAATTTGCCTGATGATAGCTAACTTAAAAAACAGTATTTTCAAATTGTAAAGAAGAAATTTCTAAGGTATTCCAGATGAAACCCTATGGTTATGTAAATTTCTAAGGTATTCCAGATGAAACCCTTCTATTTAATGCCACAGGCTAGAAGATACTAACCTCCAGCAAAGTTTAGAAGCAGCTAAAATAAAGCCAGTTTAAATAAATGAAGGGGTCACCATCCAGTCTGTCCAGCAAAGTAGACCCAGAGTCCTGATGCTTTGGAAACAATGAGTGTAGGGGTATTTGTCGGGAAACACCCACTCCCCTTATCTAAACTCTATGTCTAGGTTGTAAATCAAGATGAGGTCTCTGTCAAAAAGGATTTCAACTCTCTGGGCAAGAGATGGATGCTTCATTCTTATTGATATAATTGCAAACAGCAAAGTTTCTGATATCTCTGATGGTAGAGAACGAAGTTTCGCAGTGAGTAGGAAAGCAGTAGTCCCTTGAAGAAGGCAGCTATCATGATACTTCACAGCTGCGTTATGTCCTCAGGGGACACTGCATGCTGTTCCCCGCACAGCTGGCTTTATCTGTGCCTGTGCTTCCAGCCTGATGAATGGTGGGGAAGATTTTTACCTTCTTAGTGTGTGCTCGTTTTTATTTTCTCATGGGCAATCCTAAATTCTGAACACTCTACTGAGTGCCTTGCATATGTTATTTCATTTAATCTTTGCCATAATTGTTGGCTAGAGTCCTATTTTGCAGATGAGGACACTGAGGTCTGGTGGTGGTGTGTTTAAAGGGGTTTGTTTAAGGTCACACGGTTAGGAAGTGGCAGAGCCGTTGCCAACCCAGATCTGCTGAACTCAAAACATAGTCTTAATGTCTTTACTTCAAGCAGACCTGGAAATGAAAGACTATTCAAAGGCACACCGTCAAAATTTATTTTGTGGGGCGGTGGCAGGCTCATGCACTATGGGGAGGGTTGTAGATTGGAACAATTTTCCTGGAGGCCAGTTTGGCAAAAGTGCAGTAGAAAAAAATTAAGCCAGCAATTTCAGCTAGCAATTAATCTAGGAATTTAACCTAAGAAAATAATTTCAAACTGGACACAAGGCATGCATTAGAATTATGGTATTATTTTTAAAAATAAACACACAAACAAAAAACCCAGAAACAAGGTAAACATTTTGCAGTAAGGGACCGGTTAATTAAATGGCTAAAGAGACATACAATGCATGAATATTCAGCCATTTTAATGATGAAAAGATATTTTACAGTAAAAGATATCAGATTATTGATGACCATTTATAGTATGATTCTATTATGTAAAATTGAATACCTTACTGTAATTATATGTGCAAATATGCAGTTGATATGTGGAAAGGTGTTCACTATGTTTTTCTCTGGCCCAATAGAGGTTTTTTGTTTTTTTTTTTTAAACTTCTTTGTACTTTTCTTTACTGTTTGAATATTTTTTGAATTTGTTTCATTATTACAAAACAAAAAACTATTAAAAAAAGAGTGTCAAAGTTAAGTCCTTCTTGTTTCAAAAACTGGAGTGATTTCATGTGTACTAGTCACATGTTTTATAGAACTGGGAATCAATTTTGCTTTGGAGAAAATTCAACAGGTATGTTAAAGATCCTTGGGTATGTTATAAATCCTGGACTTAGGTCAATTAGGACCTGGTCTAAAATCAGATCTAGCTGGGCTATAAAAGTTAAATGTCTTAAATTTTTCATTTAAAAAAATCTCTTCAAAGCATTTTTATTTAATTGGAGTCAGTCCTACTTGTTGATTGGCATTGGTACTTGGAAGTAAAGGAACTTTCACTTAAGTAGCTAAAGCAAATGGATTTCCAAGAGGCTGACTTGGGATTCAGGAAGTAAATCTAACTATAAATCTTTTGCCCCTGTATTAATGGTTCCTCAGGGGTTAGTTGGAATTAAGGAATTGGGCCCATTTAAGAAAAGTAGATGGAACCAGAGAGGTGTTGAAAATGACCGGAAAAGAGATGACCAATTGGGAGAAATAAAAGTGGGTTGTAAGCTCATGAAAAGATGGTCCACATGACTAGTCACTAGGGAAATGCAAATCAAGACTGCAATGAAATACCTCACATCCATTAGGATGGCTATTAAAAACAATACCAACAAGAGAAAAAAAAAAACCACAAAAAGCAAAGGTGAGCAAGGATGGGGAGAAGGAACACTTGTGCACTGTTGGTGGGAATGTAAAATGGTATAGCCACTGTGGAAATCAGTATAGAGGTTCCTAAAAAAATTAAAAACAGAATTACCATATGACCTAGCAATTCCACTTCTGAGTATATACACAAAAGAACTGAAAGCAGGGTCTCAGAGATATTTGTATTACCATGCTCACTGCAGCATTATTCATAATAGCTAAAATGTGTCCATTATGGATGAATGGATAAGCATAATGTGGAATATTATTTAGACTTAAAAAGGGGGGAATTCTGCAAAATGTGACAACAGGGATAAACCTTGAAGACATTATGCTAAATGAAATAAGTCAGGCACAAAAAGACAGATATTGTATGATTCCCTTACATGAGGTACTTACAGTAAACAAAATCCTAAAGACAGAAAGTAGAATAGTGTTTGTCAGAAGCTGGGGAGGAGAGAACGAGAGTTATTGTTTAATAGGTATAGAGTTTCAATTTTATAAGATGAAAAGAGTTCTGGGGATGGATGGTGGTAATGGTTGCATACCAATGTGAAGGTAAGCTAAGATGGTAAATTCTATGTAATGTGTATTTTAGCACAATAAAATAAAGAAAAAAGTAGGTTTAACTGTTTTGGCAAGTGATTATGATTTGCAGAGGAAGAAGAAAAACATCAAAGGGTCTTAAGAAAGAGTATAACCCCAGAAAAAAGAGTTCTTTCCTTAGCGTCTATGGCTGGTTATGGCAATAAAAATAATGTCCTAAGTTTCATTCATCATTCAACAGAATCTTAGCACTGCATGTCTTTTTTTTTTTTTTTTAAAGATTTTATTTATTTATTTGAGAGAGAGTGAGCAAGAAAAAGAGAGAGCTCACACAAGTTAGGGGAGGGGCAGAGAGAGGGAGAAGCAGACTCCCTGCTGGGCTCCATCCCATCGTGACCTGAGCCACTGACTGAGTCACCCAGGTATCTCAGCACTGCCTGTCCTGAGGATGTTTTAAAGTTAATTAAGCCACTGAGCTACAGAGTGTATGTGTGTGTGTGGGGGGGGGGTGGCTAGAAGAAGGGGATGCAGGAGTTATTAACAGTTGAAGCGGTGGAAACAGATGAAGTCAATCTAAGTGAGAGGAAAGGAGGGAAACATAAAATCTTGAGGTTATAAACATTTTATGCCTTTGTAAAAAAGGAGCAGCCAAGAAATGTGCTGGTACAGAGAAGGTCAGAAAAACAGGTAGAGGGAGAGGAGAATGATGTAGGAGAGGGAGAAGAAGAGAATTTGAAAAAGGAGGAGCTTGCAGTATCCATCCAGCACTGTAGAAAGATCCATAAGTAGGAGGACCAAACTGTCCACTGGATTTGGCAATCAGCAGGAACTAGAGTGTAGCCCCAGCAGGAGTACAGGATCACCTATCCAAGTGGCTCATTTGTGGGCACCTCCACACAGTCTGGGCTGGACTCCATGGGAAGGTAGGTCCTACAAAAGGGGACAACAGGGTGAATGTGGAGATGCATAGTTTTGGGTAATTCCAGCTATTATCTGGGATGGGAACTCTGCTGGTGTCTAGAGGTCCTGATAAACCAGGTGAGGGGAAGATCTAATGAAGTGTACCTAGGTGCCAGGAACAGGTCTTTGACAAGAATCAGCTGATTGAACATAAATGAGTGAATTTATGAGCGAACGTGGGGTGTGGGTGAAAGGTTGCTTTATGAGCAAGACAGGGAGAAGATGGATGATCGTGGGTGTGGCAGAATGGGATGCCTGCCTCTGGAAGAAGCTGCCCACTGCCTCAGAGAGATGCCAGGGAGCATGGCATTTTCACGGTGGCCAGGTTTCAGTTAGGAGGGGTGAGAAGGGTTTAAGGATTTACAGAGGTAGCTCTAGGATGGAAACACTGGAAGAGAAACAGCAGATAACGATGCGAGACAGCAGCGGCAGGGCAGGACTGAAGCAGGTGAAAGCAGCTAACTAGGAGAAAGAGTGCAGGAGAAGGATAGATGTGTGCTTTACAAAGCACTTCCGCAGCCAGTGACTCATTCAACCTTAGGACATCGCGTGGAGAGAGATAGGTTTTATATTGCCAGCCTTTGGAACGAGGGATGCTTTCCAGATAAGGCCATCACAGCTCAGAAAGCCTGTTCAGCAGCTGTTTGATTCCTCCAGTGACAAAGAACACTCCACTTTTTGCAAGTAGTACTTCCATTATAGAATTCCAAAAAAAAAAAAAAAAAAAAAAAAAGCGCGTTGAAAAGAAGAAAGGTGTGGGCCCCCTTGAGGGGAAAGCTCTGTCAATGACAGACATTTTGGGTAATTCATAGAATTGCAGAACCAGACGTGTCAGTCAGATCTTTTCATCCGTAAAACGAAGGGGGCAGATGATCTTTCTTTTCCCTTGTCTAACAGCCTGTGAAATCATCTAGGCAACCACCTTCCAATTTTACACAATAAGAAAAAAAAAAGCGGCCTGCGGGATGTGTCTCTCTCAAAGTAATACAACAGATTAGTGGAGGGCCAGGCCCAGAACCGACTCCTCCCGCGTGTGCGGGGCCTCGCGCCGCGGCACCGCCACCTTCTCTGCGAGATAAGCGCGGCGGGAGGCTGCAGGCCGGGCGGCCTAGCTGAAAGCACCCTGGGGCTCCAGGCGGCTTCCCGGCAGCAGTCGAAGGAACGCCCCGAGGGGAGGGGAAGAGTTGGGGCCTCCTTTCCCACACTTCGTTAGGACGCGGGCCGGGGCGGGACCGGGCTGCCCTCCCTGGGGCTGGCGGCCGGCAGAGGGCGCGGGGCGACTCTTCCCTCCAAGGCCGGGCGGGGAGCACGCTGCCCGGGCGCGCCGTCGGAGGTTGTGGGCGCAGGGTCGCCGCGGCCCGGCCGGACCCGAGCGCGCAGGGGCAGCGCGGCGGGCGGGGCGGCGGGGAGCTAGGGAGTGGGGCGGGGCGGGG